>NC_090921.1:1330886948-1331196274 GCF_040938575.1 Ambystoma mexicanum | reverse complement strand
AACTGGCCTGAATGCAGTGTGTAGTGTTGAATGGCTGGGTACTTGTCCCAATCCACATTCCTTGTTGTGAGTGTCTGAAAGGGAGGAGTGTGGCCTGAATGCACTGTGTGCCTGATTGGCTGACTGACTGCATGAATGCCCTTCTGTGTGATTGGCTGCTGTGTGTGTGCCAGCAGTGTGGATGAGAGACAGAATAGTATATCTGGGGACCTCTCACCACTGGAAATTGTTCAGAAGCATTCAGAAGCTGAGTCTCCACTCAAGAGTAACTGGATTTGCTGATCCTCGACGTCCAGCTGGAAGAAGAAGACTTGCTGTGGCATTTGCTTCGACGGAACTGAAGGTTGTCGAAATCGTCGAGGACTGACCCGAGAGAGGACCTGGTAAGGCGCCCTCTTCCCGTGCTCCGAGGGACCATCGAGCACCGCTGAATCTTCGCCGAAGCGCCCTGGAAGTCAGACCCTCGAAAGGCTGCCGACCCGAGACGGGACCGCCGAGGAGATCGAAGTGAAGCACCCGGACCTCGACGCTGTCGAAGTCCATTGCCGTCGACCAGGGTTCGCAGGTCTGTGTAACCGCTGGGGGCCCGTCGAAGTTGTGTTGCCCAGCCGTGGGAACCACTTGACGCCGTGCCGCCGACGACCGGAGCCGTCCGCTCCTTGCCTAAGAACATTTGACTCGAAGGACTCCCTCGTCCGCACCGTCGACCGCTTTTGCCCTGCCGGAGAAAGTCGAGGACGACCAACGCGCCGAGGAGAATCCGCCGGTGGGTTTCCCGCCACCTCACGATCCCAAAGACTCGAGCGACTCGACGCCCTTGCTGGGCTCCCGTCTCTACAATCTTTGCGGTCCAGAACTATTGTCATCGAGGTGCCCCGCACACCTCCGCCTTGCAGGACGCCGACGCCCCGACGCCGACGAGCACCGCTCGGACGAAGCTGCCGCCTCTTCGACATCGTTCTACCTCGTTTGTCGACGGACGTTCGACGCCCCGTGCCTCCCGCTTGAAAGGGAAGGCATTCAAGAAGGGCCGTCGATTCCCCGTCGCCGAACCCCGAGGTCTTCGACGTTTCTCTACGCCTCTCGACGATCCGTGACTCCTGCTTAAAAGGGGGTCATTCAAGAAGGATCTGTCGACGCCTCTTCGAAGAACTCGACTCCACCAGGTACATTGGGGGGGTAAAAACATTGTAGGAGAGAATAAGACTGTTGAACAATATATGGACTGGGCTTGTGTCATATCCCTTTATTTTACAGGTTGCCCAGGTGGGGGGATCTCCACACAGAACTGTGTCCAGTAGCTAGGGCCAGTATTCTGCCTATTGTTTCAACCATCTTTTATCTCTCCTCTCTCTATTGCTGGTTTCCTTCTTATTGATCTGTGTGCCATTTTTACAGTATTGTGAATGCACTTTAATGAGGTCTAATATTAGTGGTACCACTTTAGAATTGTAGATATTTATCATTATTGGTTTTCCTGAGCACAAAGTGCATTGTTGTGATAAGTGTACATAACCCTTGAATATTAATTATATAAAGACTGTGTTTTCAGTAATACAGTGTGTGGACATTCCTTTGTGGGGGCTTGGGGATACACTGTACTTAAGAACCAGCCTGCATCACCTCCTGAGAAGCTAGGCCTTGATTGCTCGTCCATCGCTACCGTAATCGAGAATCTTGGCTGGGGTCTTCTGTGCCTCTCCTCTACCATATAGAGAGCGGAAGTACAGACCCCCCCACCGGTCTTGACAGTGACCCGTTCTCATTTCAAGTTGCAATTGGAGGTCACACTTTTTAGTTTGCTTTCTCAGTACACATATCTGCATATGGGTGCAATTTCTGTTAGATTCTTAATTTGAATAAGTGGGGCCAAGCATTGCACTCTTTAAAGATGGCGAGTAATCTCTGTAGTGGGAAACACAACAAACCTGTGGTTCCTATCATTAAGGAGGGCTCTTTCACATTTGCAGAGAACTTAAATGATACTACCAAACAAACGGAAGGCCCCCTTGATCCCCTCATTGATATAAGCTAGGATTGTGTTATGGCAACCACAAGCTTGCACGCTACTACTGCGGGGCAGAGTAGTGATGTAAACTTTGATAAGAGACATTGTGATTATGCTTGTGCTTCCGGGGATGCTTCCATCAAAAAGAAGTCTTTTCGAATCAAGGAGATCTACGATGGGTGATCTGTCCCTTCAGCATAGTTTCCCAAGTGTGAGAGAACCTGTTATGCCAGGGACGGTAACCAAATTAAACATTAACACTTTGAGTGACCAAATATCAGATATTTCTATGATGGGGTCAACTGTCATGACTGAACTCTCTAAGCGGCACGACTTTCTTTGGGCCCATCCACTCCAGCCACAGGTACAAAAGGTGGCATAGAGCATGTTAATTTGCATCTTGCTACTGACCAAGAGGCTACTTCTATTGCTTTACCCTCAGTTTGTCATTTGCAGACTGCCCAGACTGCCTCAGATGTGAGCAGCCTGAAAATGAGTCCTTCTAGAATTACACATCTGAAAGCTATTAGTAAGGCAATGTTTCAGAATGATGCTGAAGGTGTTCCTGATAAGTTAACTCATAGTAATAATCAAGTGATATGTGGATGCTCGAGTCCTGTAGACCTAATTTCCCCTCCTAGGATAAACTATGAGCCTGTGCATAATACCTTTTCAGGGCCCTCTCCTATTGCCCATATAGCGGAGACCATGGATTTGCAGTTTCCTGTCATGAGCAGAATCCTAAATCTCTTAGATAGGGGGCACGAATTGACTCATCTGGAAATAAGAGCTCTAACACTGAGATCTTAGCTTGCATCAATAAGATCGAAGGAATATTATATGGCAGCATAAACATAAAATAAAAAGGAAAATGTTAATGCAAATCAAAATAAACAAACTTCAATAAAACAACAGGCAAAAGCCAACGCAATGAAGGGTTCTAATGGAGATGGAAAATCAACTGGTTTATCCAAAAAAGCCAGAAATCCTGTATAAATTGTGGGTTGCAAACAAACACAACTGTCATCTTTCTATCCTATTAAGGGGATTTCCACAAAACTTCTACGGCAGACTAACGGCTCAAATTATGGAACCCCTTTACAGGGTTATTTAGGTCAACCTAAAGGTCCCATTGTGGATCGGAAGAGAGACCAAATGGAAGTCCTAATATGGCTAGTTCGGTTAAACATACAAATGTTGATCCCTCACACCCCGCCTATCTAACTGAGATATAAGAGACTGGAGAGGGCATGGGAGAAAGTGAGGGGGTTTACAAACTATGTCATGATAATGCTTCATTGATACATAATCCTGCAACTGTTTTAGAGTGGCTCAGTGATCCTGACATACATGGTAATGCACGATTGAATCGTGAATTTATATTTAAAGCTTGTTATAAAATTCCTATGCTAAGACTCTTAAATTCAAATGATGTGGATTGGGTGAGACTGGCAAATATCAACAATGGCAGAATTATATGTAAAATGTCTTCATCTATCATCTTAAAACATATTTGGGATTTCCAAATTGAATTAGCTCATCTGGGGTTGCAAATTAACTTATTACAGGATGAAAAGCAAGCGGATCAGTTCTTGAACTATGTGTCACCTAAGCCTGACGTTTCCTCTGCCATTTTAGGCAATGTTGTTGTACCGTCTACTGCTGCGTCTGATGCTATTGTTCAACTAGCAGCTATTGCCTCCAGCATCAAGGATTGGTCTTGGATAGGCAATTTAGTCCATGCAGTAACAAATAGCACATCGGTCAGCCAGTCTCGGTAGCCAAAAAAAATCCAGGTATTTTCCTGGAATGTTTGTGGGTATCACAATTTTTTTATGGCACTTAAGTCAAATTTTATGTTTGATACTCAGGCAATTATTCTCTTACAGGAGACGATGCTTCTCAAACATATGTCTGTAAGTGGATATTTTGCCATCTCCAGTCCTGCAATAAAGCACGGGTTGGGTCGCCCAGTAAGAGGTTTAGCAATCCTGGTTAACAATAAGATCAATGCCAATTCTTCGGTTTGTTATTCCTCAAGTAACATTCTTGCTATTGATATAGAATTGAATGTGGTAAATAAGGAAACATTGTCGTTGATTAACTTATACTTGAAAATGCTGTGTTATGTAATAAGTATGAGGGCATTATTGTCGGAGGCGACTTTAATGCAAATTTTATTGGGGACACACATGACAGTCATGCCCACAAATGTTCAAACAATCAAAAAAAATCTTTAACACTTGGACATCGGTAGAAGGAATACTTGCTTGCTTGGAACATGAGGGTTGTAAGATTTTCCCATGACACTCTTCAAAATACATGGCATAGGGATAAATCTGTTTCTACAATCGATTTTTTTGTTACATCTGAGTAAATATTGAAACTCTGATCTCCAAGTGTCCCAATAGACCTTGGTCACAGTGATCATTGTCTTATTTCAATTAAAATAGACTTATCTTGGGTGCAGGTTGCTACTGTTCCAGAATTGGCTCTGGTAGAAATAGAGCGTCTCCCGAGCACAAGTCGATTAAACAAATTCTTATGTCAAAAACTTGTTGAAAGTCTGAGCATGATGGCTTTATATGATCCAAGTGTCTGTTATTCATTCCAAGACTATGTTTGTCTGGAAAAATTTAACAATGCGATCATACGGGACAGATTATTTTGGCTATCTGACCGTTATCTAAATAAGCAGAAAACTCATCTTCACCACATTGACTCATACATAGCTGCGCTCAAAAAACAACAACATAGTGATTTGAAGCACCTAGTAGCACAAAAGACACCTGTTGGCAAATATATGGCCACAAAAAAGCAAATGATACGGTTGTATAACAATGACTGATAATAAATCATCTATGTAAACATAACACAAAATCTATTTGGCAGATGCTCAAAAATTCGGGCCCGAGTTTAACTAAGTCGGCTCTGCCAAATGTTATTTCTGCTAATACTTGGTCTTTGTTCATTTTAGAAAATGTTCAACTCCCTAGGCACTTTTTTTGTCAACAGTTTACCATAAAGAAATTACATACTCTACCTCGTTTTTTTTGGTCCATTGATGACATTATTTGGGCCATAGGCACACTCAACTTTTCGATGGCATCTGGACCAGATGGTATCCCGGCATGTGCTCTAAAGACTGATCCAACTTTCTGGGCCAGAATTTTGTTCTTAAAATTTGAAAATATCTTCAACACAGGTCTCAATCCCCACTAATGGCACATCTCCCTGATTGTGCCAATCTATAAAAAGGGCAATACTGTGGAACCCAGAAACTACCGGCCAATAGCGCTAATGGACTGGTCTTATAAAATCTTTTCCATACTTTTGCTTAATGAGATGGAACAATTTCTAAAATCTCATGACTTTCTATCTCAAAACCAAACTGGGTTTTGTAAACACATGGGCAAGTTCATCAATGCAATCATCTTATCACACATGTTATATTCTTGAAAAACAAATCTGGTGGCCAACATTTATATGGCCTCCCTAGACTTATGTTCAGCATTTGATTGCGTTATTCGCGATACACCGTGGTGTAAACTTAGAAAACTCAGATTTCCTGAAAACATCATTCAGCTATTGGCACTATTACATACAGATACATACTTTAAAATCCATATATATAGGCAGGGTGATGTCACTCATGATATTCTTACTTGTACGGGGGTGAAGCAAGGCTGTAGCCTTGCATCAACACTCTTCACCCTGTATTTGGTTGATATTGAAGCAATTTGGGAGCAAATACAATGTTATCCGGTAAAACTCGGCCATCTTAAAATACACTAGCTTGCATATGCCGATGACACTTTAATTTTTGACAAAACACCCATGGGCCTCCAAAATAAACTACAGGCTTTCTCCACCTTTACCTTCAATCACAATTTACGTCCTAATGTAGGAAAATAAAAGATTTTAATCTTGTCAGGTTCCAAAAAAATTCCACGTTATTCATGGACGATTAACAATCTCAAGTTGGATAGAATATCCAAACTCAAATACTTGGGCTTTGATATCACCAATGAATTTTCCAAAAAACATTGGCGTGACTCTTTAACAGCAAAAATGAGACCATTGATTTTGCAACTAAAGATAATTTACCTCAAATATTGCACATTTTCATTGAGTCCTGCGATCCAATTTTACTTATTAACGATTGAAGCGATACTTTTGTATAATTTAGAACTATGTCTTCACAACATCGATCACATATTAAATTCCCTGCAAGGGCGTCTTTGGAAACAAGTTCTAAATATGGCTAATTTGGTTCCAAACTCGTACATACGCATAGAACTAGGTCTGTCTAGCTTATCAGCTAGATTCCTGTGGCGTCAATTAAATTCTTGTGTTAAAATGTTGGATCCCCCTCGAAATTCTATCTATGTGGAATTCTCCAGGATGTTGGCCTTTCAGAATCCACACTCAATAAATCTTTTTAAGAAGAGAATGGATCTTGCTTTGCAGCGTATTAACATCACCAAAGAGGATTTGATAACACGAGTGGGATATTCCAAAAGAAATGCTATATCAGATGGATTGGGTCGAATCTCATGACAAAGTTGGTTCTTACCTGCATTATAAAGAATTTTCCTTACATACGCAGAAAAGGATTCCGAGGCTGATGTACGTTGAGTGCTTCCCTCATACTAAATTACATGACATCTATATGCGGTTTCGCCTGAATCAGCTTCATTCTAAAGAACAAATTAGTCAGTGGTTGTATTTCAATTCTAATATCTGTCGCTTCTTTAAGAAAGCTCCACAAAAGTAAACTACCAAGCACTTGGTCATTTATTGCAGTCACTTCGAAAATGAGAGACTTGCTTTCTTGGGGGAGAGAAATGTGATGAACTCTGTATCTTCATGTGAAATGCTATCGATTAAATGCATGAATAATCCTCACATTTCCTTTATGTGTGCCTTGGAAAGGCTCTTATGTAAAATTGAAAATGAACTTTTGCAGAGAATGAATTACATTGCAAATGACTTAAATTTACCTTTGTGTTAATTCATCTATTCAAGCTAACAACAATGTGAAATGTCTGCCTGAGGAACTGTATGCCTTCAAACAGGTGGTCTCACTAATAGATCTTATATGTTGCTATGAATTGGGTTCAGTAAGTAGGAAAAGTTCCTAAGTGAATACCGTGGTAATTCAATTTAGAATTAATTTTAAAATGAAATTGTGAAATTTTAGATGTGTTTTTTGATTTGGTGTTCTTTAAAAGGTTAAGTTGTGTATATATATATATATATATATATATATATATATATGTATTTAATTTTTCTAGCTGTGAAACCTTTTTTGTAAACTAAAACACACAGTATTAAAAAAAAAAAGAATCCCTTATTAGAGGTTCTCTGTTGTTTGCGCCTCTGGCAATTTATTTTGGCTGCCTTTCATGCATAATAGCTACAATGCTACGATATTCCCTGAAACATTTGGATCTGAAATCAGATTGTGAATTCCTTGCAGAGGGAAATGACTTCTGAGGCTGCTTAGAAAGAAGCATAAGGGATTTGGCCATGAGCGTAGAAGCTTTTTTTTTTTGTTCTTTTCTTCATTTGTGAATAAATGGATAAGATCATTATCCTCAAAGGGGAGATCTAAGATTTTGTCTTGCACATCCTTATTAAACTGTGTGGCTCTTGTCCAGACTATTCTGCGCATGTCAACGCCCACACAAATTACTCTGGAAGTGGTATCTATGTGATTCATTCATAAATATTGCTGAAAATCAGCGATCTCCAGCTATAATCAATGATTAGTGGCTGTTAACATGGCATCAGCATTAGCCTGACACAGATGTAGCCTGCTGTTGGAGTATACTTTCACCCCATAAGTCTCAAGAATGTTGTCATCCTTAGAGCGTGGAGACTGCGATTGAGTCCCGAAAAATATAGATGCCGTATTTCTAGATATAAGTGTGGCAGCCAGCACTACTGAAAATTGAGGCTGAGGATTTGAAGCCAATACGGATGCATCTGCTTGTAGTTGACCATATAACATGAACATCAACAGGGTGTTCCTGTGTGTTATCGCTTCAAAAATGATTTCTACGTTTATTCAGCATTAAAGAATGCTATGTGACTTAATCACGTTATTTGTCAAGTGCATGGTAAATGTGCTGGTATTTAATATATAAATCTATGTGAAATCAATATACACAGTTTGGAATGAAACAACAAAAGAAATAAAAAACTAAAATTATTTTGTGATTTTATTAGTAAGCAATGCAAGGAAATTAGTATGTCAATATTTCAAGAAAAACAAAAAATGAAGGAACAGTATTGACAACCTCTAAGGTAGAGGGATATATAAACACTAGAGAGGTAATAACCAACAGTATGCTACTAAGGAGCAGCAACAGAGAAATGCATAACACAAGAAATTTCAAACTTGAGATGTACAACAAAGCATGTTAAGCACTTAGATGTTGATTAGCAAAGTATTTTTACTCAAGTTAACATTCAAAAGCCAAGCCACATTAGCACATATATTTGTTTAAGTACCAAAGCAACTTACTAGCTGGTCCTGGCTAGCTGGAATATGTATGACTGAATAATTTCACAGCAAATAACATAAGTACTCAAATATTGGGCAGATTTTTTAATTTACATCAGAAAAATTACCCGAAGGTTGAGAAGTGGGCGTGCAGCAAAAGCTTCATCAAATGCTGGGCTGGCGACTAAGTGCCAGAAAGAGGCTACTAAAGGAGACCAGAAATAATGAAGTCAACGCTAACCGCTATTTTTAAACCTGAAACAAATACTTTGTTATAAGCGTGCTGTGCCTTCCGCTGTGATGGTACCAAAAAAAAGGAAGTAATGAAGAGGTAGACAGGCAAGAGTGGCACTCTAGGCGTTTCAGTGGAGGATGGAATATGCAGCCACCTTCATCAGCAATAAGCCTCTCTGTTCAGCCCCTAGAAGGGTATGGAGTATACTGATAAATACCAAAACTGCCCACGGTCCTACTGTTTCTATGGCTTAGGCTGACAATTTAAGTATTTATACCATGTACTAGACATATAAATGAACTAATACCATGAGAGGTAGAGAAGAAAATCCCAGAGGGTTACCAAGGTACAGACCCCATACCACAAAATTGCTCACCTCAAATGTGAATCAGTAAGAAAGTATGGTTGAGCAAAAAGAAATAAAAGTGAAAGTGAAACTAAGTGACCGGACACCAATAAAACTTACCAGGTTACTCACCGTAGTGACCACCTTACTCCTAGTCCATAGTCCCCTTTCCTCCATACTTGTGGGACATCTCTCCGTCCTGTGGGACGGGACCGGAGCACTTTGTAAAAAGCATCCACATTTTTCCAAAAATGTGTCCTTCCTCTCTTTCCTGCGCGGGGCCCGGCACGCGGCCGTAACCCTGCCCACCTTGGCTCCGCCCCGCGCATCGCCCCTCAGTCCTTTTCTATGCCGGGTCAGAGACCCATTAGCAATACAGAGGAACCTTATTAGAGGGGACGGCGGGCGGGCGTATGGAGTAAAGGGGACTATGGACTAGGAGTAAGGTGGTCATTACGGTGAGTAACCTGGTAATACTCCTACGTCCCGTCCCCTTTCCTCCATACTTGTGGGAGATTCCCAAGCACTCCTTACAGGAACTACGGGTGGATGGAAATACCCCTTACTGAAAAAGGTTCTTCAGCACAGCCTGACCAAACTGAGCATCAGCCCTAGAACTCATATCGAGGCAGTAATGCTTACAGAAAGCAGATGGAGAGGCCCAAGTAGCTGCCCTAGCGATGGACTCCCAGGGAACATACTTCTGAAAAGCAACCACAGCTGCCTTGCCCCGCACCAGGTGTGCATGAATACCTTTAGGAGGTTTCAGGTTTTGGACAGTGAAAGACTCCGCGATGCAGGCGCCAATCCACCTAGAAATAGTTGCCTTAGACGCCTGCTTGCCTTGAGGGTTGCCGAAAGTCACAAAAAGTTGAGAAGAACTTCTAAGCTCGGAAGTCCTATCCAGGTAGAACTGAAGAGCTCTTCGGACATCAAGACAGTGTAGAACCCTCTCCGCCTCAGCGGCGGGGTTCGGAAAAAAGACCGGTAGGGAGATCGATTGATTCAAATGGAATTCGGTCACTATCTTCGGCAGAAAAGCCGGATTAGTTCGAAGGACTACCTTGTCCTTGTGAAAGACCAAGAAAGGATGCTCCACCGACAATGCCTGGAGCTCACTCACTCTCCTTGCTGATGTGACGGCGACCAAAAAGGACACTTTCCAAGACAAGTACTTGAGGTCCACAGTAGCCATCGGCTCAAAGGGTTTATGGCACAGCGACGTCAGGACAACATTCAGGTCCCATGGCGGGCGCGGATTACGAACTGGAGGATAAAGGCGTGTTAAACCAGCGAAATGCCTCTTTACCACTGGGTTAGTCAGAGAGTACGAACACTGATCCGTAGAAAGATAAGCGGAAACCGCTGAAAGGTAAGTCCTGCATGACAGAACATGAACCCCTGACTCTGCTAGGGAGGACACGAAGACAACACTGTATCAACCGTGGCCCCCCTTGGATCCAATTTCTTCTCTAGACACCAATGACAGAACCTGAGCCATTTACTCTTGTACTGAGATCTGGTCGAGGGGTTTCTGGCTGCCTGGATAATACGCATGTTATCCGCAGACAAATTCAGATGCTCTAAAGAAATGAACTCAGGGACCATGCCGCCAAGCTGAGCGATTGTGGGGAAGGGTGCCACAGCTGCTGCTCCCCCTGGTGGAGAAGGTCGGGAGTTACCGGTAACCTGATCGGTGGATAAACCGACAGGTGTTGGAGTTCTGAGAACCAAAACCTGGCCGGCCACCACGGGGCTATCAGTTTAAGAGAACAGTTCACTGAGTTCTTCAACTTCCAAATTGCCCGGTGAACTAGAGGCAGAGGCGGGAAGGCGTAAGCTCTCATGTTGTGCCATGGAATCTCCAGAGCATCCCCCAGAGAGGAGGCTCCCAGCCCCCCCTTTGGAAGCTTCTTGTTCGCCGCCGTCGCGAAGAGGTCCACCTGCGGTGTGCCCCAGCGCGAGAAAATCCCTGAGAGGACCTCCGCCTTCAACTCCCACTCGTAGCTGACCACTGTCCGCCGGCTGAGGGCATCTGCTGTGACATTCAGCTGGCCCGGGATGTGCACTACAAGCAGCCAGACACCATGAAGCACGGCCCACTTCCAAATCTGGATGGACAGGTCCACGAGGGGGGGAGACTTTGTTCCCCCTTGCTTGTTGATGTAATACATTGACACCACATTGTCCGTTCTTATGCGGACCACTTTGTTGACAATGACCGGTCTGAACACCATGAGCGTCAAGAAAATCGCCAGAAGATCCAGATGGTTTATGTGCAGGAGCTTGTCCTGAGGCGACCAGAGGTCCGAGACCTGAAGGCGATCTAACGTTGCACCCCACCCTAGGAGGGAGGAATCCGTCGTGATCGTCACCATAGGGACCGGGTCCTGAAACCCAGCGCCCCCAGACAGATTGCTGAGAGATGACCACCAGTCCAGGTCCACTATCATGGATTCCGGAATCATCATCCGCATGGAGTCTGGGTCCACTGCCTGACGCCAAGAATTCCGAAGGGCCATCTAGGTCCGTCTCATTTTGAGACGAGCAAGAGGAAGAGCCAGCACACACGAGGCCATGAGGCCCAGAAGCCTCTGGAACCACCAGGCCGACATACTCTCGGACTGCGCAAACATCTGACAAGTGGCCAACAGATCGGCCATTCTATCTCCGGTCAGGTATACTCTGCAGTCGATCGTGTTCCAACGAAAACCTAGAAAAATCAGGTCCTGAGAGACCGTCATGGAGGATTTCCGCCAGTTCACCGACAGCCCAAGATGGAATAGGAGCTGAAGGAGAGACTGGAGGTTGCCCGCTGCCGCCAGCGGACAAGGGCTGCGTAAAAGCCAATCGTCCAAATAAGGATACACATGATACCCCGAAGACGAAGTTAGGCCGCAATCACCGACATCATCTTCGTGAAGATACGCGGCGCCGAGCTGAGGCCAAAAGGAAGCACCCGAAACTGGAAGTGCTCCTCTCCCAAAGAGAAATGGAGGTACCTCCTGTGTGGAGCCCAAATCAGGATATGCATGTACGCCTCCTGATGGTCCACCACGCTGAGCCAATCGCCTACCTGCAACGAGGAGCGAATCTGGCCGGGCGTGATCATCGTGAATTTCTCTTGGGGTAAGGAAAGTTTGAACTGGGAAAGGTCTAGGATGGTGCGCAGGCCACCCTGGTTGGGTTTGGGCAACGTAAACAGCCGGGAGTAGAAGCCCTCCCCTCGCTCCCCAAGGGGAACGGGTTCCACAGCTCTGAGGAGCAGAAGTTTCTGAACCTCGGCCTTGAGGGAGGGTGAGCCCGACAGCTGAAAAGGAGGGTTGAGGGGTTGGGTAGGGGGTAAAGGTAAGCGGAAGCCCGCCCGAGCGACTGACAAGACTCATCTGTCTTCTGTGATGGTCTGCCACGCCTCCCAATGAGACGCAATGCGTCCTCCCACCGGGGTCTCGTGCGAGCACGGAAAAACCTCATTTGGCAGGTTTATCAGTGGCGGTGCCACCTGAACCTGATGAGGAGGCTGAGGAGCGGGAGAAATACCGCGTACGATGTTGTCTACGGCGGTTATTCCCCGCAGGAGTATCCACTCTGCGCGATTTGCGGTCGAGGAAGCCCCTGAAACCAGAAGAAGGTCGACTTTGCGATAACGGTCTCTGAGGTTTGAAAGGAGCTTTAACCAGAACAGACAATGATTTAGCCGTCTGAGTGCTATCCTTGGTTTTGGTGAGCTCTACATCAGTAGAAGAATGAAAAAGCTCCTTACCATCGAATGGAAGATCCAATACTTTGTCTTGCACTTCCTTCGAAAACTTAGTGGCATGCAACCACGCTTGCCTTGATGTATCAACTCCGAGCATCATGCCCTGAGCCGAGGTGTCTACGTGATGAGCCACAGCTTCCAGGAGATCCTGGGCCAAGACCTTGGCATCGGAAAGGCCACCTCTGAAATCTTCCAACTTCTCGACCGGAATGTGCTCCTCAAACTCCGACAGACCTTTCCACATCTGCATGTTAGCTCCCGCCAAAATCAATTCGGCATTGGCCTGCCTGAGCTGCAAGGCCGAATTGGCAAAGATTTTCCTCCCTAGGGAGTCCAGGAGCTTGTCCTCCTTTCCCAAGACCTGAGTAGCCATCGCGGAATAGGATGCTGCAGGTCTGGACTGCAACCGGGCACAGCCACCACTTTGGAGGAGGGAGGCGGACAAGAAGACAAGGCCACTTCCTCCGAAGAGTGCAGCCTGTACCTTGTGTCAATCTTTTTATTGACAAAAAGTCCTGAGTGTGGTTTCTCCCAGACTCTTCGGACCTCGGCCAAAACATCCTTCTGCAGGAAAAGGCCGGTACGCTCCAAAGGAGACAGGGTGAACGCCCCAGAAAGCACTCCCTCCTGAGGAGCAGGTGCCTCGGGAACCGGAACATCTAAGAAATTCATCATGTCCAGTACCCGGTCATGAAAAGCTCTAACAGAGCGGGGAAGGTCCTTGTTGTCCTGCTCGCCTTGAGGGTCATCTGACAGGTCAGGATCCTGCAGAACCGTGTCAGGCACTGCCTTGTCCACTGGGGACAATGGTGGCAAAGGCGGAAGAGCAGAGGCAGGCACCACGTGCAAAGGAGGTGCCGGCAGAACCACCAGAGGCGCTGGTGGACAAATGTCCTTAAAAAGCCCTTTGAAATACTCCCTCATGGGGTCGGTGCGCATAAGCGCTTGAAATTTACCGAAAAAAGCGTCCTCAGGAGATTGCTTCGGAACCTGAGGAGGCCTCTCATGAGGTGGACAAATCCAGGGACGTAACGGAGAAGGGTGCCATGCCGGGCCCTCTGCCGACGTATCCACATAAATAAAAGGGGCCGCCCCTGCAGGCAACGAAACATTGTGCGGAAGAGGCATCCGGGCGTTCCAATCATAAACGGGCCGGTGTTAGGAAAGATTTCGTAATTGGAGGTAATTTTCCTTCCATGTGGCAACCCCTAAACTTTTTGCTGTTGTTTTTCACCTTGTTCTCGACTTTGCCAGAGAAGTGCAGCCTTCTGCCGCACTCCTCTGGGCTTTCGCTCCTTTCTTATGGGGAAACTGACATGCCCTTAAAACAGTCAGTACCGGGAAACGCTGTTTTCCGTAGTTTCTTTTATCATGTTGCTGCTTTCGTGTAACATGACACAAGAGGGCACTGTAAGCTAAGTTACTGCTCTCTTGGGTCTCTAGCCTTCTACAGGCCCTAGATACTCTTTTAGGATTGTAACTGATCGGTGCAAGTGATTCACGGACGGGAATGGTGACAGCGATCGTTTCTTGTGTTTTGAGCTCCTTTTGGCGTTTTAAGCGCGTTTCTCGCGCTTCGCCCAAAATGGTGGCCTGGCTCCCAAAATGGCCAGACCACGAGGCTCCTTTGTCCTGTCCGCTGACCGTCTTGCTCCCTTCACCTTCCCCAGGTCGAGCCGACCCAGGGCCTTCCTTATTTGGCCATGTACTTTCCCGCGAAACACGGATGCTTTCGCGGACTTCTACATGCCTGGTGTGTGCCTCCAGGATGTGGGCTGGGATGTCTGGTCCCAATACACATCCTGGGTGCCAGGGAGTCTAGGGTGGTGTGAATGCCTGGGACCACCGTGGTCCGTGATAGGTCCACGAATGGTGCGAGTGTTGATGAGCGGATCTCCCATTGGGTCCCCTCCGTTTTGGCGCGAAGGGAACCGTGGATAAGAGGGGGCTGGAAACACCACTACCATGTCGATCTCCTGAGTTCTCACGAACGAAGGAATACAGGAGCCAAGTATCCTGCAACCAAGAGGCTGAACCGAGGAATCGCTGGTGACCCGCTGAAGGACTGCTCCTCTGCACTGTTGTCGCCTTGTGAAACCCTTTTCACCTTTGATTGAACCAGAAGGCCTGTACTGGTACTTCGACCCTTGGAATAGCGGGGACAGCTATTCTCGGCATCTTCACCATCTCCTGCTCGTAAGCCTTCGGAAGCGTCTCTGGGCCATCCAGAAGACTGACCAGCCTACACAGGAGTCTTGCTCTGTAACCGCCGCCAGGTTGTGTAGTATTTCGAGTCGTTGTCACTCTCACACGATTCGTACACTTGGCGTTCCCAGGTCTGAAGTGAGTAGTGTACATTTGGCTCAGATACACACGGCCGCTCCGTTGCCCTGCTGTGGTAACAAACTGTGTGGGTTCCTTCGTTTGGGACGTTTTTTACTCAACTCTGCTGCTGCAGACTCAACACGACGACGAGACGTCCCCTGCTCTTCTGAACCTGCCAGCGACTGAAACTGACGCGGGGAAGCCTGGGTCTGCTTGCATCGGGGACCGGTGAGTAGCATAGCTAGGAACTGGTCGCCCTCCTGCAGGAGCCCATAGCTTTTCCCCGCTGTGTCTAAACAGCACGCCTTTCCGTACTCGCGCTCTGCTTCTGCCCACCGTGGAGGCTGCGCTTGAGTCGCGGAACACTGTTCTTCATTTGTGCACTAAACTGAACTGCCTGATTTCCCTCGAAGAGACTCCCCTTTTGCCCGTTGGCACCAGCGTGTGCAGGTACTTTTGAGCACAAGGCTCCACTCTTCGTAGGGCTCGGACTTCCTTTTAGTTAGGTGCCTCTGAAGGCGGACTGGGCCTAAGCATTATTTCGCACTGCCTGTTTTTCTTCCCTTTTAGGTGGACTACACATTTCGTGCATCTAACGCTTGAGACTTGTTTGTATTTGTATATATATGGTATTGGTATGGTATGTGTTGGTTTACTAGAGTTGTATTGTGATTTCTCGCTACGGTCATTGTTTTAAAGGCCTTGGAATAAATGTATATATATTTTTAATATAACACCTGTTAGGAGTAATTTGTAAGTGTCCTTGCTTTGTGTGCTCATTGCGGGCTTTCAGTCACCCTCACCCCTCTTGAGACCTAGTCTTGACCGCCGCGATCGCTACCCTGATTGGTCTGGCTTGTCCAGAGGTTACCCTGTTCCAAGTAATTAGGTTGGCGTTCTGAACTTCTGCGCCACCAGGACAGAGTTCAGATATCCGTCTTAACAAATTGGTGTACAGCGGTGGGATACCACTGAAGGTATCCAGTATTGCGCACGAACTAAGGCATTTCAAGTTATTCCTACCAAGACACGTAGTGAATTGTTATAGTATAACTTTAAAAAGGCCATAGTCCTATCTAACAGTATGGAAACAAATACCTTGTTAACTTTAAATGCTTCCAAATCAGAAACATTGAAAAGATGTGTGCGGAGAGAGGTATTTCCTCTCAAGGCACGAAATTGGATATGATCCAAAGAATCGTGGCGTGGCAAGAAGCACAGCTTGACGCTATAACTTCTGAGGACAGTGCGGAAGGAGGTGGGGCTGCTCTCACTGGTAGAACCGACGGTTCTGCCGCTGCACTAATCCACCGCGACCACGAGGACAGGGAGGATGAGATGTCTAATGTTTCCTCTGCCAGTGCTGATGGGGAGGCTATGCTTGAATTCAAGAAGCAAGAGCTGCGGTTTAGGCAGAAGGAGCTTGAATTCAACATAGCCAAACTAAAAATCGAACAGGCAGAAAAACAGAAAGACAGGGATCACCAGTTGGAACTGGCCAAGCTTCAGGTTGCAAATGGGTCCAAGGGTCCTGGACATGGGTCTGGGGCCTCCTCTCATCCACAGTTTCCGAAAGATCTGCTCAGTGTGTATGAGGAAAGAAGAACAAGTTACTTCTTACCTTGTAACGTTCTTTCGACAGGATGTTCCTCCGACGTATTCCTCATCTTAGATATCTCCTTCCAGCTCTGCTGGCCCTGGAAAATGTTTCTCTAGAGGGCGCTGCGCGTCAACGTCCTCCGAGTCAATGTCCCTCGACAGCCGCCGTATCGACGTAGACGTCATCCTGCCTATAAAGGCCGCGCGCAGCGTCCGTTGCTCAGTTCCGTTTTGTAGCCCACAATAATACTTTCTGGACTAGACTAATCACCCTGAAGAAGCGTAAGCTGCAACAACAAGGGAAGTAGAACTGCGGGGATGGATGGGAGGGTCGATGAGGAATACGTCGGAGGAACATCCCGTCGAAAGAACTTTACAAGGTAAGAAGTAACTTGTTCTTCGAAGGGATTGTGTCCTCCGACGTATTCCTCATCTTAGATAGGCTCCCATAGCAGTATTCTATTATTGGAGGAGGGAGTACTGACTTCACGCTGTCTTCTATTGATGAATAGAATGCAGTACAGCCCTTCCAAACCTAGTCTCTTGACTGGAGGAGGAATCCAAATTGTAAAATCGTGTAAAGGTATGGACAGACGACCATGTAGCGGCCGCACAGATGTCTTTAACCGGCACGCCTCTTTTGAGGGCCGATGACGCTGCAATACCTCTGGTCGAATGGGCCCTAAGGTTTTGAGGGGGCTCTTTCCCTGCCAGTTTATAACATTCCAGAATGGCTAGAATGATCCATCTGGAAATGGTCTGCTTAGGTATTGGTAACCCCAGCTTGTCTTATCCTGGCTAGTCTACTGATGTAAAAACTTAAAGCCCTTCTAGGGTCTAGCCTGTGTAACCTCTCTTCCTCTTTCCCCGGATGAGGAGGAGGATAGAAAGATGGTAGGGTAATCTTCTGAGTGATATGGAATTCAGAAACCACCTTTGGGAGGAAATTAGGCTTCACTTGCAGGACAACTTTGTCTTTGTGAAATATTGTGTGAGGGGGTTTACAAGAAAGAGCTTGTAATTCGCTCACCCTTCTAGCAGATGTAAGTGTTATTAATAAAACAGTTTTAAGGGTAAGGAACCTTAGCGAACAAGAATGGAGTGGTTCGAAAGGTGTGCCCATCAGGAAAGTTAGTACTAAGCTTAAATCCCATAGTGGAACTTGGAATGGTCTTGGGGGATAAACATTGGTTAACCCCTTTAGAAACTGTATTACCAAGGGTAACTTGAAATAGGATGGTTCTTCCGCAGTGCGCTTAAAGATGGATAGCGCTGCGAGATAGCCCTTAATGGTGCCAACTTGAAGGCCTGAATTCGCCAAATATAGAAGGAAGGACAAAACCATTGGTGTACCACATGAAAAAGGGTCGATATTCTGTTATCTACACCTGCTGCAAAATCTGTTCCAACAGCAGCGGTATAAAGACTTTGTTGCTGGCCTCCTTGCCGAAAACAACACCTCCATAACATCATCAGGGAGGTCCCAATCCTTGTACCTCAACCTTTCAGAAGCCAAGCGTGAAGGTTGAGGGTTTTGATGTCTGGATGGAGAACCTGACCTCCCTTCTGTGAGAGTAGGTTCTCTCTGAGTGGAAGTCGAATTGGAGGGCAGATGGACAAGTCTAGAAGGTCTGGGTACCACGTTCTCCTGGCCCAATCCGGGGCAATTAGGATCATGGTTCTCCGGAATCTTCTCAACCTCCTGATCATTTGAGGAATGACAGGGACCGGTGGGAACGCGTACAGAAGCGGAAACTCCCAATCCACTATGAACGCATCTCCCACAGCTCCTCTCGGGGGAAATTCCCTTGAGCAGAACAGATCGCATTTCCTGTTGACGCTGGTGGCGAACAGATCCACCTGAGGGTTCCCCAAAGGGCGAAAATCTCTTGAAGGACTTCCTGAGCTAGTTCCCACTCGTGGGAGACTGTGCTCTGCCTGCTCAGAGCGTCCGCTGTCAAGTTCTTCCCTCCGGCTAGGTGAACTGCCGATAGAGAAATTCCTTCTTGGATTGCCCAAAACCAGAGCTGCATCCCCTCTCTGCACAGGGGTAGTGATCCTACGCCTCCTCTTTTGTTGAGGTAATGCATGGCCACTTTGTTGTCCATCATTATCAGGACGTTTTTCCCTTGTACAGCTGGCAGGAACGCCTTCAGCGCAAGTCTGATGGCTCTCAGCTCTAACAGGTTGATATGTAGTCTGGACTCCGATGAAGACCAACGACCGCTGATGGTCAAGTCGTTGGCGTGGGCTCCCCACCCCGTGAGTGAGGCATCCGTGACTACTATTATCTCCGGCCAGGGTTGCCAAAACTGTTCTCCTTTCAGAATGTTCTCCTGACAGGCCCACCACTGAAGGTCTCGAGCCACCCTGTTGGGAACCTGATGAAGATCTGTCATTCTCCCTGTGAATTGTGACCACTGAGTCCTCAGTGCCCACTGTAGGGATCTCATTCTCAGGCGAGCCTCTGGCACTAGGAAAATGCAGGATGCCATGAGGCCTAGCAACCTCAAAAAGTCGAAGGCTGGGAGACGTTGGGCATCTTGGAACTTGGTAACCATCTGTAGAATATCTTGAGCCCTCACCTCTGGTGGCGAGGCGTTTCCCAGGGAAGTGGCCAGGATCACTCCTATGAACTGGAGTCTCTGTGATGGTATCATTTGTGACTTCTTTAAATTGAGGGAGAAGCCCAGTCTGTGAAGGGAGTGGCACACGTGATTTAGCTGGATCTGAGCTTGTTCCGAAGAGACAGCCCTGATCAACCAATCGTCCAGGTAGGGGTAGACGTGAATCCCTTCCCTCCTTAGACTTGCCGCCACTACCGACATTAACTTGGTGAAGACCCTTGGGGCGGAGGTCAGCCCAGATGGCAGCACTCGAAATTGATAGTGAGAGTTGCTAATTGCGAACCTCAGGTATTTCCTGTGTTTGAGATGGATAGGCACATGGAAATAAGCATCCTGAAGGTCCAGAGATACCAACCAGTCCTGGAACTGAAGGGCCTGGAGGATCTGAGAAAGAGTGACCATCTTGAATTTGTCTTTCCTGAGGAATTTGTTCAATTCTCGCAAGTCCAAGATGGGTCTCAGTCCTCCGTCTTTCTTTGGAATGAGAAAATAAGGGGAGTACCAGCCCTTGTTCCTCTCCGCTTCAGGTACCGGTTCTATGGCACCTTTCTCTAGCAGGTCGAAAATTTCCTGCAAGAGGAGCAGATCTGGAGCTTTCTGAGAGCTGATCCCCGGTGGATGACTCTGAGGTATGCGTAGGAGAGGCAGGCAGTAACCTTGGGCAACTGTTTCCAATGCCCAAGCATCTGACGTGATAGCCTGCCATTCCGCCAGATGTTGAGTCAACCTGCCTCCTACAGGTGTCCTGTGAGGGAAGTCCTCAGAGTGGTTTTGGAGCGGCTGATGTGGATGCCGATGGTAAAGAGGCACCTGCTGTTGCTGCGGCTTTTGAATATCTACCCCGTCCACCTCGGGTAGTTCTTCTTTGTCCCCTTTGAGCTGGATGTCCTCTACCTCTTCCGAATGCGGAGTAGAAGCGAAAGGACTTGCCCCTCTCAGAGGTTCCTGTGGGACGAAAAGGTGTCTGACGGATTGCAGCGCCTAGGGATTTTGCTGCTACTTTTGAAGTTTGCAGTTTCTCTAAACTGTCATCCGCCTTTTTCCCGAACAAAGAAGAGCCATCGAATGGCATGTTCAAGAGCCTGGCTTGCACATCAGGGGCAAAACCAGACTTTCTCAACCAAGCGAATCTCCTGGTTGTTGTACTTGCCGCCATTGCTCTGCTGATACTGTCAGCCGAATCAGTGCCCGTCTGGAGGGATTTAGGGATTCGCACATAGCGTCTTTACCGTCCTGTATGATATTCAGGAATGCCTCCCTTGCTTCTCCCTCCGGGATGCAGTCAGCCGCTGTAGAAGCACACTCCCAAAGTGTATGGCTGAATCTAGCAAGGGTGCAAGTAGCATTAACAGATTTTAACGCCATGCTACATGCCGAAAAAACTTTCTTTGCCATAGCATCATATTTTTTATCGTCCCTGTCCTGTGGGAGGTAGGATAAGCCGTCTTGACATCGGTAGAAGATGCTGCCTGTACCACCAGACTTTCTGGGGATGGGTGTTTTGACAAAAACTCCGGGTCTGTAGAGGATACCCTATATTTTGTAGACAGTTTTTTATTTACTGCCGGGACGACATCTGGGGTTTCCCAGTTCGTCATAATCTTCCTCTGAAGAGCTTTATGAAAAGGCACCACAGGGTCCTCCTGTGGGCCCTTGTCAAGAATATCCGTAAGGTCATCTTGTTGGAAAGATTGTGAAGGTGCAGACCACCCCATAAACTCTGTGATCCTGGCCATTAAGGCTCTATAGGGGGTTTCAGCATGCTCCCCCGGGTCTGGCCTAGCAAACTCCACCTCAGGGGAAGTGTCTAACCCACTTGCCTCACGTAAGGAATCATGAAGATCCTTTAACCTGCGTTCTTCAGAGGAAAATTCCTCTCTAATTGGGGTTACAGGTCCCTGCAACTCAAATGTGTCATCCTGTTCAGACAATTCACCCTCTTCCATAATTGAGGACATCGTTCTCAATTGTTCTGAACTCAAAGGGTATAAATCCCATTTCCAAGGCAGAGGGTGCCGAACTTGTCATAATCGGCCTCGAAAACGTCGATGTCGTCGACGCCGACGTCGAAGGCTTCGAGCGTGGCGTCGAAAACAAAGGCGGAGGCCTCAATGACCTCGACAGAATTGGGATTCTACTCGACAATCTCGAAGCCATCGACATCGAGGACCTGGGGATAGTCACTGGGTGTGTCGTGACCGTGACTTTTCTTGGCGTCGACGCCGGTGTCGAAGCTGGCGTCGAGTCGACAGACCCGTGTGTCGAAGGTCCCTTCGACAACGGCGTCGAAGACACCGACCTCGGCGTCGACGGAACCTTCGTCGACGGAACCTTCGAGGAAGGTTTGGAGGCCATAGACCTACTCGAGGGTTCGAGACGCGCTCGAGAGGTTTCCTTCGCCGGGTACTACGAGTCGCAGCGTTTTTGACCTTCGGGTCTTTCGACCAGAGCATCGCTCTCGGCAGTCTTCGAGGGGGTCGAGGCCGCTTTCTCGAAGACACTCATCATATTTTTGCGGAATTCCTCCCATTCAGCCCGGGAACTATGTTTCGTGGGGCAAGGGATTCTTTTTGGTGAAACAGAGGAAGAGGAAGACGGAGAAGGGGATCTTCGACGTCTCCTCTTCGAGTGCTTCGATCTCGATGAGTGATGGGACCCACTCCGAGACCTGGAACGCGAATGGTGACGAGGAGACGAATGTCTCGACTTCGTCGACGAAGAAGAAGCTTTAAAAGTCTTACCTTTCTCCAGCTTCCCCCTACGCTCCTTCAGGGCCTTAGCTGTCATGGACATACAGTCCTCGCACTCCGAACAATGGTGTTCAGCTCCCAAACACCACAGACAAACTCTGTGAGGGTCAGTCAGCGACATCTTTTTCCCACAATCTCGGCATTTTTTGAAGCCGGATCGAGGAGTTGTCGGTTCCGACGAAGAAGCCATCGAGTACGGATCGAATAACTCGAGGTAAATAGATTAAATCCTGACAAAAAACTGAGCAACGGTATTCCGAGGCACTGAGTAAGCGCGGAAAAACGGAACTGAGCAACGGACGCTGCGCGCGGCCTTTATAGGCAGGATGACGTCGACGTCGAAACGGCGGCTGTCGAGGGACATCGACTCGGAGGACGTCGACGTGCAGCGCCCTCTAGAGAAAAATTTTCCGAGGCCAGCAGAGCTGGAAGGAGATATCTAAGATGAGGAATACGTCGGAGGACACAATCCCTTCGAAATGGCATTATGGAGTGGCTGAATGTGTTTGAGTATGCATGCGAAGTTCAACAAGTTGACAATACTGATAAGATTGCCTGGTTACTCAGCAGACTGCCCCATTCTGGCTGTAGTGCCATTATGGAAATGTCGAAGGCTGAGCGAGCTGATTTCGCAATGTTAAAGCAAACTCTCATTTTAAAGTTTGGGAAGACTCCGGCCCAATATTTGAAACTATTCAGAGAGTATAATAAAAAGGAAGGTGGTACTTGGGTATCTTAGGTCACCGAATCCTTGAAAAACAACTGGCTGGGTCGAAGGTTATAAGGTTTCTACCTTCGAAGGCATGATAAATCTTGTCATGCTGGAACACATTTTTGCATCTTCTTCCCCGGAGCTTAAGCAGCATTTGGCCGATTCGAAGGAGATAGATCCTAAGAAGCTGGCCATTGCAGCAGACTTATGGGTATCACATCGAGTGTCCCATAAGGACAAAACTCATCCTGGTAAGCAGGAGGAAGGGAAAAAGTCCAAAGATAAGGAGGGTGGAGAATCTGATAAATCTTCTTCTCAAAAGGGCCACAAAAAGAAAAATAAGGGTAAGACACAAGAGAACTCACAGGGTAGTGGAGGTCAGCCTCCGAAACAGAACTCTGGTTACAATAAGCCTCCCTATGTAAACAGACCCAATGGATCTTGTTTTGCTTGTGGAGCAACTGACCACGTGAAGGGGGATCCCCGGTGTAAGGTTAAACCTTTGGGGGTCCACTCCGCTAATCTGGCCTTCTCCTCCTACGAGGAAGAAGAGATTACAGGAGCATCCTTCTCCTCAGACTCATTCCCCAGCAGGATAGAAGCTGAGGTAGTTTTAGTTTCCCTGGGTTCCTGGGAGCCTAAAGTCGCAGAGGCTCATGCTAGGATTCCAGATAATACCAAGCACTACTTTAAAGACAGTGTGCTGATCAATGGAGTAGATACTCCAGCTCTTAGGGATAGTGGGTGCAGTCGAACTGTAGTGGATTCTACCTTGGTAGACTCAGAGGAAGTTGCCAGAGCTACTCTGATGCCCACTAAGTTGGCTGACGGCCCACTCCGTATGTTCCCAGTAATACCTGTAAATCTTACTTTAAATGGTACAGCAGTCAGGATTCCAGTGAGCATTCAGAGAAACGTCCCGGGAAAGGTCTTGTTAGGTAATGATCTCAGAGCTTTAGGGCTCGTATGAGACACTGCGGAAAGACCCTACACACGGTCTCAAGCATGGGCAGCATTGGCCAAGACCAATACGCCGCCCCAGCCGAAGGGGAAACCCAAGGCGAAAGGAGTAAACAAGTCAAGACGAGGGAAAGAGAATATTCCCCCGAGCTCGCCTACCACTAAGGTGGAGGAAGTTGGTAAATCGCCCGGGCCTGACGAGGAGATGGCGATGCCTGCAGTATTTGACCCCAACGACCATCCTGAACTAAAATACTTGTTAGTTGAAGGAGGTCCTGATAGGGACAAATTCAGTAAAGGCCAACGTGAGTGCCCATCTCTGGAAGGTCTAAGGAGACAGGCCTGATCCCAGCTTGAGGGTGAACCTCCTGGGACGCATAGGATTTATTGGGAAGGTGGACTCCTGTATAGTGAGCCCACAGAGTCTACAGAAGGAGACCATAGGAGGTTGGTGGTTCCCCTTGCTGTTAGGCCCTTCCACCTGCAGTTGGCGCATGAAGTGCCCTTTGCTGGTCACCTTGGTATTAAGAGAACCAAGCAAAGGTTATCCATGCACTTCTACTGGCCCAAGATGGGGGTGCAAGTAGAAAGTCACTGCAGGAGTTGTGCCTCCTGCCAGTTATCTGGTAAGGTTGGCTCCACAATCCAAGCTCCCTTGGTACCACTCCCAGTTGTGGGGGTACCATTTGAAAGGGTAGGGATCGACATCGTTGGTCCCCTTGACCTGCAAACATCCTCGGGCAATAGGTTTATCCTGGTGCTGGTCAACCATGCAACCAGATATCCTGAGGCCATCCCATTGAAAACTGTAACTGCCAAGTCAGTTGCAAAAGCTTTACTTGGCATATTTACTAGGGTTGGCTTCCCTAAAGAAGTTGTGTCGGATCGTGGCAGCAACTTTATGTCGAAGTATATGCAGGCTATGTGGAAAGAATGTGGGGTCACCTACAAGTTCTCTTCTGCATACCACCCCCAGACCAATGGTCTGGTGGAACGTTTCAACAGAACGTTAAAGAGCATGATTGGGGCTCTGGAAGAACCTCAGAGAAGAAAATGGGATCTTCTTTTACCATGCTAACGGTTTGCCTACAGAGAGGTACCACAGGAGGGTGTTGGCTTCAGCCCCTTCGAACTTCTGTTTGGTCATCCTGTAAGGGGACCCTTAGCCATAGTCAAAGAGGGATGGGAGCTGCCCACTCCCCCTGTTACTACCAACGTAGTTGATTATGTGCTAGGGCTCAGAAAACGGATGGTACTTCTGATGGGCTTGGCTAGTGATAAATTGAAGGCAGGACAAGCGCTGGTGAAACATTGGTATGACCAGAAAGCTTCCCTCATCAACTTTACACCTGGTCAGCAAGTCCTGATCATGAATCCCATAAGGCCTCGAGCTTTACAGGACAAATGGTCAGGCCCTTACACAGTGGTGGAGCCCCTGGGTGAGGTTAACTATTTAGTGGACCTTGGAAGGCCTGGACAGGCTCCAAAAGTGTTTCACGTAAATAGGCTGAAGGCTTTCGTCCCAAGAGTCAAAATCGCAGCACTGCTACTGGCTTCAGATGTTGAGGAAGAGGAGTCTGAACCTCTCCCCGACCTGTTCCAAAGCGGTCCTTCAGATAGCTCCTTTGAGGGTGTCCGAGTGGCCCCTCACCTGACTTCTGATCAGCAGGCTGAGGTGAAAAGTTTTCTTAGGCAGTTTTCCCCCCTGTTTTCACAGTCGCCTGGTTTGACACCTTGGTGCAAACATAACAGGCACAGGAGACAGTGTACCTACCAAAAGTAGGGGATACAGGATGTCAGACAAAGTATGGTCTTATAGTAAGACCGAGGTCAACACCTCGGGATTGTGCTCCAGGCTCTTCAGAAAGCACACTTGACCATAAAGGCTAGTAAATGCCAGATTGGACAAGGCTCAGTGGTTTACCTTGGACATGAAGTAGGTGGAGGGAGGATACAGCCTCTACCCAGTAAAGTACAAGCAGTGCAAGACTGGCCTACCCCCACTACACAAACCCAAGTGAGAGCCTTCTTAGGACTCACGGGGTATTACCGAAACTTCATGGCAGACTATGGCACCATGGCTGCCCCTCTGACTGCCCTCACCACTCCGAAGAAACCCAAGAAGGTAACTTGGACCGACGAGTGTGAGAAGGCCTTCAATGGCTTAAAAGACTCCTTGTGCCAGGCCCCTGTCCTCAGGGCTCCTGATTATCAAAGACCTTTTATCGTGCAGACGGACGCCTCTGACACTGGGATAGGAGCTGTACTATCACAAGTAGATGAGAAGGGTAAGGAACACCCTATTGGTTTTATTAGTCGCCATCTTAAGGACAGAGAGCTCAGATGGTCCACGGTAGAGAAAGAATGTTTCTCTGTTGTGTGGGCCCTAAGGAAGCTGAGGCCCTACCTCTATGGGACCCACTTCACTTTGCAAACTGACCATAAGCCCGTAAAGTGGCTAATGAACATGAAGGGGGAGAATCCAAAGTTGCTTAGGTGGTCCATAAGTCTACAAGGCTTCGACTTCACTATTGAGCATAGGCCAGGTGTCCAACATAGCAATGCTGATGGGTTGTCCAGAATGTTTAACCGACCTGAACAAGAGACTCATCCAGGGGTGGATTAGTTCCCCCTGTCCATAGTCTGGGAGGGGCGAGTGTTAGGAAAGATTTCGTAATTGTAGGTAATTTTCCTTCCATGTGGCAACCCCTAAACTTTTTGCTGTTGTTTTTCACCTTGTTCTCGACTTTGCCAGAGAAGTGCAGCCTTCTGCCGCACTCCTCTGGGCTTTCGCTTTCTTACGGGGAAACTGACAGACAGTACCGGGAAACGCTGTTTTCCGTAGTTTCTTTTATCATGTTGCGGCTTTCGTGCAACATGACACAGGAGGGCACTGTAAGCAAAGTTACTGCTCTCTTGGGTCTCTAGCCTTCTACAGGCCCTAGATACTCTTTTAGGATTGTAACTGATCGGTGCAAGTGATTCACGGACGGGAATGGTGGCAGCGATAGTTTCTTGTGTTTTGAGCTCCTTTTGGCGTTTTAAGCGTGTTTCTCGCGCTTAGCCCAAAATGGTGGCCAGGCTCCCAAAATGGCCAGACCACGAGGCTCCTTTGTCCTGTCCGCTGACCGTCTTGCTCCCTTCACTTTCCCCAGGTCGAGCCGACCCGGGCCTTCCTTATTTGGGCATGTACTTTCCCGCGAAACACGGATGCTTTCGCGGGCTTCTACATGCCTGGTGTGTGCCTCCAGGAAATGGGCTGGGATGTCTGGTACCAATACACATCCTGGGTGCCAGGGAGTCTAGGGTGGTGTGAATGCCTGGGACCACCGTGGTCCGTGATAGGTCCACGAATGGTGTGAGTGTTGATGAGCGGATCTCCCATTGGGTCCCCTCCGTTTTGGCACGAAGGGAACCGTGGATAAGAGGGGGCTGGAAACACCACTACCATGTCGATCTCCTGAGTTCTCACGAACGAAGGAATACAGGAGCCAAGTATCCTGCAACCAAGAGGCTGAACCGAGGAATCGCTGGTGACCCGCTGAAGGACTGCTCCTCTGCACTGCTGTCGCCTTGCGAAACCCTTTTCACCTTTGATCGAACAAGAAGGCCTGTACTGGTACTTCGACCCTTGGAATAGCGGGGACAGCTATTCTCTGCATCTTCACCATCTCCTGCTCGTAAGCCTTCGGAAGCGTCTCTGGGCCATCCAGCAGACTGACCAGCCTACACAGGAGTCTTGCTCTGTAACCGCCGCCAGGTTGTGTAGTATTTCGAGTCCTTGTCACTCTCACACGATTCGTACACTTGGCGTTCCCAGGTCTGAAGTGAGTAGTGTACATTTGGCTCAGATACACACGGCCGCTCTGTTGCCCTGCTGTGGAAACAAACTGTGCGGGTTCCTTCGTTTGGGACGTCTTTTACTCAACTCTGCTGCTGCAGACTCAACACGACGACGAGACGTCCCCTGCTCTTCTGAACCTGCCAGCGACTGAAACTGACGCGGAGAAGCCTGGGTCTGCTTGCATCGGGGACTGGTGAGTAGCATAGCTAGGAACTGGTCGCCCTCCTGCAGGAGCCCATAGCTTTTCCCCGCTGTGTCAAAACAGCACGCCTTTCCGTACTCGCGCTCTGCTTCTGCCCACCGTGGAGGCTGCGCTTGAGTCGCGGAACACTGTTCTTCTTCATTTGTGCACTAAACTGAACTGCCTGATTTCCCTCGAAGAGACTCCCCTTTTGCCCGTTGGCACCAGCGTGTGCAGGTACTTTTGAGCACAAGGCTCCACTCTTCATAGGGCTCGGACTTCCTTTTAGTTAGGTGCCTCTGAAGGCGGACTGGGTCTAAGCATTATTTCGCACTGCCTGTTTTTTGTTCCCTTTTAGGTGGACTACACATTTCGTGCATCTAACGCTTGAGACTTGTTTGTATTTGTATAAATATGGTATTGGTGTGGCATGTGTTGGTTTACTAGAGTTGTATTGTGATTTCTCGCTACGGTCATTGTTTTAAAGGCCTTGGAATAAATGTGTATATATTTTTAATATAACACCTGTTTGGAGTAATTTGTAAGTGTCCTTGCTTTGTGTGCTCACTGCGGGCTTTCAGTCACCCTCACCCCTCTTGAGACCTAGTCTTGACTGCCGCGATCGCTACCCTGATTGGTCTGGCTTGTCCAGAGGTTACCCTGTTCGAAGTAATTAGGTTGGCCTTCTGAACTTCTGCGCCACCAGGACAGAGTTCAGAAATCCGTCTTAACAGCCGGTAAGGATACGCACAAGTTACCTTAGGTTCACCCAAAGGACCGAACCCTACACCAGAGGCCGATGGCGTAGTTGTAGGGTTAGTACCTAAAATGGCCGCCGTGGTCGTGGCGGGAACAGCCGCCATATTGTCTTCATCTGAGGGGAACTGCGGCACGTGAGGAGGTGAGGCAGGGGTCCCCGTCGATGGATCAGGGGTCTTAATTTTAGCCTTAACATAAGGAACCTCGGCAGAGCCGGTACTATGAGGCCTGGAATGTTTCTGCGACATACCAACCGCCAACAGAGCCTTTGAAGGAAGGACCTCGGCACTGCCGGTAAAAGAAGAACCTTGCTTCTTTGCCCCCTCAACAGATCTGGTATCACCACAAGAGCGGGAAGGGTGAGAAACCGCTTTCACCGACAGGGCCTTGCCCGGCCCCTCAGAACTGCTGGTAGCCTTAGCCTCTGTACGAGGGACCTCGGGCCTAGGCCCGGTAATAGCCTTATCGGCACGGGCCTCGAACATCCGTTCGGTAAACACAAGCCCAGCCAAGGCCTCGGGGCGCACCCCGGTCTTGTTTTTAAGGGAAGCCGAAAGAGAGGCCTCAGAGCAATCTCCGCTACACTGTGACTCAGCAGAACTGGGTCTACACACAGCCCCCACAGGAGGGGCCTCGGAAGTTACTCTGGTGTACACAGGCCCCTTACGGAGACCCTCGGAGAAAACTCCAGTAGAATTATTAGGCCCGACAGGCACCTCAGGGCGAACCCCGGTGACAGAGCGATCAACGCCCCTCCCGGCCCGAGAGGAACCTGGGAAGGTATCCCCCGGCCGGGGTGAGCTGAAAACTAAAGAACTTACCGGGCGTTTCTTCTTCTCGTCGATGAACGCCTGAAAATGAGATGGAGGAGTGCGTCGGAACACCTCCTCCCACTGTTCCAACCGACGTCGAAGAGCCCAGACCGAAAGGGAGTCTCAGTAAAAACAGGAGTCCCAACGGTGTTCCGGAACCAAACACACTAAACAAAGAGGATGGGGATCCGCCCTCGCGAAGCAACGATGACACGAAGAACAGCCTGGAAAGTCTAATTTAAAAGACATAGACAGACTAGAAGACGAACGCTAGCGAGAGCCAGAGAGGAAAACAGGGAAGAAAATCTTCTGAGGATGCAAGTGCATCCGGCCCCGATCGAGCAGAGAAAAGGACTGAGGGGCGATGCGCGGGGCAGAGCCAAGGTAGGCGGGGTTACGGCCGCGTGCCGGGCCCCGCGCAGGAAAGAGAGGAAGGACACATTTCTGGAAAAATTTGGATGCTTTTACAAAGTGCTCCGGTCCTGTCCCACAGGACGGAGAGATGTCCCACAAGTATAGAGGAAAGGGGACGGGACGTAGGAGTAGTGCCATAACATGCTTGATTTGTGGATGTTAAGTGGAAGGAAAGAAAAAAAAAAGAAGAAGGAAAACCCTGTATCCGTGCATTAAGTCAAAAGCAAAACTAGAGCCCAAACAGGAAAATGCTTACCTATTCCATGGGTGGTGGGCTATGATGTTCACTCTATGGTAAACACGGGGCGAGGATGCCAAGTGAAGTCAGCTATTTGATGGGTCTGTGTGTGAGGGACATGGAACGTAGACCTCACTAAGCGACTGTGAACGACAACAACTGGTGAACCCACATATGTAGAGCCTAGAGGGAACAGAAGAACATTCAAATGCTCTGGCTGGGGTATACAAAAAAATGGAACCCCATGTTGTGTCCCAGGAACTTAATCCGGATTGGTACTGATAGTACAGTTTACCTATCAGAAGGCCACAATGTGCTTGCCTGAAAATATGCCAGTATTACTGGCTTAGTAGTAATAATTTGGTTGTGGGGCCCTGTGTAGCTCTGATAGCACATGTGGCAGTAGCAAATCAGCGTCTGACATAAAGAAAGAAAATATAGACAACACGAAAGTCAGACCTGTAGGCCTACATTGGTTTGGAGAATACAGCGCACGGGACGCGATAGCGGAGGTGGAAGCATCTGATGAATGAAACAGTGGCATTGTTTTACCTGAACATTGTAAACAACCTCGTATGCCACATGATGCCGGAAAAGTGTGTGTCCTGGCTCCAGATGCCGCAGGTCTCTGACTAAGACTGGTGAGGGTATGGCCCTGCCGTCTCTAACTCAGCCGGTTTAGGTCAAGTGTGACGTCCATGCAAAGCAGGCCCGGCGGAACAAAGCTATATTTAATGTTAGTAGATAAAGAAAGAGGACTGGAAATAAAATTGTGATACTGCAGAAGCGCAAGCGTTCAAAAGGCTAGAGAGCTACGATGCAGAGATACAAATTTGAAAAACTGGAATCCCACAACTAATGTGGACAAGGGCTAACCTGTAGAATTCAAAGATGTCTGAAAAAATGAAATTGCAAATGTTGTGAAAAATAAAGAATAAAGACCCACATAACTAATGAAAATGGATTGACCAGGAAGGGAATAGTTTCTTACCTGTAACTCCATTTCTCCAGCATTGGTATCTTTCATGGATTCACATGCTTAGAATATTCCCCGTCGTCAGACTGGGACCCTCGGTACACATATATAGCCTTTTCCTATAGGAAAACTTCCGACACTTTTGTGTCCTATCTACGTCCTTTTAGGACCCGCCTACGCATGCTCCGTAGGCCGTCCCAGTATAAGAGGCCCGCCCCCGCGGCTCCCCTTCAGATTTCGGCCCCTCCAAAGTAGGAAGCGTTAAACTTATCACGCAAATACATTGCATTCCGGGGAGGTTGGCGGGCGTATGTGAATCCATGAAAGATACCAATGCTGGAGAAATGGAGTTACAGGAAAGAAACTATTCCCTTCTCCAGCATTGGATCTTTCATGGATTCACATGCTTAGAATAGATTGTATAGCAGTAACACCTGAAACGGGGTTGAGAATGTAATGTAATATACCCTCACCATAATACACAATGCATATGCACAGCAGGAATAAGTTTACTCATATAACCTTACCCACATAAAGTATACTGTCATCAAAAGGTAGAAAACAGATTATCCACAGCGTGGAGCTTACCTTACTGAAACAGATGGCGCAGGACAGCTCTTCCCATCTGCACCTCGTCCGCATGCTGCCTGGCAAGACAGTAGTGGTGGGTAAACGTGTGGGGCACTGACCATGCCGCAGCCTGGCATATATCCGTTAGCGGAATTCCTGCCCATAATGCTGCTGAGGAGGACGTTGATCTTGTAGAATGGGCTCTAGGCTGCCCTTGCAGCGGTCTTCCGGCCTTGGAGTGGCAAAACGCAATCGTCGATGAGACCCATCGAGCCAATCCTTGTTTAGAGATCGCTTTTCCCCTCGTCGACGGACCATATGCGATGAACAGTTGTCGAGTAGACCCGAGTTCCTGTGTACAATGTAGGTAAAATTTCAGAGCCCTCTTAACGTCCAAGGTATGAAGAGCTTTTTCTGCTGCCGATGATTGGGTTGCGAAGAAAGTAGGTAGAACGATGGACAAGTGTTTGTGATACACTGTCGGAACTTTTGGGACGAACGTAGGATTAGTTGCCAGGACCACCTTGTCCTTAAAGAATCTTAAGTATGGCGGGTCTACGACCAGCGCTTGCAGTTCCGAAATTCTCCTAGCTGATGTGATAGCAATTAAGAATGCCAACTTCCACGATATGAATTTGATGTCCGACGTGGCCATAGGCTCAAAGGGCGGTTTCATTAAGCCTGCCAACACTGTGTTGAGACTCCAAGTTGGAGGGAAACGTTTTATCGGGGGAAACGTTCGAAATAAACCCCTCATGAAGTGTTTCACAAGTCTGTCGCTGAATAGAGGAGACGACTGTCTCTTCCTCGTGAACCTCGAGATGGCCGCCAGGTGTACCTTTATCGATGTGAAGGATAAACCCCTCTCCGCCAAGAGAAGCAGGTAAGGTAGAACTTGTTCCGGCGTCACCGTCAACGGTTGTAGGCCTTGCTGTCCTCGACACCATTCACAGAACCTCCGCCACTTATAGGTGTAAGATTTGTTGGTAGAAGGGGCTCGAGCCGCCTGCAGAATTTTTTGACAATCCTCCGAAACGTCTAACGCACCGACCTCCGAAAAGTCAGGAGCCAGGCTGCAAGGTTGAGACTGTCTGGGTTTCATGATGCCTACCTCCAAGGAGCCAGGTCCGACCTAGCAACCCCAGAGGCAGGCATCATTTCCCCCAGGAGAGTGCCAGCGGGCCCAAGCTGGGGCCCTTTGGACGCAGTCCTGGCGCCTTAGGCGCTAGGCTCATGTTGGACCTCTGTCCTGGCGCCCCAGGCGCCAGGCTCATAAAGCTAGACATGTGTTCAAGTGTTTTAATGTGCACTTACCTGATGCAGACCATGCTGCCACATCCAGGCCCTCTTGAGGCCTGAATGGAACTACTTTACCTGTGGGACTACTTTCCACCCGGGTGTGGTCGGGGAAGGATACATACCTGATCGGTGAAAGGATACACACTTGCAACTTCTTCCAAAGCTATTTAAACCACACCCGATCAGCAACTCACGCTTCGCGTTGTTCTGCTCCTCGCAGCTGGACGCTCACTGTGTCGGCTCCTGCATCTGGACCTCAGCCACGCCTGTCAGTATCCTGGGTCACCTGCAAAGGGAGACAAAAGACCTTACCTGCTAAATCAGCACCGCAGAGACATCACACCGACGATCCTGAAAAGGAAGACATCATTTTTAAAAGCATTTCGCTACGATCGCTGCAGCGCTGCATTTCACTCACCTATCCTGGACGCCACCATCTCCAGCAGCGATCATCCGGATCCACGGCCACTTCCCAGAGCCTAGAGAGAAAAAGACAAGAACAAGGTGAGAGAAGGAAGGGAATAGGAAAAGCTCAGTTTCCTTCTAAGACTTACCTGTTGGGTCATTCCCATTTCATTTCGGGTCTTGCCGCTTCCAGGCATTTTCCGGACCCCGGCCCCTATGGGGAAAAAAGACAAAGACATTGAATGAACGAATGCAAAGACATTACCCGAGCGCTCATCCAGAACTTACCTGTCATTTACTGGAACTGCACGTTTCACTTCGGGTCGGCGCCATATCTCCGGCATTCCGAACCCCGGCCCCTAAGGGGAAAAAGACAATGAACATTATTATTAAGCTTGGACTTTTGAACTTGCAACAGAAGTTTTACAGAGCCTTACCTGAATAGTCAAGCTTACCTGAACTCCCATCAATCCTCAATCCAGTGAAGTAACTGGGTTTCAACGCGCCCCTGCATCAGAAGCAGGATGGAGAGCTCATCCTTCCTGACCCTAAGGTGAGACTTCACGGGGAATCGTGGAAGGGTATCGTGGAGGGTTGGAAGAGAGTGGGAGGCTTGAGCATAACTCAGTCAGTAGGTAATACTCCCTTTTCACGCACAGGGGAATGCGCTTCACCATTGAAGAAGCATCAGCACTCGAAGCCAGACCTGCGCCTCCGTGGGAATCAGGTGAGCGTTACAGAACGCGAAGTCTACCAACAATTTCCCACCCGGGCGCTATGGAGACTTCCGAGACTGACCAGCTGGCCCAGCTTTTGGGGGAATTACGGGCAGAGGTGCACTCAGCCCGCCAGGAGACTAACGCTCTCAAAAGAGAACTGATCCTATCCAAGGAAAGAACAGATGATCTAGCCAAAAGGTTATTACAGGCCCAGGCAGGGCACACTCCTTTACCTAATTCCGGAGACATTTCCACATCAATGGGTTTGAATAACCCGGTACAAATTAATCTACCTGGACACATGCCTTTGGCCCCGCCTGAACGTTTTGCGGGGGATCCCAAGAAATAAGCCGTCTTTATGAACCAATGTCGTTTACACTTTCTATGCAGACCCGGAGCCTTCCCTAATGACCAGACCAAGGTAGCCTTTATACTTTCTTACCTCAGTGGCAGTGCTGCCGATTGGTCTATTCCATTGGTAAATCAGGATGATCCCATTCTCCAGAATTTTCAGGACTTCCAGGCCAGCATGGAAAGATTGTTCGCTCGACACTCTGAAGGACACGCCCTTGATAACGAACTGCTATCCTTACGACAAGGTAATCAGGATCTTCTGCCCTACATTGCCACCTTTAACAGACTGGTTGTGGAAACTGGATGGCCTGAAAACAAAAGGATCACATTGTTTCATCGAGGCCTGCGCGGAGAGCTTAAGGATGTTCTAGCTCAGATAGTAAACCCACCCCAGGTCTGCGCAGACTACATAGACTTGGTGGTTCAACTTGATCACAGACTTCAAAATAGAAAAGCAGATCGGTTCAAGTATGAAACCCGAGTACCGATCAAAACCCACGCTAACTCCAAGAGTACCGACGTATCCGAACCTATGCAAATCGGTGGTGTTAAAGGACCATTAACGCAGAAAGAAGGAGAGAGAAGGCGGCAAATGCAACTTTGTCTGTATTGCGGAACTTCCGGTCACTTTCTTCGAAATTGTCCAGTTAAACCACCTAAGAAGGTGGTTGGAGCTACTGATAACAAATTATTGACACCCGATTCGGGAAACGGCCTAGCCCGACAAGCGTAGGGGTCCGCTTGCCGAGCTTGAAAACTAACTCTTTGACCTCTCATTTTGTCATGCCAATGGTGCTCGTGGACCCAAAACAGCCTCAGCAGTTGCATGCTATAAAAGCATACATCGACAGTGGAGCTATTGGAAATTACATGGACCGTGAATTGGCTTCCAGGATTAAGCTTCCTCTCCGCCCGAAAGTAACCCAAGATGTCATTACTACAGTAGATGGAACCGAAATAGCCTCAGGGCCTGTAACGCATTCCACGGTTGAAGTGACACTGGTGGGTCAGGATGGACATCGGGAAGCAATCGTGTTTGATGTGATCAAGGCCCCACAATTTCAAGTAATTCTTGGAATTCCTTGGTTAGAACACATAATCCCAGAATTGACTGGCGAGCAAAGAAGATAAGTTTTCCTGATTGTGAACCAACTTGTTATCCAAGAAATCCAGCTATGGGTCTAGCCTCAGCAACTTCCACCCCTGTACAGCTACCGTCAGAATACCAAGAATTCCAAGACGTTTTTCAGAAAGAACAGGCTAACACGTTACCTCCCCATCGGTCTTATGATTGCCAAATCGATCTGGTACCCAATGCTCAACTACCTTATAGTAGGATTTATGCTCTTACGGAACCTGAGAACCTGCATTTGCGTCAGTATTTAGATCAGTACCTAGCCAATGGTTTTATTCGCCCGTCCAAGTCTCCTGTCTCCTCAGCTCTGTTCTTCGTGCCGAAAAAAGAGGGCGACCTTAGAACATGTATAGACTATCGCGCCCTAAATCAAATAACGATTAAGAATAGTTATCCTCTGCCCCTGATCCCTGAGCTTATCGACCAGGTAAAGGACGCTTGTGTGTACACCAAGTTAGATCTCCGAGGAGCTTATCACCTGGTGCGTATAAAAGAAGGTGACGAATGGAAGACTGCATTCCGCACCAAATTTGGGCTTTTCGAATATCAGGTGATGCCCTTCGGGTTGTGCAATGCACCTGCTGCCTTTCAGTACTTTATGAATGATGTTCTTCGGGAACTTATCGATGTCTGTGTTATTGTTTATATTGATGACATCCTGGTGTACTCTTCTTCAGAATCCGATCACAGAAAACATGTTAGGGCAGTTCTTGAGAAATTGCGCCAGCACAGACTATTTGCAAAGCTCAAAAAATGCGTTTTTCATACCACAGAAGTTGAGTTTCTCGGATTCATCCTAACACCTCAAGGAGTCCGAATGGACTCGCGAAAGGTGGACGCCATCCTCAAATGGCCATCTCCTAGCTCGGCGAAGGGAGTTCAGAGCATGCTCGGCTTTGCCAATTTCTATCGAAGATTCATCCCGGAATTTTCCCGAACAGTCCAACCCATCACAGCTCTCCTAAAGAAAAACAAATGGACTCTTGAGGCCGAACAAGCCTTTCAGGACCTGAACACCAAATTCACCACTGCACCTGTATTGAAGCACCCACACCCAGACCTCCCTTACATTGTGGAAACCGACGCATCCAGTTCGGCCATGGGAGCTGTCCTGTCGCAAAGAGACCCAGAAACTAACCAACTACACCCTGTGGCCTTTTGGTCCAGGAAATTTTCTCCTCCTGAAATCAACTACGCAATTACCGACAAAGAGTTACTGGCTATTAAATCTGCTTTCAAGGCTTGGCGTCACTACCTTCTCGGGGCAAGACACACCATCACCGTAATTACAGACCACAGAAACTTACAGTATTTAAAGACGGCCAAAGCTCAATCTTCACGACAACTCTGATGGGCTCTATTCTTTGCGGAATTTGATTTTCTAATTACCTATCGCCCTGGCTGCAAGAATGGAAAAGCGGACGCCTTATCCCGGATTGGCATGGAAGAACCTAATTCGAGCTTAGAACCTGTGCCCATCATACCTGAGCAAAGAATCTTAGGCTTAACTTCATTGCAAACTATTGAGGACATCCAAACGCAAGTAAAACAACTTCTAGACTCTTCAACCTTACTGGAATGGAGTCAAAAGGGTCCTCATTACACCGTTAAGGATGACTTACCCTACTTCCAGGAGCGGTTGTTTCTGCCAAGTAAAGAATTGCAAGAACTTGTTATTGCCCATCATCATGAATCTTTAATGGAAGGACACTCTGGTATCGCTAAAAAGGATGAAAAAATCAAACACCACTTCTGGTGGCCTTCTTGGAGAAAAGACAAAGTCATTTGTTCTGTCTTGTGGAATTTGCGCCCAAAACAAGGCTCAAAAGAAAAGGCCAGCCGGCCTACTTCAACCCTTGGATATTCCACCTGCACCTTGGCACACCCTGTCAATGGACTTTATAACCGACCTGCCTCCTTGTGCTGGTTACAACACAATCCTTGTAATTGTGGACCTATTCTCCAAAATGGCCCACTTTATCCCTTTAAAGGGTTTGCCTTCAGCTTCCACCTTGGTCAAGGAATTCCTGGAGAATATAGTTCGCATAAATGGTTTCCCTTCCATATTAGTCTCGGATCGTGGAAGTCAATTTATCTCCCATTTTTGGAAGAAGTGTTGCCAACTAGCACAGATATGCGGTTATCCACCAGCCACCACCCCCAGACCGACGGACAAACCGAGAGAACCAATCAGACTCTCGAGCAATATCTTCGGTGCATGTTACACCAATCCGAGTTAAATTGGAAAGACATCCTTTGGATCGCAGAATATGCATATAACAATTCAGTGCATTCTGGAACCGGACTAACCCCTTTTTATACTTTGTATGGTCACCATCCTCGGACCTCTGACCTAGAACCACCTCTGACCCTGGAAATGCCCGCAGTAAATCACCTGCATTCCACAATAACCCGAGCCTTCAAAGAAGCTGCAACTCATTTACAGCAAGCCAAGAAAAAGTATGAAGAAAACGCTGATTTGCACCGAAGTAAAACTCCTCCTTACCAAGTAGGAGACCAGGTATGGCTAGCAACTAAACATTTAGCCCTCAAGGGCCCGCGAACCTTCAATCCCAGATTCATAGGACCTTATCCTATCAAGGCTATAATCAACCCAGTGGCCTTTAAACTGGATCTACCGTCCAACATGCGTATTCATCCAGTTTTTTATGCATCACTTTTGAAGCCAGTACAACCAGGAACCCGATTGTCCAAGCCTCCAGATCCAGTTCAAATTGAAGGGAAATTAGAATTCGAAGTTAAAGACATTTTAGACTCCAAGGTGGTAAAGTCGAAACTCTTCTATCTTGTTGACTGGAAGGGATATGGACCTCAGGAGAGATCGTGGGAGCCTAGTAACCATGTCCACGCACCTCGATTAGTACAAAGGTTTTACCAGAGATTTCCGAACAAGCCAAAACCCCCGGAGGAAAGAACCTTGTGAGGGCCCTTGAGTGGGGGTACTGTCATGATGCCTACCTCCAAGGAGCCAGGTCCGACCCAGCAACCCCAGAGGCAGGCATCATTTCCCCCAGGAGAGTGCCAGCGGGCCCAAGCTGGGGCCCTTTGGACGCAGTCCTGGCGCCAGGCTCATGTTGGACCTCTGTCCTGGCGCCTTAGGCGCCAGGCTCATAAAGCTAGACATGTGTTCAAGTGTTTTAATGTGCACTTACCTGATGCAGACCATGCTGCCACATCCAGGCCCTCTTGAGGCCTGAATGGAACTACTTTACATGTGGGACTACTTTCCACCCGGGTGTGGTCGGGGAAGGATACATACCTGATCGGTGGAAGGATACACACTTGGAACTTCTTCCAAAGCTATTTAAACCACACCCGATCAGCAACTCACACTTCGAGTTGTTCTGCTCCTCGCAGCTGGACGCTCACCGTGTCGGCTCCTGCATCTGGACCTCAGCCACGCCTGTCAGTATCCTGGGTCACCTGCAAAGGGAGACAAAAGACCTTACCTGCTAAATCAGCACCACGGAGACATCACACCGACGATCCTGAAAAGGTAGACATAATTTTTAAAAGCATTTCGCTACGATCGCTGCAGCGCTGCATTTCACTCACCTATCCTGGACGCCACCATCTTCAGCAGCGATCATCCGGATCCACGGCCACTTCCCAGAGCCTAGAGAGAAAAAGACAAGAACAAGGTGAGAGAAGGAAGGGAATAGGAAAAGCTCAGTTTCCTTCTAAGACTTACCTGTTGGGTCATTCCCATTTCATTTCGGGTCTTGCCGCTTCCAGGCATTTTCCGGACCCCGGCCCCTATGGGGAAAAAAGACAAAGACATTGAATGAGCGAATGCAAAGACATTACCCGAGCACTCATCCAGAACTTACCCGTCATTTACTGGAACTGCACGTTTCACTTCGGGTCGGCGCCATATCTCCGGCATTCCGAACCCCGGCCCCTAAGGGGAAAAAGACAATGAACATTATTATTGAGCTTGGACTTTTGAACTTGCAACAGAACTTTTACAGAGCCTTACCTGAATAGTCAAGCTTACCTGAACTCCCATCAATCCTCAATCCAGTGAAGTAACTGGGTTTCAACGCGCCCCTGCATCAGAAGCAGGGTGGAGAGCTCATCCGTCCTGACCCTAAGGTGAGACTTCACGGGGAATCGTGGAAGGGTATCGTGGAGGGTTGGAAGAGAGTGGGAGGCTTGAGCATAACTCAGTCAGTAGGTAATACTCCCTTTTCACGCACAGGGGAATATTCCTGCGAGCCAGAGAAGCCAGAGTAGAGGGGCCCTTCCTGTCCATCTACAGAGTCCTGCGCTTCACCATTGAAGAAGCATCAGCACTCGAAGCCAGACCTGCGCCTCTGTGGGAATCAGGTGAGCGTTACACCGGGTCGTGATGCCACACCGTGCCTTTGTCCCAGGATAGTAGGTTCGGGACTCTCGGAAACGCTATTGGATGTTCCAGCAACAGGTGAAGCAGGTCGGAGAACCATGGTTGCCGCGGCCAGTACGGTGCCACTAGAATTACCCGGCAACTGTATCTGCGTATCCACTGTACTGTCCTCCGTATGAGGGGGAACGGAGGAAAAGCATAAAGGAACATGTCCGTCCATGGGAAGGAGAATGCCTCCCCCATGGAACCCTCCTGAGGCCATCTGCTTGCAAATTGTTCGCATTTCTTGTTGTCCTTGGTTGCGAAAGCGTCCAGAGGGGGGGTGGACCCATTTTTCGAACACTGTCATCAGCTGAACTGTGTCCATTTCCCATTCGTGTATCTGGGCCATGCTTCTGCTGACGGAATCTGCTTGCGAATTCCTCACTCCCGGGAGATGGTGAGCCACGATGGAAATCTCGTGCTTTAATGCCCAATGCCATGTTTTCTGTGCCTCCATGGAAAGAGTTCTTGATCGCGTCCCTCCTTGTTTTCTCAAATAAAACATGGCCGTCGTATTGTCGGTCAGTACTCGTACTCGCGATCCCTTGATGTGTGGTAGGAATGTCTTCAAGGCCCATCGTACTGCTCTGAGCTATAACACGTTTATGTGTAGGAGTGACTCCGTTGGAGACCAGCGACCTTGCGTTTGAAGAGTACCCATGTGAGCTCCCCATCCGGTCAGGGACGCATCCGTGACTATGGTTCGCTGAAACTCCGGTTCCTGTAGGGGTACACTGTTGTTCAGATTGTGGAAACTCTGCCACCACTGACGGGTCCGAAGCAGCTTGTCGTCGTCGATGGTTATCTTGTCTGACCACGATCCTTGGGACTGCGTCCATCGGTCCGCGAGGAATTCCTGGACTGGCCTCATGAATAGGCGACAGTTTTCCACTAGATGGATGCAGGATGCCATGGCCCCTAGGACCGAAACGTATTTCCTCACTGAGAGCCTGTTGGTTTGTCGTAATCGGCTCGCCAGCTGATTGAGTTTTGAGGTTCTGTCGAGAGAAGGCTTCACTAGCCCTAACTGGGTCTCGAACTGTGCCCCCAGGAACACCAACGTTCTCGATGGCCGCAGAGAGGATTTTTCGAAGTTTATGGCAAATCCCAGCTGTTGTAGAAGCTGCATGGTGGCTTGCAAACTTGTGTTGGTCGACGCTGGGGAGGATCCCCTTACCAGCCAGTCGTCGAGGTATGGTTATACGTGGTGGCCTTGCTTCCTTAGCCAGGCTGCTACTGGGGCCAGGCATTTTGTGAACGTTCTGGGGGAGTTCTTGAGCCCAAAGGGAAGAACTGTGAACTGGTAGTGAGTCCGCCCTATTACAAATCTCAGGAATTTCCTGTGTTTCCGACACATTGGAATATGGAAGTACGTGTCCTGTAAATCCAGGGACGCTAGAAAATCCCCTTCTTGAACGGCGCGGATCACTTCCTGCAGCGTGAGCATTTTGAATTTTAGGCTCTTTAAAGACTTGTTGAGATCGCGTAAGTCTAAAATGGGACGCCATTTGCCGTTCGGCTTTTTTAAGACAAAGTATCTTGAGTAGACTCCTTGACCTCACTGTGATGTTGGAACTAATTCTATCACGCCCTTTGCTAACATGAGAGTTACCTCTTGTTGCAGTATCCTCAGATGGGAATGAGCGGTGAACGCAGGTGGAATGTGCGGAGGGCTGTGCTTGAATTGTAGAGAGTGCCCGTTTCTTATAGTGTCCAGCACCCATTGATCAGTCGTTATTCGTTCCCATTCGTCGACATATGCTGACACTCTTCCCCCCCAGAACGGTGTGTTGTCTGTCACTGCTGATCTTTATTTTGCTCGTCTCTCGACGACGACGGATAGGATGGTCTCTTCCTGGACGTCTGGAAGTTCCGGCGTCGGTTTGCCGTTTGGGAAGCACGCCTGTATCCCTGGGAGGGGTAAGCCGACCTGCCAAAGGATCTGTCTCCAGATGCAGAGAATCTGGAATTACCTGAAGCCCCTCTAAAGGGACGAAAAGAATTGTAGCTTCGGCCACTCTGGTGGGCACCCAATGAATGTGCCGTGTCCGAGTCCTCTTTCATTCCCTTTAGGGCCTCGTCTACCTTCTCTCCGAATAGAAGGTCTCCCTCAAAAGGCATATCTAAAACTTTGTATTGTACCTCTGGTCTGAAGTAGGTACACTTAAGCCATGACTGTCGTCGTAATGCGACCCCATTATTGACTTGCTTGAAGCCTGACTCAGCGAGGTCCACTGCGATGTTTATTGCGTGATTGGAGGCTTCCTCACCCTCTCGGACAAGTAACATCGCTGCCTTCCTATGCTCTTCCGGAAGATGATCCAGCAACGGCGCCAGCCTGTGCCACATCTCTCTGTCGTATCTGGCTACAATAGCCAGAGAGTTTGCGGCCTTTACTGTGGTTGCTCCCACGGAGAGCACTTTTTTGCCAAAGGCATCCTGGCGTCTTGCTTCGTTTTCAGGCGGAGTCGTGCACTTGTGCTGGGCCTTCGCCTTCCTCGCCGCTGCCGCCGACACCACCGATTCCGGCGTTGGTTGGGAGGATAAACACTTGGGGGTAGACTCTGGAGCCTTAAACTTTTTCTCGAGGCGTCCTTTCACTGCCGGCTCCGAAAAGGGGTGACGCATTGTCTGCAACCCCTCCTTCCACACGTGGTCTAGTATTGGTATTGAGAACACAGACCTCATTCTCTTACCCATTTGGTCGAACAAAAAACTGTCCTTTTTCTGTTCTTCCTGGGACAAACCAAATTCCTTACACGCCTTCTCCATCATAGAATGGAATGATGCAATGTCGTCCTGAGGGGACGAGTGAGCTGGGCTTCTTGGGGTTTCTAACTCCACCTCTGACTCCCAGGTTGGATCCCTGGAGGGGGATGAAGAGATATCCGACATGGCTCCCCTGTCAGACTCCGAATCTGGCAGCTCACCTTCCTCTTGGGGTGCCAGTGCTGAGATTGGCGTGCGCAAGTGCGTCGGACGGGACGGGCCCAGCTCGTCGACGGGTGACTGTGGCAGGTTTGCCTGAGGTAGTCTCTGGTCCAACGACTGTACCAAAGACTGAAGCGTGGACAGAATTTCCAACGACAAAACAGATTGAGGATTGAGAAGAGGGGCAGATACCGGTATACCGGATCCCCTCGTCGACGACTTGTGAACCACTCGTAGCCCTAGGTCTGCCGGGCCATCTATTCTCCTGCTCTCGTCCTCCCCTGAGGACAGCGACACAGCCAGTTCTTGCAGTATTGAGAACACAGACCTCCTTCTCTTACCCATGTGGTCGAACAAAAAACTGTCCTTTTTCTGTTCTTCCTGGGACAAACCAAATTCCTTACACGCCTTCTCCATCATAGAATGGAATGATGCAATGTCGTCCGGAGGGGACGATTGAGCTGGGCTTCTTGGGGTTTCTAACTCCACCTCTGACTCCCAGGTTGGATCCCTGGAGGGGGATGAAGAGATATCTGACATGGCTCCCCTGTCAGACTCCGAATCTGGCAGCTCACCTTCCTCTTGGGGTGCCAGTGCTGAGATTGGCGTGCGCAAGTGCGTCGGACAGGACGGGCCCAGCTCGTCGACGGGTGACTGTGGCAGGTTTGCCTGAGGTAGTCTCTGGTCCAATGACTGTACCAAAGACTGAAGCGTGGACAGAATTTCCAACGACAAAACAGATTGAGGATTGAGAAGAGGGGCAGATACCGGTATACCGGATCCCCTCGTCGACGACTTGTGAACCACTCATAGCCCTAGGTCTGCCGGGCCAGCTATTCTCCCGCTCTCGTCCTCCCCTGAGGACAGCGACACAGCCAGTTCTTGCAGTAAAGTATCCGGGGGGATAGGATCAAAAACTTCAGGCCTCCAGGCTTCCTGTAGAACCCCCGTGGACGAGGCCACCATGGCAGTCGTTGACGGTGGGACGGTGGATACCACATGCGTCAGTGGCAGGGTGGCCGATGACTGGACCGCCGTCGACGACGGTGACTTAGAAGGTGGTTTAGGCAGTCCCGCCTTTTCCACACTTGGCCTGCCTTTACTCGACTCTCGAATCAAAGTCGATCTATGGTGATCGCCCGAGGAGGATTTCGGCCTTTCCTTGTCATACTTTTTAAAATGAAGATGACGATTTCTTCGACGAGGAGACTCTAGCTGAATGACTCCGAGATGACTCTTTTTCCGTCGGTCGAGATTTCTTCGCCGGTGGTTCCGACGAGGCAGCGCGGTGTGATGTTTTCACCGATTGTGTGGAGCCTACCTCCGAAGGGGGGTATGCCCCCGCTCCATCATTCAGCCATGCCACCAGCCGACGATTTCGGTCTTTAAGGGTCTTTTGAGAAAACCCTTTGCATATGTCGCAGTTATCAGCCGAATGATGAGGGTGGAGGCAGTATATACAATCCATATGTCCGTCCCCCTCGTAAACTTTTTTCAAGCCACACGTCGCGCATGGACGGAACAGTGCTTTTCCTGCCATGGAGGAAAAAATTTCCTCGAACTCCAATTCCAGGTACACAACCTTGTACAAAATAGTAAGACGACGCGAGGAGATCCCACTACTTTGGAGATGGTTGAAATCTGAAGGGGAGCCGCGGGGCGGGCCTCTTAAACTGGGACGGCCTACGGAGCATGCGTAGGCGGGTCCTAAAAGGACGTAGCTAGGACACAAAAGTGTCGGAAGTTTTCCTATAGGAAAAGGCTATATATGTGTACCGAGGGTCCCAGTCTGACGACGGGGAATATTCTAAGCATGTGAATCCATGAAAGGTCCAATGCTGGAGAAGTAAAGGAAAAAAGATCAAATTCAGGTGACTGAATCAAAAAGGTGGGTGGGCCTAACTAAGGTAGAGAGGCTAATAATAAAAAACAGTAAAAAGTAAAGAGATTGCAAATATGCATCTATACAAATAATTAAAATATATGCCTGATATGAGATTAAAAGCAGCAAGGAGAAAGCCCAGCAAAAAGAATGAAAGTCTGTCATGGCCACTGACCCTACAACACAGACCCCAGATCATCCGGGGATGGGCACAAGGGGTAACACGACTCTTGTTCGTCCCTTTGGGACAATCAAGCACAGGGGGCCCAGCTGGACTCAGTCCTGGCACCATTGGTGCCAGGCTCATGAACAAATATAACCAGAGACGTTTATTTTGGGCAAGAGTGTTTTATTCGTGGACACAGGAACTTTCATGTACATTCGTTTTGGGCGTGGCTGCTGGGAGCTGGGTTGCACGTGCAGCATCATCTAGGAGTGGCAGGGTGTGGCCGGCAAGCCAGAGCTAGTGGGCGTGGCTGGGAACTTGACTATATAAGCCCACCCAGCCTTTGTGCGAACGCTTCGCGTTATTCTGCACTTGCATGAAGCGGAACGCTCGTGTCCACAATCTCTCATATCCACGCAGGAGCAGTGTCACCAATTGTCGTAGCCCAAGAAGCCAGACAGGGGTCATCCACTTCCAGGGAGAGCTGCAACCGTGCCCCAACGTCCCCGCAGAGACGAGGTGAGCGTAACAAAGTCAGAGTAATTATGGACAAAAGTACTGTTGGTATATACCCCAGAGGGCTATCATTGCCACATGGGGGATGCCTCATTAAGCCCGCATTCGATAGTGTTGAGCCAAAAGATCCACCAGGCTTCTTTATTTGCTACTGCTGAGTGTGGGTTCGGGCTGTCCCAGTTCCATATAGTGACTAACTAATGGTACAGATCTACATCTGATGCGCGATCGATGCTCTGTTATTCTATTGTGTATTGGGCGAGTAGTTTTACCAATGTACTTCAAGCCACACGGGCATTGAATACAATAAATCGACCAAGGTGTTTTGCAATTAGTATGTTGTCTGAGGGTCCATTCTTTTCCTGCAATGGTAAATGATTTAGTTTTGAATACAAATTTGCACACAGTACATGAGCCACAGGGGGAATGCCCCGTAAGTGTACGCAGATCCCAACTGCTGGTTGCGGATCTAATCAGCTTCTTAGGTGAAGCGTGTACTAGCTGGTCCCTGAGATTCTGTTGTCTCTTAAGGGCAAAAATAGGATGTGGTTCATGTAGTAAAACTAATTGTGCCACGGGACAGAATTTCTTAAGAGTCTTTTTCAATGAAAAGGTGTCTGGACTACATCTGAGTGCACACATCATTTTGTCCTGTGTGTCCTTTATTTTTGCTTCAAAGAGAGATTCCCGAGGGCTAAATCTTGCTCTCTTGTAAGAGCCAGAGACCAGTTTTTTTGGATATCCACATGCCCGCAGTTTTGTAGTTAGCTGTTGGGCATGCAGGTCATAGTCTGGTAACAAAGTGCAGTTACCCCTGAGTCTAAGAAATTGGGAATATGGTAGACTTTCCTTTTGGCTGTGTGGGTGGAAACTTGCAAAATGTATGAGAGTATTGCGGTCTGTGGGTTTTTTATACAATGAGCAAATCAGTTTATTATCTGAGTGTGGTATGAGTAGGTCAAGAAATGATATTTTTTGGTTGTTAGCAGTCATGGTGAAACTTATAGCCGTTTGACATTGATTCAACCAGATAAGGAAGTTGTTGAGATTGTCAGTATATGGCATCAATCTTTCTTCAGATGTGGAGTGGGGGGTCTTCCAAAGCTTTTTTGCTTCTGCCAATGAATCTTTTTCAATCGGAATCCCTGATTTGTCCTCATTTAACAAGTAATCCTGAGGGAACACCCGGTTTCTGCAGAAATCTCCTATGGCACAAGCATAGAAAATCCTGAATGCCCCTTAGTCGACAATAAGGATTTGTCCTTCGCATCATTGTCGTCTGTATGCCCTCCAGTGTTGTCTTACTTATGCAAAGGAAACAGATCATGAAGGTGCAGAGCTCGAAAAGGGACTGGGAGCTGATGGCCTATGGGTGCCAAGCAGGGAGCAGAGGGAGTCGAGCCCGGAACTGAAGTACCAGGCTCCGAGGGAGTAGTGGTGGGTGGTCAGACCGAAGTGTTACCTAGAAGGCTGGACAGGTACTGGTTGAGGACTAACCTCTCATATGGGAGCTTTAAAACATCCGACAATAGGTTCTGAGTGCATAAGCCGCTGGAATGTATCAAAAAACCTGTCCTCTGAGGAGGCAGCCGCTGTTGGGATCCAAGAAGAAGAAGATGACGGAGTCCACGTAGATGTGGGAGTTGGGTACCACATCGGGTGCCTGGGAGGAGATGCTCCAAACTTCAAAGAGGAAGCAGGAACCGGGTATGAGGATGACCAAATGATGATTGGAGACCAATTCACTCTAACAAATGACTCCTTGCAGACAGATGGCAAAACATTTATTTGCAGAGTCCGAGGTCCTGTAGGGTCCGGAGACTCTGGCTAAGAAACCTCAGAAATTGTCTCAGAGGTAGATTAAACTGATAAGGTTTACGTTACTTACCTGTAACTATTGTTCTCCAGCATGGGGCTGGCATGGATTCACATGCTCATGAATATTCCCCGTTGTTAGGCTGGGTATCCTTGGTAAAAGAAAAAACAGTTTCACTTTCACTTAAAAACTGTATTTCTCCTCTAAACCAATCACTGTCCTCTGGTTCATATTGCACCCATCCAATGACAGTCCTCTCCCTAAGCACCGCTTCTGGCAGCCATCTTCCGATGTGGTAAGCACGTAAACTGACAGTATGACCAAGAGGGTTCGAATGTGAATCCATGCAGACGCATGCTGGAGAACAAACGCTACAGGTAAGTAACTTAAACCTTCTCCAGCATGGGGTCTAGCATGGATTCACATGCTCATGAATAACAAATACACAGCAGTACAACATTAAACAACCACAGGAGGTGGCAAGGCTCAACAGAAGCAATTAACTCATAGCCCTGGAACAGACTCACCTCAAGCGAACAGGTTGAGTAGCACTGCCTAGCCAACTCTGGACTCCTCCCTGGAATCCTTGTCAACACAGTAGAACTTCATGAAGGTATGCATGGAACTCCACGTAGCTGCCCTGCAGATGTCCAGCAGGGGCACACCAAAAATGAACGCCGTCGTTGCAGCGATCCCTCTGGTTGAGTGGGCTCCCGGACGGCCCGGCAGAGGTCGGTTCACCAGCCAATGACAGTGCATGATGCAGCCGGAGAGCCACCCTGAAATGGAAGCCTTGGCCTTTCCATGGTTCACCGGACCAAAGTTCAGACACAATTGAGAAGTATTCTGAAAACACTTCAACACACAACTTCAGGGCACAAGCAATGTCCAGAGAGTGCAAGGCCCTCTCCGCTGGCGACAAAGGTTTCGTGAAGAAAACGGGTAACACCAAAGACGCGTTGAGGTAGAATTCCGATGGAAATTTCTGCATGAAAGAGGGGTGTGTACGCAGTACCAACCTTGAATTGTGGAAAGTCAGATACAGTTGCTTGCAGGATAGGGCCTGGATCTCAGCCACATGTCTGGCAGAAGAGATGGCCACAAGGAATGCCGTCTTCCACGAGAGAAACCTGAGTGGGGCCTGATGCATAGGCTCGAAAGGAGCCCCCATGTGCCTCGTCAGAACCACTTTGCGTTCCCATGCCGGGGAAAGAGCCTTCATTGGCGGGAAAGATCGGAAAAAAAAGTCCCTTGTGCAACTCCATGACAAATCTGTGGGACCACAGCGAGGATCTCCCCGGGGATCTGGTGCAGCATGAGATGGCCGCCAGATGTACCTTGATGGATGCGTGAGCCAGCCCAGCTTTTGCCAACGACAGCAAATATGGAAGAAACTATGGTGCTGTGACCCTCAGATGGGTAATCTTCTGTGACCGGCACCATGCAGCAAAATGCTTCCACTTATGGCTGTAGCACTTCAGAGTTGACAATGCTTTGGCCTTGGCGAGGACCTCCCCGAAGTACGCTGGTACCTCATAACCTCCAAACTCTAAGGCTGCAGGAGCCATGCCTTCAGGTTCAGTGATTCTGGGTCGTGATGAAGGATTGCACCTCCCTCTCTGGTGAGCCAATCCAGAAACATCAGCAACTTGACTGGAGGCGACGCTGATAGGCTGAGAAGATCCAGATACCAAATCTGCCTCAGCCACACCAGGACGACGAGTATCATTTTGTATTGACATCAAGTGTGTTGATGACACGTAGCAGGAGAGGGAAAGGTGGGAATGTGTACAGAAACAGACCATCCCACGGGAAGGAGAACAAGCTCCTCGGCTGGTGGAATCTGCCGGCAACTTTCTGGCATTTGGAGATCACCGCTGTGACAAAAAGATCGATTTGGGGTCTGCCACATTTGACGAACAGGCGGTCCAACAGATCCTGATGAAGCTACCACTCGTAGCAGGAGCACAGTTCCCTGCTGAGGAGGTCTGCAATGGTGTTCTTGACTCTTGCCAGGTGGAGAGGGACGAGGAACATCCCTGTCTGATGGCCCAGTGCCACAAGTCCTGAGCTTACTTGGAGAGCGTTGGGGACCGTGTGGCCCCCTGCTTCCTGGTCACCACCTTGCCCTTCAGAGACGGTAGGAAAGATGTGAGGGCGCAGAACACTGCCTGTAGCTCCAGGATGTTAATGTGCAGATCCTTATCCTCTGAAAGCCACAGGCCTCTGGCATGTAGACGTCTGGTGTGCATCCCCCAACCTTCCAGAGAGTCGTCCGTGGTGACCGTCTCCTAGTATAGGGGGTTTTGAAATTGTGCCTTGGCCGATGTGGGCGCGGACCGCCAACCACTCTATCGCCCGCCCAAACTCCTCTTTGAGAAGGATCTTGTCCGTGAAACTTTTGGACACATGTATCCAACGGGCATCCAAGAAGTCATGTAGGCAATGCCCCAGATAAGATTTTGAGGTGGGAGTATTTTACTCCCTATTTTTAAACTTTGACAGTAATTGTGATTTCAAGAGAGTAAAAATTACTTTTCTCCTTTGCAAGAGAGTAAAATGTGTGTGACATCCAGCCGTCATGTGCAAAAACTGTATAGAATTCATTACCATGCAGCAGCTTTCTGCATTGTGACAGAATACACCTTTAATTATTTCTCTAAGATCTGGCCATTTGATCACTTCTGTATACATTTAATTGTTGAAAACACAAAAACCTAGTCAATTACATAGTAAAGCAAACATGAAATGTATTGTGTGTTTTGAAGTTCGATAGCAGAATTGTCTTTTGATGTTTAATAAAAGTCCTAATTTCCTGGAGCTATTACTACCTAACGGTATGCCAATGCTGTCATACAACAGTGCCGAGGCAAGGACTCCAGGCTAAATTCTATACCTAATCCCATGGTGATTTATATAGAGCTTTTGGCAAAGCGCTGTACATAGAATATATATCACAATTATCACCAAACCGAAGTTGGTACTCCTTTATTGACCTCAAAAGGATGAAAGGCGGAGTTGGCCTTGCCGGGATTTGAATCTGCAACCTAAAGATAACACACAGATCGCCGCAACGAGCGCTCAACCGGCCAAGCTAGCTTATTGGCTAACATCCTTCAGAGTTCGGTAAACTGAGTATCGACTGAAGCATAATAATCACAGTGCCTAGATGTTGGAAGAACCATGTATAGAGCGCTGCATAAAGTTAAGTACCTATCTGGATTATCACACAGACAGATTTTGCTGAGTTTCTATTTCAATTACAAATGTAATTTTCTTTTGTTTGTTTCTGAACAGCCTTGCGCTTCCTGGAGTCAGGTTTTGGATGTTTTAATTGAAGTCTTGAAGATTTCAAAGGCTATAACCTGTGATTGGTGTGATGACAATCAGTCACCCTTGAGCAGACTCTGCTGCCAATGACCATTTATAGTAATCTACCCCATTGTCTGCAAGGTTGAATGGATGTAATTTGGACTGTGCATACTCATTTTACACACTCTTTTTTTATAATTAGTGTAAATTAAATTATATGTGTAAACATGATCTGCCTCTGCATGATTATGCACACAGCACAGGAACTCTGAAAAATACAATTGTGCAATACTGGTTTGTTTTCACTGGAAAGAAAAAAGCATAATCTCTTACAAAAAGTGAATTCTCAATTGCAATTTAGTTTTCCATCTTATTAATTATACAATCCTAAAATGCTACAAAAATAAATATGCACCTGTTTGCTCCATGAGCATCTACACACAACATAGCAGAAGATGAATGGAAAGAACCCGTTCCTTTGTCACAGTGTGCAGTTTCCTTTTTTGAAAGGCTTCAGAGAAATACATTCTGTTTCAGAGGCTTTTCTCCATGGCTTGCAATTACATCTATGTAGATAAAAATTAAAAGAAGCGTTCTGGTGTCTGTCAAGTAACCTGACCTTTGCACTGCTCTTTGTTCTAAACTTGGAAGTAAATGTACACAGGAAAATAATAAAGCGGTCATATTTGCAAGATGTGTAAAAAGGCCGGTGCAAACCTTATCTGGAGACCTGTCTTATCTGCAACCTGCAGAGACAGACGAGGTAGATGCAGGACGACATCATGCCCAGTAACGACTTGATGGCCTGCAACATAGCCGTCTTTGCCGACGACAGTCGTTGCACCTTTCCTTCAATGGCTGCTAGTCTCTCCTACAAGGGCAATTGCAGGCAAATCACTGTGTTGAGTGTGGTGCCGAGGAACAGCGTGTTCTGCGATGGCGTTAAGCAGGATTTAGGAAGTTGATGGAGAATCCCAGATCCATCAGCAGTCAGCCGGTCGCCCGAGAGCAGCTCCGCTTATCAGCCAATCGTCCAGGCATGGGTATACGTGTATGCCCTGCAGATGTAGATGGGCCGCCAATGGTGCCATGAATTTTGTAAACACTTTTGGGGCAAACTTCAAGCCGTAGGGTCTTTTAACTGATAGTGCTGGCCCTGCACCACAAACTGTAGAAATGTTCGATGTTTCTTGTGAATGGGACATGGAAATAGGCGTCCTCCATGTCCAACGACGCAAAGAAATCCCCTCTTTCCAGATGGCTGAGCGCGTGCTGCAACATGACCATCATGAATTTTTGGGATTTTAAGTATTTGTTCAGACGGCGCAGGTCCAGGATGGGTCTCCTGCCCCCTGTCTTCTTTCTGACTAGAAGGTATTTGGAATCGACTGCGGAGCCCCGGTGCCGTTGGGAAACTAGCTCTATCGCCCCTTTTCGTTAACATGGCTTGTGCCTCTTCCAGGAGCTGAGGAATGTGCTGCTCCTGATGGGGAACCAGCGGAATACGAGGACACCTGCATTGGTGTGCCCCTGGGTGAGAGCGTCCAGCACCCATCTGTCGGTGGTGATCTTCTTTCACTCGCTGACGAACCTTGTCAGCCTGCCTTGCACCAGGGTGCACGAGTGGGGGCCCAATGTCTTGGCTGGTTCCGGCTTGCTTGGGTTCTGGTGCTCTGCGGGCACCGGCGACGCTGTCCTCTGCTACCGTATGCTTGGAAGCGGCCTCTGTAGGCATCCTGCGGTGAGAATCGGCTGGCTGCCTGTAAGACGTGGAGAAACCCTTTGACAACCTGCTCGATTTTCCCCTGGAGGAGCCAAAAGAAGATGAGCGGTGCTGCTGAAGAGTGCCAAGGGAACGTGCTGCCTCCGTATCTGTTTTGATGGCCTGGAGGGCCTCATCGACTACCTTCTCAAACAGATTTTCACCATCAAAGGGCATGTCCAGCACTTTCGCATGGACGTCCTGATCGAAGTTAGTGGCCTTCACCCATCCCTGCCGACGAAGGCAGACGCCATTTCCCATCTGCCATAAACCCATGTCATCGACATCCACTGGCACCGTGATAAGAGAGTGAGGGCTTCCATCTTCTTATCGTTGGGGAGGAACTCCAGGATCGGTCCGAGCTTGTGCCACAACTCCCTGTCGTACCTGGCCAGGATCGCCAGGACATTGGCCGCCTTGATTGTGGATGCTGCCGTCTAAATCACTTTCTTCCCCATGGCATCCATCCTCTTTCCCTCGCTGTCTGGGGGAACTGACAACGATGAGGCCGGGTTAGCCGGACACTATCGAGTCCAGTGATGGTTGCGATCTCAGGCACTTGGGTGCACAGTCTGCCAGCATGGACTTCTTCTCCATCCTGTCTCGCTTGGCAGGAGCTGTGCATGGATTCTTCGCGAGGGCAAGGGCCTCCTCCCAAATGTCATCCAGAAAAGGCACTGCCATGATAGTCTTCCTCTTGGCTTCTCGCCTCTGATGCAAGAAGCCCTCCTTCTTGGTTTCCTAGGGCCCCAGCTGGAATAGCTCGGAGGCCCTGGAGATCATCGAGTGGAATTATCCCACCTTGTCCAGTGGGGTGACTGAGGAGCATCCAAATGCGGCGATTCACCGTCTGCCGGGACCAACTCCTCGTTGTCGTTGGTACTTGTGGCCGTATGCGTCTGAGTACCCGTCTCGGGGTCCGCTGGAGAAGTTGGGGCCCAACGTGGTGAAGGAGGTTGATGTGAGGGTGTCAGATGGCGCTTCCTCTTTTTAGGCGAAGGCTGATCCGGAGTCTGAGGCACTCCTGGTGCCGGGAGCAACCTCTGCTGAATCTCTGACATCGAGGCATGGAGAATCAGAAAATGTCCCGTGGTTGAGTAGGTAACAAAGAAGTGCTAGGCCCTGTGCCGTCGCCGTCTTTGTCAACCTCATGGACCATATGTACGGACTCTTGTTCGTCTTCGCCCGTGGATGAAATATCCATTGGTTGAACGCCAACCTTGGAGGACTGTTTTGGGGCCTCCTTACCACCCCCCTTTTTCCTCCATGAGGGCTCTGAGTCTGGAGCTGGGCCAATGTTGTCACTCCTTCAGCAGTGCTTGCAGCCTTCGCTGATGCCTCTGCAGCTGTATCGCGCCTTGGGGGCAGGGACATTCTCTGCACTGCGGGAGCCACCCTCGTAGGATCAGGGCCCATGGCTGCCGTAGCCATAGTAGATGTAGACAAAGTAGCCGACGAGGACTTTGTCAGTGCCAGTTGAGCCTGCTTGGGCTTTGCAGCCTTCTTCTCCTCTTGCGCCCTGGGTTTATCTGATTTCTCCCGTAGTTTAGCCGGGTGGATGACTTCCTCTTTGAAGAGGAGCTCGATGGTAAGCTGACTATTAAGACAGAAGGCGATGGTGATCGCGGCCCATCCAACCTGGAACCCGCAGCAGCAGCGAACCTGGTGGAACTGGACTTGCGGCTCTTGGCCTTATCTTGGACCCCCAAGGATTGGGTGACCTCAGAGGACTAAGACCTCTTTCCAGAGGGAGACCGCTCCTCGGACCGGCCGGTCCTGGACGAGGCATGACCCTGCTCGGAGCACGGGGCATAGGTCTTGTTCGGGTTAAGCCATGCCCCCAGCCGACTATGCCTGTCTTTCATCATCTTCTTCGAGAAACCTAGGCATATCTCGCACACCACCTCCTTATGGTCTGGGTGTAGGCAGTACTAGAAACTTCAGACCTTCTAGAAAATTCGATGAATCGCGGAACTTCACAGACAACGAATCCCCGTTTCCGGCAGATGAGGAAAAGAGCATACAGACTCTTTGGAACAAAAAATCGAACGTTTCTCATTAAAAAAAACTCTGTGGGGGCTGTGGCAAAACTCTGTTGGTACTTGTATAGTGTTTGTGATGTCCTTCTGAGTTTTCCGAGGTAATTCTTGTCTCTTGTGAGAAGATACCTCGTCTGGAATAGATTTGTTAGCTGGATCTTGCAATTTAAGTGAGGGGTGAGGGGGCTTGCTTGTCGCTTCACTCTATTTTGCAGACCCAACTGGGCCCTCAAGGCGAGACCCGGTAGTGTTTTTGGGGTTCTCCGAGTGAGTTCCAGAGGGCTGTTGACCCTTAGGCTTATTAAGCCCGGTAGACCTCTGATGCTGAGGTGTCACCTTGGGTCTGACAGACCCAGTGCCAGACCCGAAGAATGTTCTGCAACTGTGCCAGTTACAGCACTTGGGGCCTTGGAGTAAGCTGCAGTATCGGGACTCGATAGATCCTCAGTGCGATCACCCGTAATAGCCCTGGGGGCCTTGCACCGAGACCCGGTAGAGCGCTAGCTAACCGCAGCATGACTTCAGTCCCTTCCACTGTTGCAGAGTGCCAAAGAACTTACGTTGGTTTTCTTCACGCTGACTAAGTCCATGATGTGAAGGGGCAGAGATCTGTGGAAGACTTCATGTCAACGGCCTAAACGACGACAAAGCGGTAGGGGTGAGAAGGCGTGGCAGGAAACACAGATAATCCACCTGTGCTCGGGCCCTACATACTCTAAACAGAGCCTGTGGGGTCCGCTGCTGCGTAATGCCTGCCACAAGACTAGCAGCCCACAAATCCTGTTACACCCATCATAAGCAGGCTACAGGTGTTGCTGGGAGGGGTGGTAAGAGGAAAAAATGTGAAGGAAACCGTGTACTGAGCAGAAAGTTTGGCGCGAGCTGCGGGAGCATCCAGTCCCATAGAACCGGAGAAAAGGACTAACAGTACGTTGCACAAGGTTGAGGTCAGCAGGGCTAGTCACTCCCTTGCTAATGCCCCTACCACGCAGCACAAAATGTCCTTAAAGAGATACTGTACTTTTTTTAATTGCTCTGTAAAAAAAGAGCCCCAGTGCCGTCCCCAGGGAGGGGACCCCCATAAGTATGGAAGAAAGGAGACAGGACATACAAGTAAAAAATACACATACATGTAATTGCTTCCACTGTGCTAAACTGCCATGCTAGAAACAGCGATCAAAAGATAGGCTGTTTAAATGGAAAAAGTTGACAAAGAGGGGCACATCATACTCAGACCGCTCTCCTCCGTGAATGAACCTAAGTATACATTTAAATTTGTGTAAAGGCATGGTTGCCACAGTGTACCACTGATGCTCTGTGGCCCTGGTCCCTTACTTAGAGTATCATCATTGGCATTATGGACAAAGCAAACACAAGTATGTTTTTACTTTGGGATGATGGCATATATTAGCCCCACCAGCATGATCATGATTCCTTAAAGTATAATTACTGGGGTTGTGGGCAAAGCAAACATGAGTATGTTCTTACGTGGAGTGGGGATATTAACCTGCATTGGCAAAGCAATCATGGACATGGTTTTTTACAGTATCATGGTATTTTAGTGGCAAAATCAACATGAGCGTTCTTATGTGGAATACGCGCCTACATTGGCGCAGCCATCATTGGCATGTTTTCTTACAGTGGAATGGCATTTTTACTGGCATTATGGGCAAAACCAACATTAAGAGTTTTATGTGGGGGTACTGGCCTATACTGTCAAAGTCACCATGGGCATGTTTCTTTACCCTGGCAGAACACTGACATGTATGGTGGGAAAGGGCATAATGAAAATGTGTTGGAAAATGCTCCTATGCACAGTTGGTTATTGGCATCTATTGGTTAGTTTGCAATAAAGCCAACTGTAAGCTGTGTGGCTTTTTACCCAATTATTTTCACAGAAAGTGTACTGTAAAATGCAGCCCTGTCCCCCACTAGGTGGGGGTACCACACATTCATTGGAAATGTTTATGCTCCTCCAATAATGTCGCCAGTGCCTAGGGGAGAGCCATAGGAGATTGGAGTCTGTAATTGTTCTCAAGTTAAGTTCTTCTCTAACTGAATTTTTGTTGATTCATTCACGATGCTTTGCAGTTTCAAATGTTTATCTTATGCTTTTATCATTATCTTTAGGAATATGACCTACTTGTTTATGCGGTTTACTTAGCTGGCTTTTTTTTAATTTCTACCCCACATTTTGAAAACAATTTCAAGCTATTTGTCTCAAACAGACTAACAAAATATACCCACATTCAATTTCTGCACAGTGGTTCAGTCACTGGATATTTTTAGATTAGATGGTAGATTTCTCTGAAGTCTTTTCAGCATCCTCATAGGGCCCCTCAGAAATAGTTTTACAAGCAGCAGAACAGGGAGTAATGGGTGGTGAAAATGTTAATCACATTATCCTTTTTGTATTTCAACTTCACTATTTACCTCAAAACGTTAATTCAAGTTGGATTGGTTGCCCTTCAAGGCATTTGTCTGAGGTGCATCGGTAAATCTGGCTGAGAACTGATCCTAGACCGTGGTTGCATAACCACACATAGCCAAAAGACCAGGCGATTGAACATTACTAAGTTCAATAATGGTAAATTATCTAAACAAACATTTTCTGCTGCAGAACGCAACCATGGAGTACTTTTCAGGTTAGCACTTCTTAATTGCTGGAGTTGCAGAAGTTATTAAAAGCATATGAATTTGGGCTTGCTTTTTCACATTTGATTTTGTCATGAATAATTATTCTGGTTATGTGATCATTTCTTTTCCATTTGGCTTTTTTGTATGTATTATTTTTATTGTACTTAATTTGTCTTTATTTATTGACTTTTATGATTTGTTGTTTTAGCAATTTCAGCAAATTTTTGACACAGCCTGCTGCCTCCAGGTAAAGAAGTGCTTTAAAAGAGCTCAGAGGCAGAAGCAACCATGCAGTGGGAAATCCCCCGAATGACTTAAGAAGCACTTCTGCTGGTAACTGTGACAGGCATCAGTGTTTCTAAACAAATATTTTAGCTTGAGCTTATTTGTGATATTGCACTTGCACTTTAGTAATGAACTTGTGACAATGTTAGGGTAAAGTAGGGTACAAGTGCGCTTGGGTGCCCAGTATTCTGATGTAATTTGGTTCGATGCAACCTCAGTTGATACAGGTGTTACCCTACACCTGTTACAAATGTAGACACATGAAAAGCAGTCCCACTGTAATGATTGCACTGTTCCAATGCGTGTTCAAGTTGGATTTTTAATATTCCATAATACAGTACAATCGTGCACAAACCTTAACATAGCACTGGTGTTGTGCCCATACAATCCTTAGTCAGCACTGATGTTGTGCCCATACAATCCTTAGTCAGCTACTATTTACACATATAGCACTAGTGTTGTGCCACTTCAATCCTTAGTCACACATTTTTTGAACTTGTTTTTATTAGTATTTTCCTTCATGTAACATACAAAAGCATCCCCTCCCGCACCCCAAACACCCCAACTCCCTCCTCTCATGACCCCCTGGGCAGCTACCGCTTTATGACATTCTTGAAAATCCAGAGAATTGTACTTTAATTGAATAAGTCCAAGATACGTATTCTTTGCGGGCACCAGTTCTCACTAAAGTCCTTGTGCAACACAAACTCCCAATCATTCTTAAATTTCGATTGCTCCCCTTGTAATACATAAGCAACCCATTCCAGAGAAACAGAATGCCAAATTTTCATCAGCCATTCTTGTTCTGTAGGGAGCATGGATTGTGTCCATTTTTGTGCTGTAAGTGACACAGCAGCAACCGTCAATATCAAATATCATATATGCTTTTTTTTGTTTTGCTTCTTTTTCAGTTAAAACCCCTAAAATGTCTCCCAAGCCCAAAACTGCCTCTCCCATATCTCTTCCCCAGAAAGCTTTGATTTTCGGGCACTCCCACCATATATGAACCCATGTTCCTATTTCTTTACATCCCCGCCAACATTCACCCGAAATATTTTTATAAACCTTGTGCAGTTTTGCTGGTGTGAGATGCTATTGTACCATTACCTTAACTCACATTTCCTGTATCATTATTGCCTGCATCAATTTTGTGAGTCCCTTCCATACTGCCAACCAGTGGCTCTCAGTTATGACATTATCTGTATCTTTCTGCCATAGCTTCATGTAGCCCCATTCTACTTGACTTAAATTCACTCAGATTATCTTTTTCAATGCCCCAACTACATGTCTATGGGCCGAGTTTGTAGTGATGTATTTTTCAAATGGGGATAGAACCCTTATTATGTAGCGCTTGCTGACCATTAGCCAATAACGGAGTTGAGCATACCTCAATCTTTCACTTTCGTTCAGCAAAAATGCCCGTTTGCTTTGTTGAAATGTTTGAATCTCTTGACCCTCTACCATGTCACCCATCTTCAAACAACCTGTATCCTCCCACATCTTAAATGCTTTCGGCTCCAAACCCGGAATAAACTGAGGATTAGAAAAAGAGTAGTAAAGGGGGAGGGAAACGTATTGATACCCGATTGTTTCACCACAGTATCCCATTCCTGTGCCATTAGGGCTGTGATTTTGCTTTTGTACATATTGGTAGGATGATCCTGCTTTTGGCACCAAAGTACTTCCTGAAGGGGTTTACCAACCACTGCCCTATCCATTCGCACCCAAAACCTCTCCATGTCACCCTTTAACCATTCCCTAATAATTCTCAAATGGGCCGCCTGGTAATATAATTTGAAATCTGGGGCCCCCATCCCTCCTTTAGTTACAGGTGCTGTCAGTATCTTCCATGCATCACTAGATTTCTTGCCTTGCCAAATATAGTCCCTCAATATTTTATAACTGTCTTAAAGAACTTCAGGGGGGCCGCTATTGGCAATGCTTGGAAAAAGTATAACACTTTTGGGAGAACCATCATTTTAATTACATGTATTCTTCCAGTCCATGATATTGTCCAAATATTGTGTGTCTTGAGCCATTGTTTGATTGATACCAAAAGGGGGAGATAGTTTGCCCGGTACATTGACTGAAAAGAATCTGTTAATTGTATGCCCAAATATCTCATACCCTGTTCCGTTAATACAAATTGGTCTTCATAGCATTCCCTCTTTCTTGTCACTATCGCTTTTTGAAATTTCATAATTATTGATTTTTGTATATTAATTTTTTAGGCCCGCCACCTACCCAAATTGTGTCAATGCAATTGCTAGGGTTGATAAAGAAGAGGGGATGCCGGTCACCGTTAACAATAAGTCATCAGCGAAGGCCATTACTTCATGGTCTTCTCCAAATCGAATACCTTTAATTTGCTCCTCGTTCCTAATTCCAGACAACAATGGATCCAGGTAAAGCGCATATAATATTGGTGATAACAGGCACCCTTGTTTGGTCCCCCGGGTAACCCAAACCTCTTGGGAAATATCTCCATTAATAGCTAATCAGAGAATTGGAGATTTGTAGTTCACTCTTATTTGCAGAAACTGAGGGCCAAAACCCGTAACCTTAATTGTTGGGAATAAAAAGGACCATTCAACTCGATCAAACACCTTTTCGGCATTGAGCGTGATAACCCCGGCTGACAATCCTGCTCTGTTTATTTTCTCAATCAAATGGCTTAACCGTCTAGTATTTGCCTACCCATAACAAAGCCAGATTGACCAGGATGAATTAGTTGCTAATATTTTGGTGTAGAGCTTTGCACCTATGTTAATGAGAGCTATGGGTCTGTAAGATCCACATTCAGTCTTATCCTTTCCTGGCTTTAGGAAAAGCACCACATTTGCCTCTTCCATTGAAGGTGTAATGATACCCTTCTCCCTGAAAGAATTAAACAAACAATGAAGTGAGCACAGGGGTCAATTCCTCTATGTAGGTGTCACTAACGTCGGTTATATCCTCTTCTTCAGACGAGAAAGCAGATTCTCCCCCTTCCCCCAACTCCTCACCTTCCACTTTCTTCTTGGGTTTTCCTTCCTTGTGTCTTGAAGGCTTCTTTTTTTAATGAAGATAAGGACGCCCTCGATAGGATGCCACCGTGCCACTAAGATAGGGGCAAAGGGGGCGTTCCCACCGGGAGCGCCACCCAGGGGAAAAAAGCCAAGGGCACAAAAAACCCCAAAAGACTTCCTTCTGGTAGAATTGGCGAAGTTGGCTGATGTGCTGAAGAATGGTAGGTGATGGATGAGCAGTCCAACCAACCGGCACAGGTTGGAATCCAGAAAGTCCAACGAGGTACCAGGGGAACACAAAGGCAGATCGGTAGGTAAGCACGGGTCTGATAAGCAGCAGAACAAACAAGGTACAAGGGAGTAGCAAAGGCAGTCCGGTGAGAAGGCCGGGTCAGGAAAACAGCAGATCCAACAAGGTACAAGGGAGCAGCAAAGGCAGTCCGGTGAGTAGGCATGGGTCAGTTAACCAGTAGATCCAACAAGGTACAAGGGAGAATCAAAGGCAATCTGGAAAGCAGGCCAAGGAAAAAAGAAAACAACAAAGAATAGAAGGAAACAGGCGAGGAGGAAAAGAAAAGGGAAAAAGGGGCTAGAACAGGCAGGGGACAGGAGAAGGAGGAGAAAAGAGGAAAGGAAGGCAGGCAGGGAAAACGGGAGGAGGAGGAAAAGATGGAGAACCTAATGGGACAAGGGAGTGGCAGAAGCAAAACCCAGCAAGGCAAGGGTGCCGAGTAAATTGCTAGCGGGAACAAACACGGGAGCGGCAGCAACACAGGAAGGAACCCGGAACGTTGCAACGCGTACGCAACCCGGAAGCAGTGGTCTTTATACTTCCGTCCACGCACCAGCGCGCCACATCTAGGACGGCGCAGGGATCAACTGGGCATGAAAATCAATGACGGACTGTCACGCCAGCGATCCCGTGCCAGCGATTCCATACCCGCCATCCCTGCCGCGATGTGACAGTAGGTCCTATAGAAAATTGCTGGGAAATCATCCAGTCCCGGAGCTTTGTTAAAAGGTAGGGTCTTTTTTGCCTCTTGTACCTCATCATATGTAATCTCACCCTCTAACTCTTCCCTGTCTCTTGCGAGTTAACCAGCATTGTTTACAGATAAGTCGTTTGTACTTGGGGGACTTGGTAATCCGATAAATATAGCACAGAATAGTACTCTGTAAACGCATCAATTATATCTCTAGAGGAGGAGCTAATTTTACCTTGCCCGATTTCAATAATACGGATTTTCCTAGCTTGTTCTTTCTTTCAGACTTGGTGTGCCAGAAGGCAGTCAGCCTTATTGGCATTGATATTATAACTCTGTCTTAAGTACAACAGAGCCTTCTCAGCTCGTCTTGTCTATAGTAAATCTAATTGTCATCTGAGACACCTGTATTTATTCTGTCCTCGTACCCCCTTATTCGTTTCTCTCTCATTCATAACTGTAATTGCGTTTCCAGCCCCAATTGGGCTGCTGTTAATATCTTCTCCCTTTGGCCTTTTTTTGCAATTAGTTCTCCCCTCATGGTATGGTCGCTTTGAAAGCATCCCATCCCATCTTTCCGGTGTGCCCCGAGTCCCATTTAGTTCAAAATATTCCTTAATTGTACCCCGAATTTCTGCACCCAGTATTTGATTGTATAACCCTGACCCTTCACATTCCTGAAAAATTGTTAACTTTATGGTGCATGGTCGGATAAGGCTATTGGGCCTGTATGCATCTGTTGTATTCTTCTTAATAATGAATCTGAGACCCACACATAATCTAACCTGGAAAATGTCCAATGGACAGATGAGTAAAACCTATACCCCTTGTCTTCCTGCTCAGTTTCTTTGCATGCATCTAATAGTGAAAGGTTGTCCACGGTCATTCGCAATTTTCACAAGGGGTGTCACTGCGATATCAGTCCACCCCTGCTCATATCAATCTGAGGATTCCAGGCCATATTGAAATCCCCCGTAAGTAGAATTTCTCCTTCTGCAAACCGTTCTAGTTTGCCCATGACTTGCAAAAACACATCTTGCCCCGAGTTTGGGGCATACACTGTGGCAATTGTATGCCGCATCCTATCCATTTATACTTTGATGAATAAATATCTTCCCTCCTTATCCAATTATTTAGCCAATATATTCTGACCAACCCAGCCTTTCAGAGCTATTAAGACCCTTCCATTCTTCCCCTTGTCGTTTGATTGAATAATATGTGGATAACAAAATAATTTCAACTTCTTCGCCTCTTTCCTTGCAACATGTGTCTCCTGGAGTGTCACTACATCAGGCTTCTCTCGGCTCAAAAACTAACCAACTTTACATCTTTTTAACGGTGAAGTTAAACCCCTAAAGTTCAAAGTTAGGACCAGTAACACTTTCTTACCTCCCATCTGAGTATATATACTCTGGTATTCCTTTGACAGCGCTCACCCCACCCCCCGTTTCCCCCAAAACAAATTCCCAAAACCCCCATAACACTCCTGAATCCCCCTTCCCCTCCCGGGTCGAGCTCAACCTACTCCCCTTCCTCCCATGCATTGCGCCGTGGAGGCTGTGCTCCACTACACACCCGGAGATTAATTGTGCGGGTCTACCTGTACCCAACACCCTGATTCCAAACGCTGAGAACTCCCCCCGCCTAACCTCCCACCACCTCATCTACTCAAACTTCATGGCCTCCTCTACTTGTTTATCCACCAAAAGCTTCACTATATATATAATTCAGAGATTCAAAAGTAACATACATTTACATTTTACCCTCCCCGCTGCCTTTGGATATCATACTTGATTGACACTTCCTTGGGATCGACCTCACAATGTTTTATCTTGAGATGATTTATATTCCCATCTTCTGAATCTTCCAGTCTCATGGGCTTTGCCAGCTTCCTTTTGTTGTGTCCCTTCTTCTTCATCTTCTATCTTTAAAATCTGTAGTCCTTCCTCACACAGTGATTCGATGTTGTTCTCCTTCCCATGTAAACAAAAGTTCAAAAGGAAATGTCCATCTGCAACGGACTTGGTGTTTAATTTACACTTTTACTACTTGCCCCATAAGTCTATGCTTCAACAAAGTTCGCTTGTTCCAAATCCTGATACAGTTTTATTTCTGATCCATTTGCCTTAGTAGGAGTTGATTTCTTTTCTGCCGTTAGAATTGCCTCTTTCTGACCATACCTTTATATTGATTTGACCACCTTTGCATTGCTTTGACGACATCTCTGGGCCTTGCTCCTGGATCTTTGCGTTTCGTGCCCACACGATGGATTCCATCTATCTGAACATCTTCCACCACTTCCAAATGTAGAAGGTCCGCAAACACCTGTTGCATAGTTGCTTTTAAGTGTCAGTCTTCAATTGTTTACGGGAGAAATTTGACACAAATATTTGATCTCCTTCATCTATTTTTGAGATCTTCCATTTGTATTTCCATATTCTGGATCGCCGTTGCCAACTGATCAGTCAGAAGATCTATTTTGCATGTGTCTTCTGCAATGTCTTAGATCGCTGTTTAATTTATTTCTGCTCACTCCGCTAAATCATTAATGTCCCTTTTCACCTGAGATTGCGCCAGTTTTGTTCAAGTTGTGCCTGCAGGTTTTCTGTCATTTGTTCCTTAAAATCATTGAAGTATTGTTTTATTATTTCAGTTGTGGAATCCTGCTCCATCTTCTTTGGCAATAAGACGGTTCCTGATTCTTGATGGGTTGGTGGACGTTTGTCATTTGGGGTCACCTCCCCTTCCTTGTTCCATAGTTTAGGAAGCGCACCTTCTTGTTGTTTTTTTATTTTGCAGTTTAGGGGCTGGGACCCTCTCCACTGGATCTTTTGTTCTGTTCCGGGACATTATAATTGTAGTCTAAAATCACTAAATTGCCAGCGCTCCCCTTCACTCCTTCATATGGCAGTGGTGGTATCTTGACAATTCTTGCCTCCACCTCCCGAAACAAAAGGGTTTCTCAAGCCACCCGAACCTTTCACACCACTGACCCAGTCCTTGGTCACAGGTATTGTCCGCTGTTGTACATAAATCAGGGATTGTTTAGCTGCCCTACAGTAGCCACGATGCATAAGTGCATAAACAACCTGGACAGCCTATGGATGCAAGTTTATTTCAAATGCTTTGGCACCACTTCATACCATACAACACTGGAGCTCCCACCAAACTGCTGTTCCACCTTTCCAGCCCTCTGTTTTATGGAGAGCTCACAGTTTCCTCGACTTGCAAAAAGGGTCTCAGGTGGTCCGCCTCACAACCCCATTGTCTCAGACTGTCTGTACTGCTCCAACACGGAACCCCTGATGCACTGCTGCTACCACTGGAAGATACCCCTGTCACTAGCTCCACGATCCTGCACTCTGCCCTGAACACCAAATAGCTCTTCAGTTCTAGCGCTCAGCTGGCATCACTGGTCATTCCTCCTCTGCGACGATGGTGCTTTGCTACCTTGCCAAGCACCTGTCCCGACTTGAGCCCTGTGATCGCCACTAGCCGAACTGGGGAGAGCCACGCCCAAACGACACCCAGAATATATTCTTCGTTGATTGCCACTGCTATTGCACTGAAATTCACTCCAAAAATGCTTTTTCCCGTTCCTGGGATCTTGCTGGGGACAATTCAACAATTGTCACGTTGATTGTGGGTCACTTATCTACTTTTTTCGAGGTGGCAGGTAGTAGGAGCTCTCTCTCTAGACTGCCTCTATCACGGCGGCCATTGTGGAATCCTTAGTCACACATTTTAATCACATTACCCCTTTTTTATTTCAACTTCACTGTTTACCCTCAACATGTTTAAATTCAATTCATGTTTGATTGCTGGCCCTTCATGGCATTTGTCTGAGGTACATCGGTAAATCTGGCTGAGAAATTGATCCTAGGCAGTGGTTGCAGAACCACACATAGCAAAAAGATCAGGCGATTGGACATTACTAAGTTCAATAATGGTAAATTATCTAAACAAACATTGTGACTAAGAATTCTATGGGCACAAAACCAGTGCTACATGACTAAGGATTGTATGGGTACAACACTAGTGCTGTATGTGTAAATAGTAGCTGACTAAGGATAATATAGGCACAACAGCAGTGCTGACTAAGGATTGTATGGGCACACTACCAGTGCTACATGACTAAGGATTGTATGGGCACAATATTAGTATTGTAAATAATAGCTGACTAAGAATTGTATGAACACAACACCAGTGCTATGTTGTGTGCAAGATTGTACTATATTATGGAATATTAAAAATCCAGTTTGAACACACTTTAATATTGATACTTAGGACTAGTTCATTTCTGCATTGTGCTGGGAGGGAAAATGTTTTTTCTGTGAGACAGATGAAAGTATTCTTACTTTTAGCTCAATTAGAGGTGAGGGATTCAAACATAGCTAAAGTGATGTTAGCACTCCAAAGGCAAGCCCATCTGCAGCCATCAGCGTCAAGGACGAGGCAGAGGCCGGATTCTTTATACAGATATCAGAAAAACAATTTAAAATTAGGTATTCCTCTGTGGGTCTAAGAAAGTTGCATGACAACTGAAGAACCCCCCTTGAGGTCCAATAGAGGGTTAAGGAATAAGAAATAACATCACTAAATGTGAAAAAAATTGCAAAAGCCCACAAGCTGAAATATAAGCAATGGAGTGCTAATGTTGCTCTTACATTCAAACACAGAGACCAAATCAATGATTTCACTTTTTGAACAAACATTTTCCAACTCATATTTACAATTATGAAATGCTGTCTAACAAAATCAAGATTTCGAAAAGCAAGATGGGTTGGAAACCCGCTGTCTCCTAGATCAGCTAATTTGTGAAATTGCCTCCCAGGTAGTTTGAGAGTAACAGTAGATACCAGAACTTTTAGGAAGCTTTTAAAGACATACTTCTTTAAAGGACAAGCATAAAGACAATAAACTACATTTCAGGAGGCTACTCTAGCTCTATGGGGTTTCCTAGGAAGCTAACTTGCTTCAAAGAAATGTCCTTCAAAATAACATAACATAGTGTTTGTGAACTACTTGGCCTGTATTTCGTGCTCTCTCCTAGGTGACTTAATGCTTACTGAACAAATTCAGCTTGCAACAAAAGTGCCAGTGTTATGACTTGTGCATAGGTTGGGAATACGCACCGGTTAATTCTGCTGAAACGATATTTAAAGACCAAGGTGGAAATAGTTTTCTCTATTTGGAAAGATGCCAGCCTTCTTAATGACAAGACGACAATATACCTTTTGAGGAATTATCCCACCCCACTGACCCTATTTCCTCTACCTAAGAGTCACAAAAATGATGAATGCTTTAGACACTGAACGCCGATCATATCTGGCAAGGGTTTTCTCACAGAACCCACATCAGAATACATAGCCAGGACATTACAAATAATTTGTATGTACCCTACCTTCTTACATCACAGATTCAGTTCATGCCCAATATATCAAATGGAAAACAGCTTGTTGAACACCTATAACATCACTGTACATAATGTGATGAATACCGAGATGTTGTTACTTCTTTCCAAGTGGGAGCCCCTTCCCATGAGGCCAGGGTGGTGAAGCCGCTACCCGATAGCCCTGGGGGCTTGTACTCAGCCGGAGGATCTCATGGAAAGAGACTTCCCCTCTGGGGACAAAGGAAAACAACTCTGGAAAATGCATTATGACAACACTCCACCCACACCTTTTACACGTTCCTATCCCATTTTACCCAACTCCCTATTCCATATGTCTATGTATGTTTGGAAGGCTTAACTACTGAGATGAGGAAGAGCAGGGTCTACCTAAGGGAGACCTACTTATCAAATACTAGGACGAGGAGGAGGTGCGGAACAAGAAGAGCAATGCTGAGAACTTAAAAGAACTTCTATGCCCACTTACGATAAAAATTAAAGAAGGATTTACTATGTTGACTAGCCAGCCCCTGAGCAACAGCAGGCATGGAAGCTGTGAGCCGCGGGAGCAGAGAGAGACGGAGCAGACAGAGGAGCAGAAGAAGCTGGTGAGTTGCAGAAGGTGGCTCTCTAGGACCGGATGCCGGTCGGCCCTTTGACTGCGAGGCCAGACAAAGGTAAAGGCTCCGTAAGCAGGTGGACGATGGGGTCCAAGAGTCATACTTACATTGCCGGTAATCAGGGGGTCACAGAAGCAGACGTGAGGAGATGACCACCGCAGAGGAGGAACGGATGGCAACTCCAGTCCCCAAAAGAGCCACCGCTGTACACAGGAGCCCCTTAAGGCAACATGAGCGACGGTCGGACCGGCTGGAACATAGGGAGGATAGCACGGCCTAATCCATAAGCTGCAAGGGTTGTGAGGCCTTGGAAGAGGCCAACAAGGGACTGGGACCCAACGAGAAGTTGTGAAAGTTATACACACAAACTCAGAAATGGGGTAAACAGGGTCTGGGGCCATGAAGAGAGAATTGTGAAGATTGGAGGGAATCTCCCTCTTGCTCATGGTCGACTAAAAACACTGACCACCAAGGAAAGGCCAAGGACCCAGTAACAAAAGAACACAAGTCATCTTAATCATGGCAGTACTTAAAGAGGAAAGGGCTTCAAGTACCCAAATACAAAGAAGAGGAGAAGTACGGGTCTGGGGTCCGCACCCACAGGAGAAGAGGAGTACAAATCATTTTCCTCGTGGCAGTACTTGGAAGGGGAGTGAACCAAGTGTGCCCAAGTCTGGAGACGGGGAAGCCTAGTTCTGGGACCCCCAAAGTGAAAGAGAAACCAGGGGAAGGGAGTCATTCCCTCTGGTGGTATTGAGCTGTGAAACTGGAGTGAGAGAGAGGCCAGGGGAAGGAAGTAAATCCCTCTGGTGGTGTTGGAACTATGAAACCAAAGGGAAATGGAGTCATTCTCCAGGTAACAAAAAAGGCCAGGGGAAGAGAGTCATTCCCCTGGTTGTGTTAAACTGTAAAATCCAGATACCAGGAGAAGGGAGTCATTCTACTGATACTGTGAGAAACCTGATAGTCTCGCCCTGGCTAGTTCCCAGGGATCCGTCATCCAGGTGGCCAGGATATGGCCATCGCTATTGGATCCAGTTCCTGGGGGTGGACCAGCGAGGGCAGATCACCTGGATGGGGGGGTCATTGGGGAGTGGGACACCGGTGGGTGAGACGTGGTATCCCCCTTCTTTCAACATCTTTTCGGCATCCTACCACATAGGATATTCCAAAACACTGCCCCCACTTTTCTGACATGAGCGACAACGGACTAACACCAGAGCCATTTACCTGACATGTCCAAATTCAAGGGTCAGGCAAAGTCAGGGAATTGACCAGAATCACACACACATCAGACGGCCCTTTCCCTTCCCCAGAGGGATAAAAGGTGGAGCAGAAGGGCACAGGACGAGCAAGGCAGACCGGACGACGTGAGAGCTAACTCAGCACAGCAGTTCAAGAGAATGCGAAAGGCGGCAAATACTGAGAGGGTGACAAGGAGAGAAGTGACCTTGCCCTTTCTGATCAAGACCTGTGAAACCTCTGCAGACGGAAACGTAAGACTGCAAACAAAGAGCAGAGTGTGTTGCAACACATGTGAATGGTACACAATACCCTACCCCGCTGATAACCAAGCCAGGGAGAGATGCTGGTCTCTGTGGTACCAACCACGACTCGAATAAGAAGAAAGCCAAGCGGTTCATCACAGCCGATGAGTCGAGGGGAGTTGATGAGAAACCGTGCTGTGTTCAATGAAAAGTAGCAAGCAGCTAATTTGAACTTTATAAGGCTTAAAAGAACCATTGGGAAAACCAGCAAGAGAGACATCCGGCACCACGTGGGTGCTCACGCAAGAAACTCTGGGCGATTGCCCTATGGTAGAGACTATGTTAACCAGAAGGCCTTCGGAAGAGGTGAAGAGAGGTAAAAGTGGTCATACAGGGGTCTTGTAAATTCCTCTGTACCATCGAAAGTCTTCGACCAACAAATGTTACCTTACCCTGATATTCTATGTCTCCTTCCCTTGCTCCTTCTCTCCTCATATTCCTTCTCCCGTCTCTCGCCTCCTTTCTCCACTCTACTTCCCTCGCCTCGAATCTACTACTCACCCCCTCATTATACTATACTCCACTCATACCTTCTGCAAAGGTCACCATCCTTTAACTCTCACAATCCTCATTCACACTTGCTCTCACAGCCCTACAGTCTCTTTTACTCTCACTCACCTTACACGTCCTCTCAGACACAACAACCACTTTCTCTAAGTAACCAGTATCTCACCTTGCAGCTGCTCTCTCTAATCCACCCCACACTCCTCTGTACCGTTCTTCCTCCACCTCCTCTCACCTGAACAATCCTCACTGCCTTGTACCTTCTGTCCCTATTTATACTCTCCCCACCGTTTTATCCATTGATTGCCCAACTAAGTTTCTTTCTGAGCCAACTGCTTGCTTCCTTTCCCTCAGGGTTGGGGTTACAATAATCAGAAACCATAGAACAGGCTTTAATCCACTCCCCCTTTTCGTGCACAGGTGTGCTGGCATTTGGTAATGGCCGACGCCCAAAGACACAGTCAACTTCACAGTTCATGACCACATTGTGTGGAACTTTGGGATTGGCAGTTTGATGAGTGCTCCTTTTTTCCGCCGACAAGCGTGTCAACACCTCTCGGCCGGAGCGCTGCAGGCTCGGGGTCTCCACTGCTCGGAATCCTGGAACTTGCAGTAGTAGGGAAAAAGAGAATGACGACTGGTAAGCTTTGTGCACAACAAGTACAGGGCAAGTAGTTGTACTTTGAGCATTTAACCAGGCACAGGCTAAAGGGAAAGATACTGGGGCCCTTCCAACTCCCACACCCCGCCTCTGGGGCAGAACTGGGTTCTCCTGCTCCAATCTTGTGACAGGGACAGGTCCCTAACTCTGTTGCACACCTTCACTCTTTCTTCCAAGTCTTCTTCTCTGTGACATCTAACTACTTGGGGATACCGGGAAAGAGACACTGCAGTTTTCTCCACTTGTAACTCCCTGAGACATAGGTTGAAAAGGAAATTCCCAGAGCACTCTTTTCGGGAGTCCAGGCATGACTATCATTGGCGTGCATAAGGCCTCAGAGGTCCCTTAAGTCTTCTTCCGGGTCCAGAATACTTTTCTCGAGCAGTGTTTGGAATCCTGAGTTCAGAGGCCAGATCCCCATGGCCTCCTCTCTTGGTTTATTGGGTCAGAATTTGCCAGTATGGCTGTTGTGCGCCGAACAAGATGGCCGCCTGAAACGTGAGCTCCGTGGCAGGCAGGTCGCTCGATCCTGATCTTGGGCATTTACGATCTACAACTTGTACCAGACTGCTACGATTCGCGAGCTGCTTGACCAGGGACTAACCTGTCCAAATCCAGAAGAAAATCGGCGCCGGTAACCCTGTAATCGGGAACTGCCGCGACCATCCCTCATCGGCCGTGAATCTGCGCACCGAAATCCGGCACTCGGGGAGAGTCAGACGGTCCAGGCCCTCGGTACCGTATCACCCCACCACCCCTGTGGAGGCCCGTGTGGCGGTGGAACACCTCTGAGTCGACGACTGGGAGCGAACCACGAGATTGCTTGGGCCGTACGGCGCCAGCGCAGAGCACTGCGGATACTCGAACTGTAACCACTCGCGTGCTGGACCCGCGCCCAAGCTGGCCGGCTCCTACTCAGGCCCTCATCGACTACTATATCGGCCTTCATCCTGCTGTCTCCCTCACTGGGCCCCTTCAATGAGATTTCAGCGACCGGGGCACACCAACGGACGCCAGGTGCTGCGCTCCCCCCGTGTCGTGGACGGGGTTTACGGACCCTTGGCACCCGTAAGGTACATGGGGGTTAGGGATGCTGCTAAACTCTGGCCGTCCTGAAGTGGAGAGAGGGACAAATTGATGCGTTGCTCCGCGGGGGTCACCAACCATCCGCACCCGATAGAGGACGACCTGCACCCGCCGAGTGACGTGCTGTGACCCTCTCGCGGACCACACTAGATTCTTGTCTGCACTTGGAGGGTCCCGGACCCCTGGTGGCCTGGCCGCGGCCTGCTAGGATCCCCCGTGGTGCACGTTATCCGGCCTCGCTGCCCCGCGCCAGACACCTTGCGACACCCGAAGATTTGCCCTGCCCCCGCTTCTCCTCCTTCCAGGGCGCCTGACTTCGGGCTTCCCGGCGCTGCCTGGGTTGTACTCTGCCAGCCTCTGCCATTGAGGCCTGGATCCCTGGGGGCTGTACCTCGTTGATCCTGTCCGTGGAGGCGAGGGACACCATCGGCTCTCCCTCTTCTCTCCCGAGTCAGATCACTGCCACAATGACTAAAGGGACTGGGAAAAAACAGAGCTCCATAAACATGTTTACGAAGACTCCGGTCGGCCCTGCTGAGGAGGTCTCTGAGCAGGCCCCTGCCACTACCTCATCCCTTGCTACCTCGGAATCTCAGAACATGATGGACTTTGTCCGTGAGGGTTTTACCACGCTCCACTCGAAGTTAGTGACATGAATGGCACTATCTCCTCTATCAAGCCCCACATTGAGAGGACTGACAGTCGAGTGTTGGAGGTCGAAACCAGGGTGAGCTCCGCCGAGGACGGTCTGGGGGCACTGCGTTCGGAGGTCACGGCTCTATCCAACTGCGTCCTTGAGGTGGAGAAGAAGATGAGGACTTGGAATCTCGCTCGAGGCGTAACAACCTCCGTATCATTGGGGTCCCTGAGAGTGGCATCGGAGAGCCGATGGAAGACTTTGTGGAACGCACATTACTGTCGCTTCTGGATTCACCGAAGCTCTCTCCGCAGTTTGCTATAGAGCGGGCACACCGGGCCCTGACGCCTAAACCCAAGCCGGGTGCACCTCTGCGACCCATTATAGCTCGTGTCCTTAACTTCCGAGACCGCGATGCCCTCCTTAGAGCCACAAGACTCAAAGGTGAACTTCTACTGGATGGAGCAAGGATACACCTACACCCTGACTTCTCGGTGGCTGTCCAGCGGGAGTGCAAGACTTTCTTGGCTGTGAAAAGAAGGCTTAGGGATCGCGGAGTCAAATACTCCATGTTATACCCCGCTAAGCTACGAGTGTAGCAGAACAATCAGGTGTCATTCTTCACGATTCCGGAGGAGGCCTCCAGGTTTATCGACGATCATTTCCCAGGTTGACCTTCCTCCCCAGCTATTCCTCTACAACTACTCGGCGTGCCCGTTGGGGAGGCGCCGACACCGGCTTTCCCCCGACGCCAAGAATATACCACACATGTACCTCTCAACAATTGTCAGTTGGATTACTCTGCATGACTGTGCCAAGGTAAATTATGCCAATTATAGTTGTCTAGTCACGTCCGAAGTATCATTGTAGGCACCATATTCTCGCTGGATCTGCCACAGGCCCGGAGCGGCGTCATCAGTCCGGCCCACAGGCCCCCAGGCGTTGATGCCACTGGTTTGGATTTGGTTAAGGGGTTTTGGGGTTGTCATTCCTCTTGTTGGGGAGGGATGTGGGTGGGGGTGGGTTGTGATGGGTGTTTTGTTATAAAAAAGTTTGGCGTTGGCAGCGCGGTCGGACCGCAGGGTAATGCAGTGTTAATTGGGCTACAGGGCTGCTGCATCGGCCCACTGGACATTATTATCCCGGCGATATGAGCGTCACCACTCCTCTGACGGAGAACAATCTAACCTTCATGAGCTGGAATGTGAGGGGACTGGGCAATTTAAAAAAAATGAGACAGATACAGCTGCAGGTGGAACGGCATGGATCCAAGATCCTTTTCTTACAAGAGACACATGCGCGTTCTGAACATTGTTTGAGATTTGCCAGAACCTGGGGCCCCCAGAGATACTTCACCAACTTTTCTACTCAAAGTCGTGGGGTTATGACTATTATTCATAAGAGTCTTAAATTTACACTCATTTCTTCACAAATAGACCCCCAGGGTAGATATGTACTACTTCATGCTACACTCCAGAATAGGGAGGTGATCTTGCTGAACATCTATGGCTCCAACATAGATGACCCGGAGTTCTTCACACACCTCACATCCCTCCTAGATGGTTTCCCTTTGGTTCCTATCCTCTGGGGTGGGGACTTCAACTCCATTTTTGATACAGACCTTGACAGATCTGGGTCCAGGCCCCGCCAACTTACCAGGGCAGCCTATGCTACACTGTCGTCCCTCCCCCGCCCAGCGGTTGTAGACACATAGAGACTAGTCTACCCTGATTCCCGTGTCTATTCCTTTTACTCTTCAGTCTATGATTCCTATTCCCGAATTGATAGGTGGGTAATCTCTGATGTATTGATCAAAAATGTGGTACAATTAACGATCCTCCATAGGACCCTATCTGACCACTCCCCGGTGACCATCACCATGGGTTGGGGACTGGACGGTGACCGTACCAGATGCTGGAGGATGAAACCAAATTCTCTCCTTGACCCTCTGTTCGGATCGGAGCTCGAGGTAGCCATTGAGGAGTATTTCGAAATAAACAAGGACTCAGTGTCCTCCCAGGCCACCCTATGGGAGGCCTTTAAGGCATATATTAGGGGCATAGCACTGTCCAAAGAGAGTGGCATACTTAGAACAATTCGAAGGGATATCGCTGTCAGCGAAACCAAACTGTCGACCCTGGAGGCCCAGTGCTCACGGTCCTCAACCCCTACGACCCTTGCAGCTATAGGAGTAGAGCTGGACGTTTTTCGCTCCCTGGCGGAATGGGAACAAAAATTCCTAGATAGCCCCGGCCTGGCGAGGAGATACGGAGAGGGCGAACGCCCTGGCCGCTTCCTTGCTAGACTCGTCCGTCATGAGCCGGGTGTTCCACATATACCTGGGATTGTTCGTTCGGATGGCTCCTTAGCCACCACGTCACAGGCCATTAACTCAGAGTTCTTTGCTTTCTACGAAGCCCTATACTCCGATTCGGACGAGGCCACGGAGGCAGAGGTGGACTCCTATCTTACGGCTCTCCCCCTAACGGTCCTCTCTCCCGAGACCGCTGGTTCCCTTGATTCTCCACTCACCCCGGAAGAGTTTACAGAGGCCATAGACTCTCTCTCCTCGGGGAAGGCCCCGGCTCTGATGGCATCCCGGTTGAATTCTATAAATGTTATAAGACTCTCTTACTCCCTCACTTGATAGCTCTCTGGGAGGAATCGGTAGAGGCAGGCACACTCCCCATATCACTCCGGGAAGACACAATTACGGTACTGTTTAAACCTGGTAAACCTGCCACTCAGTGCAGCTCATATCGCCCACTTTCCCTCAAACTGTGACACAAAATTTTTGCTAAAATGTTAGCGACCAGGCTGGCTCCCTGTATGCCATCTATTATACACCCGGACCAGGGGTTCATTCCAGGCCGCTCCACCGCTCTGAACATCAGACGGTTCTTTAATATAATCAGCAGGATCAGCCCCAATGTGCAGGCGGTCGCCGGAATCCTCGACATGCAGAAGGCGTTCGATTCAGTTTCTTGGAGATACCTCTAGCGGGTGCTCGAACAATGCAAATTCGGCCGGCTTTTCGCTCCTGGGTCAAGGTACTTTACTCTGGGCCTGTGGCCAGAGTCCGCACGGAGGACAGATGCTCCCCATTCTTTAATATTGCCAGGGGAACTAGACAGGGCTGTCTGTTCTCTCCTCTGATCTTCGCTTTAGCGATAGAACCTTTTGCCGACATGCTTCGACAACTTCACTCGCACAGAGGGCTTCGCTTGCGGGTCAAGCCAATATTGTATCCCTCTACGCTGATGATGCACTCCTTCTTGTGCGCTCCCCCTGTGAGAGACGGGCCTCAACGACCGGTGGGGGGTGTCTGTACTTCCGCTCCCTATGTGGTGGAGGAGAGGCACAGGAGACCCCAGCCAAGATTCTCTATTCGGTAGCAATGGTCGAGCAATCAAGGCCTAGCTTCTCAGGAGGTGATGCAGGCTGGTTCTTAAGTACAGTGTATTCCCCAAGCCCCCACAAAGGAATATCCACACTCTGTATTGGTTAGAACACAGTCTTTATATAATCAATATTTAAGGTCATGTACATTTATCATAATAACTCACTTTGTACTCCGGCAAAATCTACAATGGCAAATATTTACAATCCTAAAGTGGTACCACCCTAGATCTCATTACAGTGCATTAACAATACTGTACAATGTCACGCAGACCAATAGAGTGAAACCAGCAATAGAGAGAGGAGAGAAAACAAGATGGTTGAGCAGTAGGCAGAATACTGGCCCCTACCACTAGGCACAGTAGATCGGTCGAAGCAAATGCCACAGCAAGTCTTCTTCTTCCAGCTGGACGTCGAGGATCAGCAGTTCCAGTTACTCGTAGAGTGGAGACTCAGCTCCCTGGCTGCTTTAGGAGCACAATGGTCGCTTCTCAACCAAAGGTCCCTTCTGAACACTTTTCCAGTGGTGAGAGGTCCCCAGATATACTATCCTCTCTCTCATCCACGCTGCTGGCACACACTCAGCAGCCAATCATACAGAGAGGCATTCATGCAGTCAGTCAGCCAATCAGGCACACAGTGCATTCAGGCCACACTCCTCCCTTCCAGACACTCACAACAGGGAATGTGGATTGGGACAAGTACCCAGCCATTCAACACTACACACTGCATTCAGGCCAGTTTCGGGCAGGGCTGTCTCAGTCTTTGTCTCTCATGCCAGAAACCAGACAACCACAACAAGGAGTGTATATTGGTCACACACTCCATTCACCCAGGTCCCACCCACAGGAGGCACCCACAACATACAGACACTGGGAAGGCTCCAGTCAGTCTAGCTGGGCCTTCACAACAATACCATACATGGAACTTCCACCCAACAGCCAGTCAGGGGGAAGGGACAGAGACAGGGCTTCCCAGGACTTTGGGAAAACAAGATAACAGGCCATAGAAAGCAAGAGGCCACAGGGGCCATCTTGTTTCCTATCAGGAATCAACAGATCCCAATGGCAGGGCCGGGGTATCCCAAAATGGAGGACACCCGGAGCACCTGTCAATTTCAGCACGGAGCTGCCACCAGCCCATACCCTGCTCTGCGGTCACCCACAGGTGCCCAAAAACATACACTAGGGGCACAGGGTTGTACCCCTACCCATGGGTGCCATAAGGGTATCCCATGGGTCTGTTCACCAAACCAAAAGAGAGAGCTGCACTGCCAGGAGTCCCCCATGGACTCCGGGGCAGAAAACATAACAGAACACACGGTAAAAACAGTAACAGGACAAGGATTCAGAGGCCCAGTCCCTCAGATGCAGTTCCAGCATCACACCCCCTCCACTAATTTACCTCCGATATTGAAAGATGTTATCCACTTCGGGTACATCTCAGGCCTCAAGGTGAACTGCACAAAATCTACGCTCTTTCCGCTCACGGAATGCACCCTTCCCCCCCTGGCACCATGGGGTTCTTGTGGGCGCAATCGAAGTTCACATATCTGGGGATTGAAATAACACGTCAGTTTGAGACGACCCTCGAGGAGAACTACCAAAACTACCTTGCGCATCTGGCGACTGAGACTCTGGCATGGAGCACATTGCCGATCTCCCTGGCGGGTAGAATAGGGTTATTAAAAATGATAGTATTACTGTAACTACTATACAGGTTCACTAACGTCCCCCTGTGGCCGGGCGAGGGTTTCTTCCAAGCATCGACACGCAGCATCAATTCTTTTCTGTGGCATTCGGGTGCGGTCAGGCTCCAGCTCGGGACCTTGTCCACCCCGATGGCTGACGGCAGCTTTGGGGCCCCCGATTTTCTTGAATACCGGTTGTTCTCCCAAATTCAATACATGTCCTACTGGTTTAACACAGCAGACCCTCCTCCACATGTTAGACTTGAAAGGCTGGCGGTCAGCGACCGAGACATCCGCTCCCTGGTGATACAGCCCATTCCTTTTGCACGGGATACACTGAATCCGGTGGCTTGCACCTCCCTGGCGCGAACGAAAACGTGGAAATTGCTAGATACTCCTCATCCATTTCATGGCAATCTCCCACTGTGGAACTTTCTCCCCGGGATCCCATGAGTACTGCCGTCGACTGCGCGCAGATGGGCTGAGGCGGGATACGAGTTGCTTGTTGAGTGGCCTGACCTGCCGCTGCCCTTGAGGGGAGGCCCGAGTGCATGGCTTCAGTATTCTGCTCTACGTAAAACCCTTAAAAGAAACTACCCCATGTTTCCAGCAATGCCATTGGATGATCCTGCTATCAAAGAACTGACTTACCCCACACCTACCAGAGGGAAAATATCTAGGCTATACACAATGATGCAATCCAGAACCACTCTGAAATTCACTGGGCTAAGGCAGGTGTGGGAGGAGGACCTCGGGGGTGGAGGTGACGGACGAGCGCTGGACTCACATGTGCGCCCGTATACACCAGGTATCTTTCAATTCCCGTTTTAAATTGATTCAACTAAAGGTGTTGCATAGGTTTCATTATACCCCGAGCAGGTTGCATCGTATGCTTAGTGATCACTCCCCAAGATGCCCTAGGTGTGGGCAGGATGGCGCTGACTATATGCACATGATCTGGGACTGCCCCCGCCTCTCCCAATTTTGGGAGACGGTGTTCACAACCATATCTGCTATACTTGATCAATCTATCGACCCCTCCCCAATGAATGGCCTATTCCATGACTTTCCAGAACTACCCCGAAATTCCAAGAAACTGGCCGGCCTTTGCATGCTCCTTGCGGTACGAGCCATTCTGCTTTGCTGGCTTCGCCCCGCACCCCCCACGCATGCGCAATGGCTCAGGGCTCTCACATGGGCCTCAGACACTGAGGAAGCGTGGTCCTGTCTACAACCAGCTCACTCGAGGCCTAGGGCTGTCTGGATCCAGTTTCGCTCCTATATGTCAGATTTAAATGCGACACCTGATACAACTTCCCCGACTACTACACCCACTAATGCGGGTGATCCATCCTGAGCCAAGGGCTCTTTTATACTGCGTTTGCACTGTATGCATCCTTGATGGAGAATGTTAATGCCAGATGCACTGACTGTGTGCCTGTACTGGTTTAACTGTTCCTACCTTGTGCTTACCTTGTGTATTGTTCGCCTGTGTTCTGCTGCCAAGCTCTTTAATAAAAAAAAGGTTTAAAAAAAAGGTTAAAATAAAAGAATTTGGCAGTATGCCCCTATTTCCTGCAGGCATACTACCTTGAGCTGAGAACTGGGCTAGAGTTTTCTCCAGTCTGTGGGTAAAGACAGCCTCATCTTTTTTTTTCTCCAGGTACCTGTGGGCTAGGGCTTGGCCTCGTTAGGGCCCGATTGTATTCTCTCCCACGAGGGCACGGCTTTGTGTCACTGTTTTTTCCAAGTACATGGCTCTTTGATGCTCATTGAATGTTTGGTTTGCTTCTTCCAAGGTGGGCTCATGTAGTTGCTCATGGCCTAGAGATATGGAGGCAGGAGTCGAACTGTTCCAGGACCAACATCTCTTGAACTTCCTCCTAGGTCTTGTGATTCAATCACTTGTTAAACAGGTTGTTTACTCTGTTTGACACCTGGCTGGGAGTTTCCCCTTGTTGCAAACATAGATGTGCTAGCTGTATCCCATAGTACTCCAGATCTTGTCCCAGTTTTTCCATGATACCTTGCTTCAAGTCTTCATATGGGATTCTCCCATCAGGGTTAAAACCAGGGCAATGTATTGGGCCCAACGATCTCGATGCCAACCTGCACTATCTGTCAATTTTTTAAAGTCCACGAAGAAGGCGTCCGGATCTTCTTTGTTGCTCAATTTTGTAGAATATTGGTTGGTACGAACCAGTTGTTCCCATCTCTCAGTAAAGGTCCCCTGCATGGTCTCAAGAGTCTCTTGAAGTTGACGGCTAATAGCTAATTGGCCGTCCACCAGTACCCATAATAAGTACTCCAAGGGCAATGGTACAGAGCTTACTTCCCTAGTATGTGGTCCTCGTTGAGTGTAATAACCATGAGTTCCACCTTCTCTTCCACCAAGTCTTGATCCATGGGTTTTTGCCACATCAGGTGTGCAGAGCTCCTTGGAAGGCCCATCAGTCTACTCCCACTGTCTTGAGCGACCTTAAATTGTCTGGTTCTTTCCCGAGTCTTCTGTATCAGCTCTTATAGTTTTCTTCAGTTCCTCTGCCAGGGTGATGAATTCCTCTGGAAGGTCGGCTCTGGCTGCATTGTTATCCGACTCGGCTGACTACCAGGAATCTTCTGATTCTTCAGATAGGGGATCAAGGCTAAGAAATTCCAGTTTGACTCCTACCTGATAGATCTCTCTAAGTAAAAGTGTTCAGTACATGCCAGAAGTCTCCTGCTTCAGACTTGTATTCAGTTTTTCTCTTGCATGGGCAACCTCTATATCAGGGCTTAATGAATCCCATGATGACGCCACGTGTCACATGTAGTCTTAGAACAACTCGCTAAGCCAGTTCAAGGGGTTTTATTGAACTTTCAGAGAAGGGCGTCACTAAGGACGGTCCCTTTCTCTCTCGGTTCCCTGTGGGCTTTTCCCTCCCTAAATCCCAAGCTTGTCACTACAGATTGGTAACCCTGTCGTGATAAGCTGCTAGGCGCTTGCAGTAACCTGCATTTGCACTAACCCACTGAGCTATCTTGTGTGTATTAGAGCCTATTCGAAGCGTGGAGGAAAATGCTGACATCAACCAGGCCTCTCGAAATGGGTGAGCCTGCATGCTTGCAAGGGGTTAATTGCGAAGGCCTTTCCTGAAGACATAAAACATCTAGCATTTACAAGAGGCTCTACGCAGCCCTTGGGAGCCAGGCACAGCTTTGCTCGTCTTCGCTCTGCGAGTCAGGTGCACTGATAAGGCAAGAATGTCTGATCTTCTCAAAACACAATACCCGAAGCCTGGGAGCCAAGACTGGCTGTTTCCAGTCTTGTAACTTTCCAAGCGAAAACATGTTTACTGCCCGGAAGGGTGAGCCTAGAAGCTTCTCGAAGAGCTGACACGTCATGATGATTGACGTGCAGCTCCTAATAAGAGAACTATACTTGGACCAGGGAAGGGGGGACTCATCCTAGGCTGTTGGAAAGACGCGCGTACCAAGAGGAACAGTGCCTGGACGACCAGCTGTGCACTATCTGGGCCGAGACTCCTAGCATCACATCCCCGCTCTGGTGTAGGACTGTGGGGGCTTGGCCAGTCCTCCCCTCCTCTTCCGAGGAGTGCCGGGCACCTGTAGCGGCGAGGGTCCTGGGTGTGATCAGATCGTACCTTCATCTACATTTAATTAGGAGCGTAAGACCAAATAATTGCATATTCATCTGTGATTGATAATTGGCATTATATAGCTTGCAATTTCTATTTCCACATTATTGTAAATTGCTGCTTAGTTCTCATTAGACACTGTAGATAATAAATGCAAGCATCATATATTCTGTGTGATTGGCTTTTTTCCAGACTGAGTTCATTGTGCGTCTTAAACCTTATTTGTGTGCGAAGGTAATTAGGAGTGATTTACCTTGCACAAAGGGCTGGATCCGAGGGGGGTGCGGGTACTGTTTATCACTACAAACCCTTACTGCCTAATCGCTTCCTGACTAGTTGTGATGTCCTGAAGGCAAATGTCTCATGTCGCTGTCTCCCTCTGGTGCTTCATATGTGGATTCTATCCACAAGAATAGCAATAGCCTTTCCATTTGGAATAGGAGCCCTCCAATTGCTTGGCTCCTCTTGTCCTTCCCCTCTCATGCCCCTGTATTCCTCTCTGTCTTTCCCTGATAGTACTCTCCTCGCTGTTCCTGCTCCCACCGTCTCCCTCTTCTCTCACTCTCTATGTTCCTCTTTTGTCCTTCAGATGTTCTCTCTCTCCTCACCAGCCATGACGTATGTTCCCTGATCTACCCCTCTCTACGCTCTATTACTCTCCCCTTTCACTCTACTACTCTTGCCACTCTACTACTCTCCCCTCCACTCTACTTGTCAGTCTAGAAAAGTAGACACCTCTCGAACGGAAGGCAATGTAGAATAATTGATTGGCCAAAGACCAACCGCCTCATTTAAAGTGTTAAGAATATATGCTCATTAGTTATTACGTAGCTATTGGCTCAACTAGAGTGCGGCCATTTAAAGATTACCAGAATCGCCATTTTGTTTTCTCTCTGCTCTCTCTAAGGAACAAGTTACTTACCTGTAACTGTTGTTCTCCAGCATGGGTCTGGCATGGATTCACATGCTCATGAATATTCCCTGTCTTCAGGCTGGGAATCCTCGGTAAAGAAAAAATCAGTATCAGTTTCTTTTCTGATCTGTCTGTCTTGGTAGTAACCAATCACTGATCTCTGGGTCATACTGCCCCCAGCCAATGACTGCCCTCTCCCTAAGCTCCGCCCCTGGCAGCCATCCTCAGATTTGGTAGCACATAAAGTGGCAGTATGACCAAGTGAAGAGCCGCAGAGGGGTAGGTGGGAGGGTTCGCATGTGAATCCATGCCAGACCCATGCTGGAGAACAACAGTTACAGGTAAGTAACTTGTTCTTTCTCCAGCATGGGGTCTGGCATGGATTCACATGCTCATGAATAAAAGAATACATAGCAGTACACACTTGCACAACCACGGGGGGTGGCAACAGGCTCAACATTAAGCAATACAACAACTCAACATTAAGCATCTCTTACCTCTTCACCAGGCTCACCTTAAGCGAACAGGTTGCGCAGCACTGCTTGGCCGACCCTGGACTCCTCCCTGGAGTCCCGATCGACGCAGTAGAATATTGTGAAGGTGTGCGTCGACCTCCACGTAGCAGCCCTGCAGATGTCCAGCAGGGGCACACCAGACAGGAACGCCGTGGTAGCAGTGATCGCTCTGGTTGAATGGGCTCTCAGTCGGCCGGGCAGCTGTCGGTTTGCCAACCGGTGACAATTCATGATGCAGCCGGAGAGCCATCTGGAAATGGAAGTCTTCGAGAGAGCCTTCCCTTGATTCACAGACCCAAAGTTCACAAACAGCTGTGACGTCTTCCGAAAACTCTTTGTGCGGTCCACGTAGAACTTCAGCGCTCTAGCTACATCTAGCGAGTTCAAAGTCTTCTCGGCCGGCGTCGAAGGCAACGGGAAGAAAACTGGTAACACCAACGGCTCGTTGAGATGGAAGTCCGACGGCACCTTGGGCATGAAGGAGGGGTGCATTCTCAGCATCACCCTCGTGTCTTGAAAAGTCAAGTATGGAGGCTTGCAAGATAGGGCCGGAATCTCTCCCACTCGTCGTGCAGAGGTGATGGCCACGAGGAACGTCGTCTTCCATGACAGGAACTTCAAAGGCGCCGATGCATAGGCTCGAATGGGGCTCCCATGAGCCTGATCAGCACCACATTAAGCTCCCACGCCGGGGCAGGCGCCTTCACTGGCGGGAATGATCGGAATAGTCCCTTCATGAATTCTTTCACCAGGCGATGAGACCACAAGGACGCCCGTCCCGCAGTCCTGGTATATCGGGAGATGGCAGCCAGATGTATTTTGATGGAGGCGTGAGCCAGTCCAGCCTTGGCCAGCGACAGCAGGTACGGCAGCACTTGAGGGGGCGTAATTCGCAGAGGGTTAATCTTCTGTGCACGGCACCAGACAGAGAACCTCTTCCATTTATGACCGTAATGCTTGAGAGTTGAGGACGCCCTGGCCTTTGCAAGAACCTCTCTGCAATCAGCCGGGATATCGTACCCTCCAAAATCTGGTGCTGCAGGAGCCAGGCCTGCAAGTTCAGGAACTGTGGGTCGTGGTGGAAAATGGCGCCTCCTACTCTGGAGAGAAGATCCGCGTCTGCCGGCAGCCTGACTGGTGGGGACGTTGAGAAGTTCAGAAGGTCCGGGAACCAGACCTGCCTCGGCCACGCCGGTGCGACGAGGATCATCCTGCACTTGGACTTCTTGAGCTGGTTGATGAGGCGGAGCAGCAACGGCAAAGGAGGGAACGCGTATAGAAACAGGCCTTCCCAAGGGAACGAGAATGCATCGCCCATGGTCCTCGGCTGTGGGAACCTGCTGGCAAACCTCTGACACTTGGAGTTCGTCGCCGTCGCGAACAGGTCGATCTGGGGTTTGCCCCATCGGTGGAAGAGCCAATCCACTTGATCCTGGCGCAGTTCCCACTCGTGGCACGAGCTAAGCTCCCTGCTGAGTGAGTCGGCGATGGTGTTTTTTATTCCTGCCAGGTGGAAGGGAACCAGAAACATCCCCTGGGCGACGGCCCAGTGCCACAGATCCTGGGCCTCCTTGGATAGGGTTGGGAATCTGGTGCCCCCCTGCTTCCATATGTAGAACATCGTGGTGGTGTTGTCGGTGAAGATCCTCATCACTTTGTCCTTGAGGGACGGGAGGAACGACTTGAGCGCCCAGAACACTGCTCAGAGCTCCAAGATGTTGATGTGAAGAGACCTCTTGCGTGGAGATCTCCGGTGTGGGCCCCCCAATCCTCCAGAGAGGCGTCCGTAGTCACTGTCTCCTGAAACGCTGGGGCTTGAAAGTCCGTGCCCGTCGTGAGGTGAGCCCGGGTGCCCCACCATAGGATCGCCCGACGGAACTCCTCGTCGAAGGGGATTCTGTCCTCGAAGCAGCCCCTCGCCTGAAGCCAGCGGGCGTCGAGGAACTCCTGTAGCGGACACATCCGAAGTCTGCAAAGGGGCACAAGGTAGATGCATGAAGACATCATCCCGAGCAGGGACTTGATGGACCTCACCCTGGCCACGTCCGTGACTAACAGGTGCCGCACCTTGCCCAGGATGGTCTTGGTCCTCTCCTCTGAAGGGGAGGCCAATTGCTCCACTGTATCGAGCTTAGCCCCCAAAAACAGTGCTACTTGCGACGGAACCAGGTGGGATTTGGGATTTGGGGTAGTTGATGGCGAACCCCAGCTCCGTGAGCAACCGGACGGTCCTCGCCGTATGATCGACGGCGAGTTCCCTTGACCCTGCCCGGATTAGCCAGTCGTCCAGGTAGGGGTAGACCGTCCCTGAACCACGAACCTGAGGAACTTCCTGTGCCTTTTCAGAATGGGGATGTGGAAGTAAGCATCCTCCAGGTCCAACGACGATAGGAAGTCGCCTTCCTCCAGCTGTCCCAGCATGTGCTTGAGGGTGACCATCCTGAATTTCTGCGCCTTGATGTATTTGTTTAACCGACGCAGGTCCAGGACGGGGCGCCAACCGCCTGTCTTCTTTCTGACGAAGAAGTACCTTGAGTACACTCCGGAGCCCCGGAGCTTCCTGGGGATGAGCTCGATGGCACCTTTCCTGAGCATCGCCTTTACTTCCAACAGCAGTTGAGGGACGGGATTCTCCTTCCTGGCCACGGGAGGAATGTGAGGGCACTTCTTTAGGATTTCCAGCGAGTGCCCGTTGGCCAGGGTACCAACACCCAACGATCGGTGGAGATGGACTCCCACACTCTGACGAACTTCATCAGCCGGCCTCCTACCGGGGTGCTTCGGTGGGGGCACGACAACCCGGCCGGGTCAGTCTTGCTTGGAAGTGGCCTTGCCGCCTTGGCCTCCTTGGCGCTGACGGCGGGACCCCCTTTGCTTGCTGCGACCTCTGTAGGCCTCCTGGGAAGAGGAGCGGGCCGCCTGGCGGTAAGTGGAGGAGCCACCGCTGGATCCTTTGGAGGCACCCTGTCTGCCTCCGGGGCTCCGAAAGGGCCGTCGCTGCTGTAGCACCCCAAGGGCCCGGGCCGTCTCTGAGTCGGTCTTGATGGCCTGTAGAGACTCATCCACCGCCTTACCAAAGAGGTTGTTGCCGTCGAATGGAATGTCCAACACTCTGGTCTGGACGTCCTGGCGAACGTCTGCCGCCTTGAGCCATCCTCGTCGTCGGAGGCAAACTCTGTTGCCCAGTTGGCGAAATCCGGTATTGGCAATGTCCGTCGCCACCGTTATGGCGTGATCCGACGCCACCTCGCCCTCCTGCAGAATTTCTAGGGCCTCCGCCCTTTTATTATCACGCAGGAAATCTAGCAAGGGAGTTATCTTGAACCAGAGCTCCCTGTCGTAGCGGGCCACGATAGATAAGGCATTGGCCGCCTTAATCGTCCTTGCCGCCGACGTGATGACTCGTCATCCCATAGAGTCCAACTTCTTGCCCTCGCTGTCCGGCGGGGAAGTGGAAGTTGAGGCCGCTGCGTCCGCTGCCTTCTTCTTAGCCGCTGCCGAGACGACCGAGTCCGGCGTGGGCTGGGCCCTGAGGCACAAGGGGGCAGCATCAGGGACTCAGTACTTCTTCTCGTACCTGTCCCTCTTGGCGGGTGTCGTGGCAGAGTTCTTGAGGACAGCAAGCCCCTCGTCCCAGATGTCGTCGAGTAAAGGCACCGCGAGGACCGTCTTCCTCTTAGCCTCTCGTCGTTGGTACAGAAACCCCTCCTTTTTCTGTTCTTCAGGGCAGAGCTGGAAGAGCTCGGGTGCCCTGGTTATCATGGCATGGAAAGAGCCAACCTTGTCGGCTGGGGACGCCCGCGGGGAGGGGGGTGAAGACGGGATGTCCGCTGTGTCATCGCCGCCGTCATCGTCTGTCGCCGTATCCTCTCCCGGCGAGGGGGATGAGGGGTCCACCGGTCTCGCAGGCACGAAGGGCAGAGCGGGGTGGACTCTCCTCCGCTTGTTTGGAGGGCTTCCCGACGGGCCTGGTTCTGGCTCCTCCGTCGGGGTGTGTGGCAATCTCGTCCTTATCGCGGTACATAATGATTGGATTGCCAACAAAATGGCCGCCGAGCTATCCTGGGGCTCGGGCAACGGCCACGACGGACGGGATGGCCGCTCCACTGGGCCCTGTTCGTCGTCGCTATCTTCGAACACGTCAGCAGGGACCGTCCCCTGGGATCGAACCTTCTCGAACCTCTCATTGAGGTTTATGAACCTCTCTTTGAGGCCTATGGACCTTTCGTTGAGGCCCTTCTCGGTCTCCACGAGTTCCTCCTCAGAGGCTGATTCCGAGTCTGTATTGGCCACCGCCCCCCCCTCTTTTTCAGCTGGAGGCTTCACAGGGGTCTTAGTGACTGGCTGGAAAGAGGATTTCCTCCTCGGCGGCAGGGATACTCTGGGCCCAGAGGCCGTTTCCATTGGCGTAGTCTCAGCCGGCTCCATCAGGGCCGCAGCAACCACTTCGGTAGAGGCCTTAGCCGGTGGATCAAAGCCCTCACCACCTTAGGTGCGTCCTGGGCCTTCGCCTTGGGTGGAGGGTCAGCGCCTCGCTCCCCCTTTGAGATCGACCGAGTCCGCTCCAGCGGCCTACCCTGGGTTCTCGGACTTCCTCTTCCCCGAACCAGAGCGCTGGCTCGTGGTAGAACGTGCCGGGGAAGTAGCGCCCTGCTTGGCAACCGAAGAGCCCGACCTTCGGCGCTCCCGGAGCCTGCAGACTCACGTTGCTTGGCCTTCTGTTGGGCCCCCGCCGCCGGGGCGCCCTCAAAGGACTTAGAAGCCCGCTCAGACGACTTCTTCGCCTTCTCACTTGCTGTGCCCTTCTGTAGCCAGGTGGCGAGGCGGGAACGACGATCTTGTTTGGTCCGTTCCGAAAGGTTCTTGCAGAACGCACAGTCCTTCTCCACGTGCGTCTTGTCCCCTGGAGGCAATAGAGACATCGCGAATGCTCGTCCTCCTTGAAAACGTTACATAATCCTCATCAAGGGCTGTTCCTGAACAGCTTGGATCCGGCATCGAGCTCCCCTTGTCCTGGGCCATGTCCGTTGAGGTAGGCCGCAGATCTTCCGGAATCCTCCAAGAAGTGTAAACTCGACAAAATCTTCACCCTTGAGGGGCGTAGAAGAATTCCGAAACGGGTCCCCGTTATCGGAAGTAGAAACGGTGGAGCTTGAGGCTCGATTAAATCGAAAAAATGAGAAAATCTCCTGAAAAAGTGCGAAAACGCAGCAAAAACTCAAGAGCTAAAGCACGAGGACTCCCAACAATTGAGCGTGCGGTAAAAATCTGAGGATGGCTGCCAGGGGCGGGGCTCAGGGAGAGGGCATTCATTGGCTGGGGTCAGTATAACCCAGAGATCAGTGATTGGTTACTACTAAGAAAGACAGATCAGAAACAAAACTGATACTGATTTTTTCTTTACCGAGGATCCCCAGCCTGACGACGGGAATATTCATGAGCATGTGAATCCATGCCAGACCCCATGCTGGAGAACGTTGCCACTTTGCCTCATGTAAAACTGCTTTGCTGTAGATATTATTTCGCTTCAATGGTCCAAGGCTAAGAAACATGTTGAAATATTACACTGGAAAGCCAGACAGAAATGCCCGATTCCCTCCATCACATATCCTTGAAGGCAGGGAGCAAGGCATTTTAATCAGTACACGAATGCTAGCGAGTCTCCTGAAAGAATAGCAATGTACAAAACTAACATTTAAAGAGTTGAATTATGTTCTTCTTTACGGCCCCCCTTTCTGAGCACAGTGAGGCCCCGCAGAGCAAGCTGACCTCTAGAGCGAGAATCGAAACTAAGATATAGTGAGGCCTGGTATGTGCCAGTCTCCTACGCGCAGCTTGCCCATGAAAACAGAAGCGATGTGTTCTCGCAAATAAAATATGGTGTCTGTAAATTTGAGATTGCAACCTGTTACTAAATATGGTGGTCTAAAGTGTCATAATCGTCACCATGGTCAATCATTGCCTCCAATTCAAAGGGGATGAATTAGGGGCGGCATCAAATGTGTCATTACTGATTATAGGATGCTCATTTTGTATATATGTAACTGATGTATAATTTTCGTTTGCTTGTGTCCCCCGAGGTCTGTTAGACACACGTCGCGGGGCGTGGGACCACTTGGCCAACTGGGACTATTTATTTTGCAATAAACCCTAGATTTTGGGAATACAACCTCGTGTCTGGCGTATCCATTCGTGTGTGGTGATTGTGTCTTGTTTCCACATCCGAGGGTCCCTCAGGGGCCCCTTCATATAAGCTCTCCTCCCACTCTGCTACCATCCCCTTCCACTATACTGCACCTCACCTTCTACCCCGGTCACCCTTCTTTCACTCTCCTAGTCATCTTTCCACTTACTCTCAGTCACACCCCTACACACTCTCTCCCTTAGTGTAACTCACCTTATACAAACTCACATACCACTTTCTCAAACTAACCAATATCTCAACTGGCACACATTCTCTGTAAACCTCCTAAATGCTGTTCTGTACCATCCTTTTTACACCTCATCTCTTGTCCACCTCTCTTCCCTTGACATCATCCAAACAACCCACACTGCTGTGATCCTCCTGCCACTTTTTATGCCACCCCTTTTTCCTTCAATTGGTCCCCCAACCGATTCCCTGGACCAACCACTGGCTTCCTTTTCCTCAGGGGCTGGGTTACAGAAATCGTAAAGCATAAGCTGGCTTTAAGCCCACCCCCTTTTTGTACGCAGGTTCGCCATCATTTGGCAATGGCTGCCCACATAAGAGAGTCAATTTCATAGCTCTGAATTGCGTCTGTTCATAGCTCTGAATTGCATCTGGCTTGCTAGTTTGATGTGGGCAACATCGCTCTGCGCATCATCACCTCCCTCTACAAACCGCTTGGAATCCTGCTACTCACATGCCTAGGAAAAAAGAGAAGAACAAGTTACTTACCATATCTGGTAACGTTCTTTTGATGGGATGTTCCTCCGAAGTATGCGACATCTATGACAGGTAGTGTCCGCAGCACAGCAGTGGACATTACCTGTCATAGATGTGGAATACGTCGGAGGACACAATTGCCTCGAAAGAACACCAGGCATTGCTGTGCACAACAGGCAAGGGTAGGAAGTGGTACTTTGACCATTTAATCAGGCACAACAGAGACTGGGGCCCTCCCAGATCCCAGACCCCTGTTTCTGGGACAGGACTGGCTCTGGCAAATACCCTGGTAGGCGTACTGCCCCATGCTGAAAAGGGTCCCCATCCTCTCTGACCCTGTCACATAATAAACCCTATTGTGAATGCCTCTAACAACTGGAATCATAGAGGCAATGATCAGTATACTAAACATTTAGAAACAATCATGAATAGATTCCAAAACAAAGGCCCCAAAAAAACCAACTTGGCACTGCAGATGGCAAAACAGCACAATTACACGTGGAAAACGTATTCCACAAACAGGAGTTATCAATAAATATACCTTAACATGTGACCAGATTCTTCACAGCATTCAAGAATAGAGATGACATTTCTAAAATGTTGCAGAAGCACTGGAACATTCTGATAAATAAAAACAAATATACCCACACCAAAACCATCTATAAACTGTCTATCAGCTACAGAGGGCCACAAACAATTGGCATCATTATCCATCCTATTTTTAGTGAATCAATTAAAACTCCATCAGTAAATACCACATTGATATATATTTTGCTCACTTGCTCCTGGAGGCGTGGAGGATGCCAATTTAGAAATTATGCATCAACGGCATTGACTCATACTTACATGCAAACCTTGAACCGATTCCTATAAAAAGATTAATCCACTTCCTAACACTAACAACTGTGACAAAGAGAACAATGTGGATCTACGGCAATCAGAAGCAAGAATGTTATTAATCAATTTTGAACAAACACAGTGTTGTTAAAAAATTACTCAGCTGCAGGAAGAAAAATGCACAACATTTCTACAATTGAGTGTGAGAAGATCAGGAATCTGATCTGGCCTTGTCAATAGGGCATAGGGACCGTTCTCAGCCTGGGGTGGCAGGCCTAGCAAGATGGAAGCCAGAGCAAGACCTAACATCAGAGGGTGAAAGTTGGCAGTTAGGAGGGCTCCAGTTCCACTCCACTCAACAAGTGCCTTTATGTACCTGAAAAGTATCACTGTGAATCACCTCATGCCACTTCATAAAGATGCTGGGCAGTTTCTTTCTTTTCTTTTAATTGCTTGCCAAAACATCCATCAATGGTCTGGACATAGTGACCACAACATGCCAGCCCACCAGAGCTTCCAGATAGACCGGGTCAGTCACAAGATCTGCTTGAATATTGTGGTGAGAGAGAACCGCTATGCTGAGCAGCTGAGACCATACGTGGCTGCAAGGAATGCGCGTAACGCAAACGGACACCAACGCATGGCCCAGGTAAGCAGCTGCACCAGAACTCTTTAAACAGGACTGTTTCAGACCTGTTGGGGAGGGATTCCTCAGCATGAAATTCCCAAACAAGATAAACCTTACCTTGCACTCAACCAAGGAGCAGCTCCCTGACACAAATGGGGACATTCTCCAACAGGGGCTGCAGTTACCCAGGTACGGCGGACCGAGAAAGGCAAATATGGGTGGGGGCTTAATCCCCTTTTATGTATTTCATAACACCTCTGGGGCGGGGAAGACAGGGTGCCATTGGCCTGGGGATGAGGGACAATATGAAACGGAGCAAGAAGATAAAGATGGAAGCAGGAAGCTGGGGGTCATTCGGGTGAGGTCAGAGGAGGAGGTGGCACAGAAAGAGACCAGAAGGAAAGACCCCTGTTGGAGGCGATCTGCTGAGAAGGTGAGGTACTGGCTGGTGAAAGCAAGTGGTTGTATGAGTGTAAAGTGAGTGAGATTGATAGTGAAAGAGTAGAGGATGAGCAGAAGGTGACAGAGTGAAAGGAGGTTGACTGTGTAGGAGGTGGGGTATAGTAGTAGTTGAGTGCAGAGTGGAGAGAAATACTGGTGTAGAGAGAGAGAGAGACACGCATTGGAAAAACAGAGGAGGAAGACATAGGGAGAGAGAAGGTCGATGATGTCAGAGAGAGAAGAGTAGTAGGAGGGTATAGTTATTGAAAGATGGGAGAGGAACATTATGGAGTGAAAGGACAACATATTGGGGCTTGAGTGCCAGGAAGGCACAATCCCACAGCCTCTTAGAACTAACCCTCAGATAGTGTAGGCCACACCTAGGAAGTCCCAGAAGAAGGTTAGATAGATAAGGCTCCTATGTATAAAAAAGGCAGAATCTGGATAGTGGATAGTGGGGGAAAACAAAGAGTAGGTTAATAGGGATGCCTGGCTTAAGGATGGTCTTGCTTTCTCTAGAGGAGACAGTGACAGCCCTTAGAGCGCCTTTCAAGATATTTAATTGAAACGTCTCTGAGAGTATGTGTGTTAAGGCCATCCTTGACAAATGTTGTCATTGCAGGATCTTACAGACCTTGATACAGAGTTTGCCCATGCCACAGAGAATGTTGAAGGTAGTAAGACTGACTAAAACGGCCTGAGTCACCACTAGAGCAGCCCCAGGGCTGTGGGTGTGACTTATATGTGTAAGAAGAACAAGTCACTTACCCCAGGGAACGTTCTTTCAATTAGATGTTCCTCCCACAAATTCCTCATTTTATGATAATTACCTCTCCAGCTTCAGCTGCTTCGGAAATTAACCAGGTTACTCACCTTAGTGACCACCTTACTCCTAGTCCATAGTCCCTTTTCCTCCATACTTATGGGAGGTTCCTCCGTCCTGTGGGACGGGACCAGAGCACTTTGTAAAAGCATCCAAAACTTTGCAAAAGTTTTAGTCCTTCCTCTCTTTCTACGCGGGGACAGCACGCGGCCGTAACCCCGTACATCTCGGCTCAGCCCCACGCATCGCCCATCATTCCTTTTCTATCGCCAGGTCAGAGACCTTTAAGCAACAACAGAGGAACCTTATTAGAGGGGACGGCGGGCGGGCGTATGGAGGAAAGGGGACTATGGACTAGGAGTAAGGTGGTCACTACGGTGAGTAACATAGTTATACTCCTACATCCCGTCCCCTTTCCTCCATAGTTATGGGAGAGTCCCAAGCACTCCTGACAGGAACTACGGGTGGATGGAAAACCCCTTACTGAAAAAGGTTCTTCGGCACAGCCTGACCAAACTGAGCATCAGATCTGGAGCTCAGATCTAGACAATAATGTTTACAAAAAGCCGATGGGGAGGCCCAAGTAGCCGCCTTTGCGATGGTCTCCCAAGGGACATATTTCTGAAAGGCAACTGAGGCTGCCTTGCCCCGCACCAGGTGTGCATGAATACCTTTAGGAGGCTGCAGTCCTTGGACAGTGTAAGACTCCGTAATGCAGGCAGCGATACATCTGGAGATAGTCGCCTTAGAGGCCTGCTTACCTTATGGATTACCAAAGGTCACAACAGTTGAGAAGAGCTCCTAAATTCGGATGTTCTATCCAGATAGAACTTAAGAGCCCTTCGAACGTCTGAGCAATGCAGAACCCTTTCCGCTTCTGAAGCGGGGTTCGGAAAAAAGACCAGCAGAGAGATTGACTGGTGCAGATGGAAATCAGAGACCACCTTCGGCAGGATAGCAGGGTTTGTCGGTAGGACCACCTTATCCTTTTGAAAAACCAAGAAGGGATACTCCACTGACAAAGCCTGGAGCTCACTCACGCTCCTTGCTGAAGTAACGGCAACCAAAAAGGACACTTTCCACGACAGGTGTTTAAGGTCCACCTTGGCCATTGGTTCGAAGGGTTTATGGTACAACGCCGTAAGGATCACATTGAGATCCCACGCCGGGTGCGGTTTACGAACCGGTGGGGGTAAAGGTGCATCAAACCTGCGAAATGTCTCTTAACCACTAGGTTGGACAGAGAGTAAGAGCATTGGTCTGTAGATAGGTAGGCGGATACCGCCGAAAGATAAGTTCTGCAAGACAGAACGTGAATGCCGGACTCTGCTAGGTGGGATACGAAGGCCAGCACAGTGTCAATCGTAGCCACCCTTGGGTCCAGCTGTTTGTCTAAGCACCAATGACAGAACCTAAGCCATTTGCTTCTATACTGAGACCTAGTCGAGGGTTTCCTGACTGCTTCAATAATGTGCATGTTATCCGCAGACAGGTTGAGATGTTCTAAGGACCTGAACTCAGGCACCATGCCGCCAAGCTGAACAATTGTGGGGAGGGGTGCCACAGCTGTTGATGCCCCTGGTGAAGAAGATCAGGAGGCACCGGCAGCCTGATCGGTGCACACACCGACAGGTGTTGAAGTTCTAAGAACCAGAGTCTGGCAGGCCACCACGGGGCTATAAGCAGAAGAGAGCAGTTCACCGTGTTCTTCAGCTTGCAAATTGTCCGATGAATCAGAGGCAGAGGCAGGAAAGCATAGGCCCTGATGTTGTGCCAAGGAATCTCAACGCATCCCCCAGCGAGGAGGCTCCCAGACCATTTCTGGAGGCATACAGAGGAAGTTTCTTGTTTGCCGCTGTTGCGAAGAGGTCTACCTCCAGGGTGCCCCAATGCAGGAAAATCCCTGAGAGGATCTCCGCCTGCAGTTCCCACTCGTAGCTGACCATCGTCCGCCGACTGAGGGCATCTGCCGTGACGTTCAGCTGGCCCGGAATGTGTACCGCCACTAGCCAGACACCATGACGAAATGCCCACTCCCAAATTTGGATGGACAGGTCCACGAGAGGGGGAGACTTGGTGCCCCCTGATTGTTGATGTAATACATTGACACCACATTGTCCGTGCGGATACGGACCACCTTGTTGTCAATGATCGGTCTGAACGCCTTAAGCGTTAGGAAAATCGCCAGATGATTTATGTGCAGGAGCTTGTCCTGAGGCGACCAAAGGTCTGAGACCTGAAGAAGATCCAACGTCACACCCCACTCCAGAAGGGAGGAGTCCGTCGTGACCGTCACCATCGGGGGTGGGTCCTGAAACCCCGCTCCCACTGACAGGTTGCTGAGAGAAGACCACCGCTCTAGGTCCGCTCTCATGGAAAACGGAATCAATATCAACTTGGGGTCCGGATCCACGGCTTGACGCCAAGAACTCTGCAGAGCCATCTGAATCCGCCTCATCTTGAGACGGGCGAGAGGAAGAGCCAAAACACGCTCTCCGACTGCGCAAACATCTGACACGTGGCCAACAGATCTGCCATTCTGTCCCCGTCGATCGTGTTCCAGCGAAAACCCAGGAAAATCATGTCCTGAGAGTCAGTCATGGAAGATTTCCGCCAGTTCACCGACAGCCCGAGGTGGAACAGGAGCTGAAGGAGAGACTGAAGATTGCGGGCGACTTTCAACGGGCAAGGGCTGCGTGAGAGCTAGTCGTCCAAATACGGATACACATGGATACCCTGCAGACGAAGATAGGCCGCTTATCACCAACATCATCTTCGTAAAGACACGCGGCGCCGAGCTGAGGCCAAAAGGAAGCACTTGAAACTGGAAGTGCTCCTCTCCCACAGAGAAACAAAGATATCTCCTGTGTGGATTCCAGATCAGTATATGCATGTACGCATCCTGAAGGTCCACCAAGCTGAGCCAATTGCCCATCTGCAAAGAGGACCGTACCTGGCCGGGCGTGATCATCTTGAATTTCTCTTGGGGTAGGAAAAGATTGAACTGGGAAAGGTCTAGGATGGTGCACAGACCAGCCTGGTTGGGTTTGGGCACCATTAACAGTCGGGAATAGAAGCCCTCCCCTCGCTCTCCCGGGGGAACGGGTTCCACAGCTCTGAGGTCCAGCAGTTTCTGAACCTCGGCTTTTAGGGAGGACGACCATGACTGCTGGAAAGGAGGGTTGAAGGGTGGGGTAGAGGGTAAGGGTAAGCGCAAGCCTGCCCGAGCGGCTGACAAGACCCACCGGTCCTCGGTGATGGTCTGCCATGCCTCCCAATGAGACGCAATGTGCCCTCCCACCGGGGTCTCGTGCGAGCGTGGAGAACCCTCATTTGGCCCGCTTTTCGGTGGTGTTACCACCTGAACCCGAAGAGGAGGCTGTGGAGCGGGAGAAAAACTGAATCCGCTGATGCCTCTGGCGGGAATTTCCTGAAGGGGTATCCACTCTGCGGGATTTCTGATCTAGAAACCCTCTGAAACCAGAGGGGGCCCGCTTTGCGTCAGCGGTCTCTGGGTCCTAAAAGGAGTTTTAACCAAGACGGACAAGGACTTGGCCGTCTGACTGCTGTCCTTCGTTTTGGTGAGCTCTACATCCGTTGAAGAATGAAAAAGCTCCTTATCGTCAAACGGCAGGTCCAACACCTCCTTAGAGAACTTGTGATGTGCAACCAAGCTTGCCGAGAGGTATCAACCCCCAGCATAAGGCCCCGAGCCGAAGTGTCAACGTGATGAGCCTCGGCCTCCAGCAGTTCCTGGGCCAAGACCCTGGCATCCGATAATCCCGCCTTAAAGTCGTCCAGCTTCTCGACCGGAATAAACTCCTCGAACTCCGCCAGATCTTTCCACATATTCGTCCCCGCTAACACCAGTTCTGCATTGGCTGTCAAACATCAGGGTCTGAATGCCCCTCTCGCCTCCTCATCACGCCAGGCTAAACAGACCACTTTCAAGGCACCTACCAAAGTCGTGACGCTTCGCCGCAGTATCCAATGTTTCTCAGCTCCTTATTTTTTTCCGTGGCGATTACCCTGGAAATTGGGGTCAACAACATCGAAATTACCAACGACCCAGCCTTTGCCTACAACTCCCAGGAAACCTACCTTTTGCGTGTAGTTCCGACTGTGCGGAACGTGAGCTGTCGGGCTTACGGCGCTCCGCCTCCTGGGTGATATTAATCACTGCAGCTGGAGGAACGCTGCTTCTGATTAACGTTTCAACCTGCATACGAAGTTTCGTCTTCTGTGCCTTTCCTAACTATTGCCTTCTCGTGTGCCATTTCCTGTTTTCCCTTTACGGACTGCCTTGAGATTCCTCAATTCTTCTGCCCACCCGTGTACCGGACCTTTGCCTGCTTTACGGTTTTTACCTTTGGATTGTGTTTACATCGTTTTTTGTGTCGCCAGTTTACAGGACCCCATCGCCTGCCTACGATTTGCTTTCATCCTGATTCTGTACTACCTATAGCCCGCCTGTGTACCAGCCCTCGCTGCCTGTCCACTGGATTGCCTTTCATTGTTCTTCCAGAACAGAATTTTCTCTCGTTCTGTTCTGAACTACCCAACCGCCGCCTATACCTGGTTTTCCTCACCTTCCCAGCTGACTCCAAGCTCTCAGCTTCAACCTCTCAAAACTGAGGGTGAGTTCTTCCTGTTACTATCTTTTGGACATTTGAGCTACTAAAACATTGTGACATTTATTGTGTAGCCATCTGCAACTCCTCCACCTTAGGCATATTGTGAAATGTACCCTTCTTCATTTCAAAGTGCCTTTTTGCGGATTCCGACTCCATTCAGTTGTTTTGGAACTATTTCCTCAAGTGTACGCAGGGACGCTTTGCTGATTGTACACAAGGACTCATTGCTGAAAGCGCACACAGGGACGCCTTGCTGAAAAGTGAACCTACCCTTATCTAGTGCTCTCCTCGTGCCGCCAGGGTATAGCATCCCTGCTAACCTCCCTGTTTATTGTTTTGTACTTCCGTTGTATTATAGCTTGGATTGATTAGGTTATTTCAAATCCTCTTCTGGTAAGACCTCGTTAACTCTTATTTAATGTACCCTATCTGAAACCATCGGATTAGAATCTAATATCCTTTCTATACTTACAGGAGAATTTCCATTCTTGTTCCTTTCAATTACAAGGGGAGTGGGCGACCCAGGTACTTCCTGCTTTTGTGAGGGTTATCTTGTGGTGGTCTTTACTGTTACCAAGTACTTACTATTTGTCTTTTTCTTTCAGCTGGGTCTGTGGCGGTGTGTTCTCCCCGCACTTTTGGGTGATCGGTCTCTTTGTCTGCGATTAAGCACAGCAGAGAGTCATATCATCAAAAAGAGCTTATTTCCCTCAACAGAGAGGAGGCTCAGGTGGAGGCTTCATCTCAAGCTCTTCAAGCAACCATCCAGTATAACCATCTTGGTCGCTTACCATTTACTCGTCGGCCGGTGAGTAACAAAATCAGAAGCCATGGAAGAAACTGACCCTCTGACCGCTTTGGTTCGCTTGGTGTCCGAACTCCGTACGGACATGACAGCAGCGCATGATGCATTGCATCACAGGATTGACAGCCTGCAGAGGTTTCCAGCTTCTCAGACTCTGGGCATAGACACCTCTGGTGCTACGGCTTCGGGTTCTGGTGCCCCTACGGCTGCCGCCTCCGGGTTTTCTGCAACCCCTGTGCTCATAGCTACACAGTTTCCGTTGGCCCCCCCGGAGCGCTTCACAGGTGACCCAAAACAATACCGTACGTTTATTAATCAATGTAAACAACACTTTCTTTGCCACCCCATTGCCTTCCCCAATTCTACGACAAAGGCGGCTTTCATTCTTTCTCATCTGGGTAGGACGGCAGCGGCTTGGGCTAACCCTTTACTTGAATCTAACAGTTACGTTCTATACGACTGTGATGTTCTTATCACAGCCATGAACATGGTCTTTGATACCCGCTACAAGTCACAGGCCACAGACCTGGAATTTTTGAACCTGAGCCAGGGCACTTCCTCTCTGTTTACCTACCTCACCGTTTCAACCAACTGGTGGCTGAAACAGATTGGCCTGAGGAGAAGAAATCGGCAGTATTCTATAAAGGGTTGTCTGAGGAATTGAAAGACACCCTAGCTACTGTCCCCGTGGTTCCTACTGTTTTTGGGGAACTTTTGGATTTAGTCTTGCAAATAGACGTCATAAGGTCAGAAAGAAAGGGGGAACGCAAGCTAGAAGCAAACATAACTCCCCCTTTGACTCTGTTCCCACACACTCTCCTGCTCCAGAGCCTATGCAAGTGGGGGCGGTGCGGGGCCCTCTAACCCCTGCGCAACGTGAGTATCGACGATCTCACAATCTATGCATATACTGCGGCTCGGCCGAACACCCGCTGAAAGACTGTCCTAAGAAACCCAACAAGAAGGCGGGAAACGCCAAATCCCGGCGATAGACAGAGTCCCTACGCCGGGAATCCTATCATTGGACTCACAAGGTACAGCCTCTGTCCCTGTCACTTTGCCAGTAGTATTTACTGCAACTACTGACACTTCTTTTTCTTCCCTGGCTATCATCGACTCTGGGGCAACGGGGAATTATATGGACTATAATTACGCCATCAGTAACAAGGTTCCTGTACTAGATAAGGCCCAACCGGAGGCAGTCCACGCCGTGGACGGTACTTCTCTGGTCTCTGGGTTGGTAACCCAAAACACATCTCTCGTCCGCATGCAAACCGAAGACGGACATGTGGAAACAATCTCCTTCGATTTGATTAAAGCACCCCAGTTTCGGGTCATCCTGGGTGTTCCATGGTAATGCTATCACAACCCATCCATTGATTGGGCTGCTAAGACTGTCCAATTTCCTTCCCCGGTCTGCAATGAGAAATGTTTTCAGGACTCGAATGTGTGTCCAGTGTCTTCTTGTCAGGCATTGGCAGCCTCCAATGCACTCATCAGTGCCATTACTACTGTCAAGGAAGTCCATGTTCCCTCAGAGTACAGTGCCTTCCGGGATGTCTTTGACAAAGGGGTTGCAGATCATCTGCCCCCTCATAGACCCTATGACTGCCCTATCGATTTAGTGCCAGGAGCTAAGATACCAGCAGGAAGGGTGTACTTGCTTACTCTGCCCGAGGACAAGGTACTTAAGGAATACATCGACTAGGCCTTGATCACCGGGTTCATCAGACCATCTAGATCTCCTGCGGCATCTCCCCTCTTTTATGTCCCTAAGGAAGAAGGCGACCTTCGCCCTTGCATCGATTACAGGGCCTTGAATGCTATAACTGGAAAGAATCAATACCCTCTCCCGCTGATATCTGTTCTTTTGGATCAGCTTGGTTCTTCAGTAGTCTTCACTAAACTGGACCTTCGACGTGCATACAATCTTGTTCGAATACGAAAGGGGGATGAGTGGAAAACAGCCTTTAAGACCCAGTATGGACTGTTTGAGTACCTGGTGATGCCCTTTGGGCTGTGCAATGCGCCTGCTACGTTCCAGGCATTCATGAATGATATTTTTAATGACTGTCTGGATCAATTTGTCATAGTCTACTTAGACGACATTTTGATATACTCCTCTTCCATAGAGGAACACATTGACCATGTTCGCTTTGTGCTTCAGAGACTACGAGACAATCATTTATTGTTCAAAGCAGAAAAATGCGTGTTCAATTCTACTGAAGTGGAGTTCTTTGGGTACGACCTTACTAATCACGGAATTAGAATGAGCCGTTCTAAAGTTAGAGCTGTGCTTGACTGGCCTGTGCCTACTACGACCAATGCCATACAATCCTTTTTGGGTTTCTCAAACTTTTACAGGCGCTTCATTCACTCATTTTTGTCCATTGCAGCTCCTCTGACAGCATTGACCAGCTCTAAACGGTCATTTCAATGGAGTCCGGAGGCGCAACAGTCCTTTGAGGCTTTGAAAGCCGCCTTCTCGACTGCTCCAATACTGCAGCATCCTAATCCGCTCTTACCATACCTAGTGGAGGCCGATGCCTCAGGTTCAGCCATAGGGGCAGTACTATCCCAGCGTTGTCCCGATTCGGGAGAGATTCATCCAGTTGCTTTTCATTCACGGAAATTGACTCAGTTTGAACAGAATTATCCTATCACGGAAAGAGAGCTGTTGGCCATCAAGTACGCCTTTTCTGAATGGAGACATTTGCTGGGTGCGCGTCATCCTGTCACGGTCTTTTCAGACCATCAGAGTCTCCTTGCGTTCAAATCAATGAAATGTCTTACCACTAGACAGGCTCGCTGGCATCTCTTCTTTTCACAATTTAACTTCACCATCACTTATCGGCCAGCCCGTTTCAATACTTGTGCTGACGCCTTGTCACATTTGGCTTCCAATCCCGGTGGTAACACGAGCGACCACTCTCCCCTGCTACCCTGTAGAGTGGTCTGTGGGTGCACCCCTCAGCCCCCACTTCGTTCCCTGATATCTGATTGGGTTTCCTCGCACGCAGGGTATTGTGAGGCTCTCAACCTCAACATAGTGCAGGGTTTGCCCTACATTCAGGGCAGATTGTTTCTACTTTCTGGGAATGCGCGTTTACGCGCACTTGCCTGGTCTCATGATTCACTGATGGCAGCTCATCCGGCCAACAAAAAACCCTTGACTCTTTGCGCCGTTGGGCTTGGTGGCCCTCTGTGTCCAGCAACATAATCGATTATTTGGCCTGCTGTTCTGTATGCTCTCAGTGTAAAACCTCTAGATCTAAACCTGTGGGTTGGTTGCAGCCTCTTCCGGTACCGCCTAAACCATGGTATATGGTCTCTATGGATTTTATAGTCGATCTGCCCTCTGTGGACGGCTTTGATACCATTTGGGTTGTCATCGATTATTTCACTTAGATGGCACTTTTCATCCCGTGTTCGGGGCTGCCTTCCGCACCTATATTGGCCTCCATGTTTCTGAAACATGTTTTCCGATTCTTTGGGTTCCCTTCTATTGTGGTTTCGGACCGCGGCCCTCATTTTACGTCCCGCTTCTTGAGGGCGTTCACAACATCTCTTGGTGTTGATGACAGGTTCAGTTCTGCTTATCATCTGCAGACGGATGGGCAAACCGAGAGGGTCAATGCAACCCTTGAGCCATACCTGCGTTGTCTCTGTCTTCACTTTCAGTCATCCTGGTTGACGATGTTGCCACCCGCCGAATTCGCCTATAACAACTCGCGGCATTCGGCTTCTGGTGTTTCTCCTTTCTTCGCGTTGTATGGCTACTATCCACGGTCCTTGCCTCTGGATCCTTCTCTTCCCATTGACAACCCGGCTGCACAAGCTTGTGTTCGAGATCTCAAATCTGTTCGCAAATCAGTTCTGGAACATCTCCTCCGTGCTCAGGTTAAAGCTAAGAAATATGCGGATCAGCATAGGATTCCTGCTCCCAGGTATAAAGTGGGTGCAAAAGTTTGGTTGTCTACCCGCAACCTGAAGATACCTGGAAAGCGCTTGCTCCTTCCCAAATTCGTGGGTCCGTATGCCATCACGGAGGTGATTAGTCCGGTTGCTGTGCGGCTTTCTCTGCCTTCATCTTGGAAAGTGCATCCTGTTTTTCATGTTCCTCTGGTAAAACCTTGCCCATCTTCTACTTGTTTGCCTGCTCGTCCTCCCCCGATCAGGGTGGGAGGCGATGTTGAATACGAGGTGGTGGATATCCTGGATTTTCAGCTGCGCAGGGGTCGTCCGTTCTATCTTGTTGATTGGAAGGGGTACGGCCCGGAGGATAGATCCTGGGAACCGCTGGGTAACATCCGATCTCCTGTGCTCCTGCGCTGCTTCCATGCCCGCAAGGGGTTGGAGCTGCCTTTGGGGGTGGATGCTGTCACACATCGGGGTCTGAATGCCCCTCTCGCCTCCTCATCACGCCAGGCTAAACAGACCACTTTCAAGGCACCTACCAAAGTCGTGACGCTTCGCTGCAGTATCCGACGTTTCTCAGCTCCTTATTTTTCTCAGTGGCGATTACCCTGGAAATTGGGGTCAACAACATCAAAATTACCAACGACCCAGCCTTTACCTACAACTCCCAGGAAACCTACCTTTTGCGTGTAGTTCCGACTATGCGGAACGTGAGCTCTGTCGGGCTTACGGCGCTCCGCCTCCTGGGTGATATCAATCACTGCAGCTGGAGGAACGCTGCTTCTGATTAACGTTACAATCGGCATACAAAGTTTCGTCTTCTGTGCCTTTCCTAACTATTGCCTTCTCGTGTGCCATTTCCTGTTTTCCCTTTAAGGACTGCCTTGAGATTCCTCAATTCTTCTGCCCACCCGTGTACCGGACTTTTGCCTGCTTTACGGTTTTTGCCTTTGGATTGTGTTTACATCGTTTTTTGTGTCGCCAGTGTACCGAACCCCATCGCCTGCCTACGATTTGCTTGCATCCTGATTCTGTACTGCCTATAGCCCGCCTGTGTCCCAGACCTTGCTGCCTGTCCACTAGATTGCCTTTCTTTGTTCTTCCAGAACAGAATTTTCTCTCGTTCTTTTCTGAACTACCCAGCCGCCGCCTACACCTGGTTTTCCTCGCCTTCCCAGCTGACTCCAAGCTCTCAGTTTCAACCTCTCAAAACTGAGGGTGAGTTCTTCCTGTTACTATCTTTTGGACATTTGAGCTCCTAAAACATTGTGACATTTATTGTGTAGCCTTCTGCAACTCCTCCACCTTAGGCATATTGTGAACTGTACCCTTCTTCATTTCAAAGTGCCTTTTTGCGGATTCCGACTCTATTCAGTTGTTTTGGAACTATTTCCTCAAGTGTACGCAGGGACGCTTTGCTGATTGTACACAAGGACTCATTGCTGAAAGTGCACACAGGGATGCCTTGCTGAAAAGTTCTGTTGCGCTCCTCGTGCCGCCCAGGTATAGCATCCCTACTAACCTCCCTGTTTATTGTTTTGTACTTCTGTTGTATTATAGCTTGGATTGATTAGGTTATTTCAAATCCTGTTCTGGTAAGACCTCCTTAACTCTTATTTAATGTACCCTATCTGAAACCATCGGAATAGAATCTAATATCCTTTCTATACTTACAGGGGAATTTCCCTTCTTGTTCCTTTCAATTACAAGGGGAGTGGGCGACCCAGGTACTTCCTGCTTTTGTGAGGGTTATCTTGTGGTGGTCTTTACTGTTACCAAGTACTTACCATTTGTCTTTTTCTTTCAGCTGGGTCCGTGGCGGTGTGTTCTGCCCACTCTTTTGGGTGATCGGTCTCTTTGTCTGCGATTAAGCACAGCAGAGAGTCATATCATCAAAAATAGCTTATTTCCCTCAACAGAGAGGAGGCTCAGGTGGAGGCTCCATCTCGAGCTCTTCAAGCAACCATCTAGTATAACCATCTTGGTCGCTTGCCCTGTTTACTCGTCGGCCGGTGAGTAACATTGGCCTGCCGCAGCTGCAGGGCCGAGTTAGCAAAAATCTTCCTCCCAGGGAGTCGAGAAGCTTGTCCTCTTTCCCCAGGACATGAGTAGCCGTCGTAGAAAAGGATGCTGCAGGCCTGGACTGTAAAGTGGCCGCAGCCACCTCCGTGAAGGGGGGGGGCGGACAAGATGCAAGAGCCACCTCTTCTGAGGAGTGCAGCCTGTAGCGCGCGTCAATTTTCTTATTGATGAAAAATCCAGAGTGCGGCTTTTCCCAAACTCTACGGACCTCGGCCAAAACATCCTTCTGCAAGAACAGGCCGGTTTGCTCTGAAGGAGACAAGGTGAATGCCCCCAAAAGCCCACCCTCCTGCGGGGCGGGTGCCTCGGGCACTGGAACATCCAATAGGCACATCATGTTCAGTACCCGGTCGTGAAAAGCCCTAATAGAGCGGGGCTGGTCTTCGCTGTCCTGATCGCCCTGCGCATCATCCGACAGGTCAGGGTCCTGCTAGACCACGTCGGGCACTGCCTTGTCCACAGGGGACAACGGAGGCAAGGGTGGAAGGGTAGGTGGAGGCACCGTAGGCAAAGGCGGCGCTGCCAGACCTACCGGCGGTACGGATGGAGCCGGAGGCACAGGTGGGCATATCTCCCTAAAAAGTCTCTCGAAATATTCACTCATGGGGTCGGTAAGCATGAGTACCTGAAACTTGCCGAAAAAAAGAGTCCTCCGGAGAAAGCTTTGGTGCTGCCGGAGAAGGCCTCTCATGAGGAGGATAGTTCCAAGGACGCAGAGGAGAGGGTTGCCAAGCAGGCCCATCCCCGGAGGTGTCCACATAAATCAAGGGTGCTGAAACCACAGGCAGTAAGAAGTTGTGCAGAAGAGGCATCCGAGCGTTCCAGTCGTAAACTGGACGAAAAGGGTGCGCACAAGGAACCTTATGTTCACCTACAGAACTGCTCCCCATACCTAAGGCCGATGGCGTAGTTGTAGGGGCAGCACCCAAAGTGGCCGCCATGGTCGTGGTGGGAACGGCTGCCATTTTGCCGTCACCTGAGAGGAACTGCGGCACGTGTGGAAGTGAGGCAGAGGACCCCGCTGGTGGATCAGGGGTCTTCATTTTAGCCTTTACACAAGGAACCTCGGCCGAGCCGGTACTGTGCGGCCTGGAATGTTTCTGCGACATACCAATAGCCAAATTAGCCTTCACAGAAAGGACCTCGGCACTGCCGGTAAAGGAGGAACGTGGCTCACTCCTCGCCCCCTCAACGTTTCTGGCATCGCCACAAGAGCGGGAACGGTGAGAAAACCCTTTCACCGATAAGGCCTTCCCAGGCCTCCCAGAACTGTTGGTTTCCTTAGCCTCTGTACGAGGGACCTCGGACCCAGGTCCGGTAGTAGCCTTTCCACTGCGGGCCTCGAATATAAGTTCGGTCTTACCAAGCCCAGCCGAGGCCTCAGGGCGTACCCCGGTACTTTTGAGGGAAGCCGAAAAGGAGGCCTCGGAGCAAGTTCTGGTACCCACGACTCAGCAGAACTGGGTCTACAAGTAGCCCCCACAGGAGGGGCCTCGGAGTGCACTCGAGTATCCACAGGCCCCTTACCGAGACCCTCAGAGAAAACTCTGATACAGTTTTTAGGGCCAGAAGGCACCTCGGGGCAAGCCCCAGTGACAGAGCGGTCAACGACCCTCCCAGACCGGGAAAACCCCGGGAAGATGTCTTCCGGCCGGGGTGCTCTAAAAAGTAAAGAACTTACCAGGCGTTTCTACTTTTGGTCGATAAAGGATTGAAAATGCATAGGAGGAGTACCTCCTCCCAGCGCTCTAACCGACGTTGAAGTAAGTGCCTGGACCGAAAGGGAATCACAATAGAAACAGGAGACCCAACGGTGATCGGGACACAAACACTCTAAACAAAGAGGATGGGGATCCGCTCTTGCGAAGCGTCGCTGACACGAGGAACAATTTGGAAAGTCTAGTTTAAACGTAAGACAGACTGGTACGCGATCGCTAGCGAGAGCCAGAGAGGAGGAAAAGGAAGAAAATCTTGCACGGAGCGTCCAGTCCCGAGCGAGCAGAGAAAAGGACTGATGGGCGATGCGGAGCCAGTATGGAGGAAAGGGGACAGGACGTAGGAGTATATTATTTTTTCGACAGGGGCACTGTGTGCCATCTTGTCGAGTCAATGACACTCGAGGGCTTCGGTTTGACTGTCAACGTCATCATCAGTATAAGTAGTGCACGCAGCGCCCGCTGGCTTCTGTTCTGTTTTTCCCCCACCTACTGAAGAGGAATTACCAGGCGTACCTTAGATTATAGGATCACAGAAAGCGTAAAGTGTAAGAACACGTAAATTGTACGGCAGGGTAGGCTAAGAGGGGTGATGAGGAATACGTGGGAGGAACATCCATTCAAAACAACGTTACCAGGGGTAAGTAACTAGTTCTTAGAATGGATTGTGTCCTACCACATATTCCTCATTTTACGATAAGACTCCCAAAGCAGTAATTATTTGGTGGTGGGAGCACGAATTTAAATGTTGGTTCTAATCATGGACCTCCCTGACTGGAAGATGAGTCCAGGCAGTAGTGTCTCACTAAAGTATGAAAAGACGACCAAGTGGCCGTTGAACAATGTCTTTGATTGGGACACCTCTTTGAAGAGCAGCAGATGTTGCCATGCCCCGTGTGGAATGTGCTCTGAGGCCTTCCAGCGGGTTCTTGCCCGCTAATCTGTTACATTCAACAATAGCCAGGATAATCCACCTGGATATGTTTTGTTTAGTAACAGCTAGACCCAATTTGGGGCCACTGTAGCCAATGAATGATTGGTCATTTTGGCGAAATTTAGCCATTCTGGATATGTAAAAGCTGAGAGCCCTTTTTGGGTCTAGTCTATGTAATCTTTCCTCCTCCTTCCCCGGATGGGGAGGTGGATAGAAAGTTGGTAAAGTAATTTTTTGTGACAAGTGGAAATAAGAGACTACCTTCGGTAAGAAACAAGGTTTCACCTTGAGAATAACTTTGTCTTTGTGGAAAACTGTACGAGGAGGCTTACATGACAGTGCCTGCAACTTGCTTACTCTGCGGGCTGACGTTATTGCAATAAGCAAAACAGTTTTTAATGTCAACAACCTTAATGGGCATGAGCATAGAGTCTCAAAAGGAATGCATGTTAAAAATCTTAATACTAGATTGAGATCCCATACAGGTACATTGATTGGAACTGGTGGAAATACAATACTAACGCCTTTAAGGAATTAAAATATGAATCCTCCTCTGAAGAGCGCTTGAAAATAGACAGCGCCGCCAGGTAATCTTTAATTGTTCCAATCTGGTGCCCCAAATTTGCCAAATGTAACAAAAGGTAAAGCACCATAGGTGTGTCACATAGAAAGGGATCTACATTCATAAGGGGATAACCCTGCACCAGCTGCTGAACTTTGGAGGAACATCCCATCGAAAGAACGTTACCAGGTAAAATAAGTCATTTGTTCTTCGAAAGGATTGTGTTCTTCGACGTATTCCACATCTTTCACAGACTCCCAAAGCAGTACCAACGTATGGAGGTGGGAAAATAATTTACAATTGCATCAATTTAGAATGCCCAATCAAATTGCAGAATAGAGGACTGCCTTACCAAAGACCAAATCCTGCCCATGGATATAGTCCAATGAATAATGTTTCACAAAAGTATGGACAGCGGCTCATGTGGCTGCTTCGCAAATATTGCGAATCGGAACACCCCTCTGTAGGGCAGTGGGGGCAGCCATACCTCTAGTAGAATGAGCCCGTAAGCCTACTGGAGGGTCCTTTCCCGCCAAACGATAACACTCAGAGATCGTCAAAATGATCCATCTAGATAAGGTCTGCTTGGAAACAGCCTGACCTAAACGCCTTCCAGCGTAACAAATAAAGAGCTGATCGTCCTCTCTGACCCAAGACATCAACGAGAGATAGAAACTCAAAGCTCTCCTAGGGTCCAACCTATGGAGCCTCTCCTCTTCCTCACCAGGATGTGGAGGAGGATAGAACGCCGGAGGAATTACCTTCTGGCTCAGATGGAATTCCGACACAACCTTCGGAAGAAAGGAAGGCTGCACCCTAAGGACAACCCTGTCCTTATGGAACACAGTGAAGGGTGGTTTGGCGGAAAGTGCCTGCAACTCACTCTGCGTGTAGAAGTAACCGCAACTAAAAATACTGTTTTAAAGGACAATAGTCTCAATAGACAAGAATGTAAGGGCTCAAACGGAGCTCCCATTAGGAACTTTAAAACCAAATTCAAATCCCATCCCGGCACCTGGAAATGCAACGGTGGAAACACATTAGTTAGCCCTTTTAGAAACTGTGACATCAAAGGGATCTTACAATAAGAACATTCCTCAGACGAGCGCTTAAATATGGACAGCACCGCCAGGTAACCCTTAATGGTACCCACTTGCAGATCCTTGTGGGATAAAGAAAGCAAGAAAAAGACAAAACTAAAGGAATGGAACATTGGAAATGATCCACATTCTGTACCCTGCACCAGTTGCAGAACTTCCTCCAACGGCAACGGTACAGGGATTTCGTTGCAGGCCTTCTGGCTGAAAGCAACACCTCCATCACGTCTTCGGGGAGGTCCCAATCCTTACATCTCAGCCTTTCAGATACCAAGCATGAAGGGCGAGAGACTTGACCTCTGGATGGAGAACTCAACCCCGCCTCCCGTGAGAGCAGATCGTTTCGGTAGGGAAGACGATATGGAGGGCAGATGGGCATGTCTAGAAGGTCCGGGTACCATGCTCTCCTGGCCCATGCCGGAGCATTGAGGATCATCCGGGAACCGACCCTCCGCAACCTCCGCAACACCTGCGGAAGGACGGGGACTGGAGGGAATACGTACAGCAGTGGGAAGGACCACTCCACTACGAACGCGTCCCCTAAGGCTCCTCTTGGAGGAAATTCCTGCAAGCAGAATCTCTCGCACTTCCATTTGACACTGGTGGCGAAGAGATCCACTTGTGGGGTTCCACAAAAGGCGAAGATCTCCAAAAGAACTTCCTGAGCCAGCTCCCACTCGTGAGAGACCGTGCTCTGCCTGCTCTGAGCATCCACAGCCGCGTTTTCATCTCCGGCCAGATGAACTGCCGAGATCAAAATTTCCTGATGGATGGCCCAGAATCAGAGCTGCATCACCTCCCTGCACAACGGGAGTGACCCTGACCCCCCCCCCTTTTGTTGAGGTAGTGCATGGCCACTGTATTGTCTGTCATAATCAGAACATTCTTCCCTCGCACAGCCGGCAGAAAAGCCTTCAGGGCTAGCCTGACAGCCCGCAGCTCTAACAGATTTATTTGGAGTCTGGACTCTGATGGAGACCAACATCCGCTGGCCGTCAGCTCGTTGGCATGAGCTCCCCAACCCGTGACGGATGCATCGTCACCTCCGGCCATGGTTGCCAAAACGGAGCACCTTTAATCAGATTTCCTTCGACTGCCCACCACAGAAGATCTTGTGCAACCGAGGCGGAATCTGAACGGGATACGACATCCTGCCGGAGAACTGCGACCACTGCATCTTGAGAGCCCACTGCAGAGATCTCATCCGCAGCCTGGCCTCTGGCACCAGAAAAATGCAGGATGCCATGAGGCCGAGCAACCTCAAGAAGTCGAACGCTGGGAGACTCTGGGCACGTTCAAATTTAACCACCATCTGCAGAATGTGATGAGCCCTCACCTGGGGAGGCAAACACAACCCCAGGGATGTGTTGAACACTGCTCCGATGTACTGGAGCCGCTAGATAGGTGTCACATGGGACTTCTTTAAATTGAGGGAGAAGTCCAGCTTGTAAAGGGAGTGGCAGGTAACGGACAGGGATTGATCCAGGGATTGCTCGGGAGAACGGGTCCTGATCAACCAATCGTTCAGGTAGGGGTAGACGTGAACCCCCCCTTTCCTGAGATACGCTGCCACCACCACCATCAGTTTGGAGAAGACCCTCGGGCGGAGGTCAATCCGAATGGCAGTACCCGAAACTGAAAATGCGAGTCGCCAACCGCGAACCTCAGGTACTTCCTGTGCTTGGAAGCATCCTTGAGGTCGAGAGACACCGACCAATCCTGAAGTTGAAGGGTCTGGAGGACTTGAGAAAGAGTAACCAACTTGAACTTGTCCTTCCTGAGGTCGCTTGTTCAAACCACGCAAGTCCATGATGGGTCACAATCCACCGTCTTTTTTCGGGATCAAAAAATATGGGGAATACCATCCCTTGTTCCTCTCCACTAAAGGCACCAGTTCTATGGTGCCTTTCTCCAGCAGGAATAGGATTTCCTGCGCAAGGAGCGGATCCGGACGCTTCAAAGAGCGCTTCCCCGGTGGATTGTCGTGAGGCCTCTGCGGGAAAGGAAGACAGTAGCCGTGGGCTATGATCTCCAGAACCCACACATCTGAAGTAATGGCACGCCATTCTACAAGATGCTGGGCCAGCCTTCCCCCAACCGGCGAACCATGGGACATGGCCTCATGACTGAGCGGAAGCGGCTGCAGCAGTGCTTGAGGGCAAGGAGGCAACTGCCCGAGCGGCTTTGGCACCTCGAGTACCTTGTTTTCCACCTCTGGTACTCCTACGTTGGCCCCTTTGACTGGCAGCTCCTCTCGATATACCAAAGGAAGAGTAGTATCGAAAGGAACCTCGCCTCCATTGCTGTCCCCTAGGATGAAAAGGCAGAGGTTGACGTACTGCAGCGCTCAAAGACTTCGCCTCAGATTTGGAGGTCTGCAACCTCTCAAGGCTCTCGTCAGCCTTGCTGCCAAAAAGATGGACACCATCAAAGGGCATGTTGAGGAGCCTGGATTGCACATTCGGAGCAAACCCTGACTTCCGCAACCATGAAAACCTGCGTATCACGGTGCTCGCAGCCATGGACCAACTGACACAGTCTGTCAAGTCCAGACCCGACTGAACGGATTCTCACATGGCATCCTTGCCATCTTGCACGACGGCTAGAAAACCATCCCATTCCTCCCCTTCGGGAAGGGCACAAATGGAGTTGGCTGCCTTCAAAGCTATACCCCCAGAACAAAACACCTTCACCCAACCATTAAAGCACTTGTCGTCCATATCCGAAGGGATAGTATGGTACGCAGCCTGCTATCCTGGGGCCGTAGCCACCTGCACCACCAAACTCTCCGGAGTAGGGTGCGCAGACAAGTAGCAGGGGTCACCACTGGCTGGGCGGTATTTTTTCGGCAACGACTTATTCACTGCAGGGAGATTCTCCGGAGCAGTACAAGCAGCCGCCACCCTTCTTTGCAACGCCATATGAAATGGCAACACCTGGTCAGTGGGTGGACCTTTATCCAGGATGTCCAATATCATCCTGCAGAAAATCAGCAGATGGAGCTGACCACCCCAAAACTCAGACACCCTCGACATGAGCCGCCTGTACGAGGAGTCAGCATGTGTACCAGGCTCAGGCCTGCCAAACTCAACCTCCGCAGAGGTATCAAGACCACTGGCGTCATGTAAAGATTGACAAAGGTCTTCCAGTTGGCTATGACCAGACAACAGGTCATCAGGAACCTCAGGAGGCACATCCCCGTCGTCATCAGACCCTTTCTCCACCTCTGAAATGTACTCCAAGCGTTGAAACAATTCAACCCTGGGAGGAGGACCAGAGTATGGGTCAAACATAGGCCACACAGACTTGCTGAGAGCCTTTCTCAGAGCTTCCACAGCTCTCACAGGCACCTCTGGCAAATTCTCCTCAAAAGGCATCGAGGGCGCCGATGGAAGTGGCGTTGACGTTTACCGAGGCGCCGACGACTTCGACAACGGCTTTGAGGCCGGAGCCCCGAGCGTGTCCTTCGACGGCCTCGGCACCGATGGCGTCGACGACTTCCTCGGAGCCGGAGCCTCGAGAGAGTCCCTCGACGGACATGGCGCTGATGACATTGATGCCTTATTAGAAGGCCTCCCAGGTTCCAACGGTCTCGACGGCATCTAGGATCGGGACCTGGACCGGGCACAGTCGCGATCATCCTTGTCCGATTGGGACCGCGACGGTTCCCGATGATCTCGCCGACCGCCCGCGCCCGAATGCGTGCGAGCGGTGGCTCTAGCGCGTTCCTTGCCAGCTTCCCTCCAAAGCGCGGACAGAACGGTGCCTTCCGATTCGAAAATCGCCAACATCTGCTGGCGGAATTCATCCCATTCGGCCAGCGATGAGTGTTTCATGGGACAAGCCACCCGCCGTCTGGCGGAGTGCACTGACGAGGACGGGGAAGGCGACCGGTCACGGCGCTTCCGTGAATGCCTCGAAGAGGCACAGGAATGGCGGGACCCACTCCTAGAATGAGACTCCCTGGACTTACGCCGACGCAGAGAGTCTCCCCCCGAATCGTCAGTCGAAAGACCAGTAGATTTTCAATTTACAGGATTTAGCAACCCTTCCCACCGACAACAACTTCTTCCGCTCCCGCAAGGCCTTCCTCCGTAATGGACATTTTGCAACGGCAGTCCCGACAATTTTTGAAGCCCGGCTTCGGTGTAGAAGAAGACGAAGACATTTTCTCAACTTTAGCAAACGAAGAAGAACCGAGGATAGCCGAGATTCCGAAGCGAACACGATCGCGGAAAAAACTGAACTGAGGCTATGGGCGTTGTGCGTCCTAGATATAACATTCGGTGGCGTCGACCGTCGACGGAGGCCTTCGAGGGTAAGCGTATCGACGCAGTATGCCTAAAAAGTTTTCGGAAGCAGCACAGCTGTGGTGATTAGTGTCAAAGATGTGGAATACGTCGGAGGACACAATCCCTTCGAAATCTCCATTATGTCATCCGGAAAAGTTCCAATCATTATGTCTGAGCCTTTCAGAAACCATGCGTGAAGGCTGAGTGTCTTGACATCTGGATGGAGAACTCGACCTTCCTCTTGCAAGAGAAGAGCTTCTCTTTGAGGAAGATGCATTGTAGGGCAGAAGGACATGTCCAGAAGGTCTGGGTACCACATCCTCCTAGCCCAATAAGGAGCAATTAGGATCATGGATTTCCAGAACTTTCCTAACCTCCGGATCACGTGAGGAATGAGGGGGACTAGAGGAAACACGTACAGGAGTGAAAACTCCCAGTCCACCATGAACGTGAGTCCACCACGAACGTGTCCCCTAGAGCTCCTCTTGGAGGAAATTCCCTGGAGCAAAATAGTATGCACTTCCGGTTGACACTGGTCGCGAACAAATCCACTTGATCGGTTCCCCAAAGGGTGAAGATCTCTTGAAGAACTTTCTGAGCTAGTTCCCACGCGTGGGAGACTGTGCTCTGCCTGTTCAGAGCATCTGCTGCCGTGTTCTCCTCTCCGGCTAGGTGAACTGCCGACAGGGAGATCAAATCTTGAATTGCCCAGAACAAGAGCTGAATTGCCTCTCTGCACAGTGGTAGTGACCCTACACCATCTCTCTTGATGAGGTAGTACATGGTCATTGTGTTGTCCGACATTATCAGGACATTTTATCCCCTTACAGAGGGCAGAAAGGCCTTCAGCGCTATTGCGATTGGCCTCAGCTCCAAAAGGTTGATATGTAGCTTGGACTCTAATGCAGACCAAGGGCTGCTGATTGTCAGATCGTTGGTGGGGGCTCCCCACCCCGTGAGTGAGGCATCCGTCACTACAGTTATCTCCAGTCCATGGCTGGAAAAAGTTCTCCCTTGAGAATGTTGTCCTTGCAAGCCCACCACAGAAGGTCCTGAGAGACACTGCTCGGAACTTTCAGGTGGTCTGACGTTCTGTCTGAAAGATGGGGCCATTGAGTCCTGAGAGCCCATTGGAGGGATCTCATTCTCAGGCGATCCTTTGGCACCAGGAAAATGCAGGAAGCCATAAGACCGAGCAACCTCAAAAAAAAAAAAAAAAAGAATCGAAGGCCAGAAGATGCTGGGCACTCTGGAATTTAGTAACCATCTGCAGAATGTGTTGAGCTATCACCTGGGTGGTGAGGCTTTTCCAGAGGAAGCATCCAGGACTGATCCAACGAATTGTTTGAGAAAGTATGATGTGGAACTTCTTGTAATTGAGGGAGAAGCCCAGTCAGCAGGTTATGCTGAGATGTTGCCGGACTTGCTCAGATGAACGAGCCCTGATCAGCCAATCGTCCACATAGGGGTAGATGTGAATCCCCCCTCTCCTGAAACTCGCTGTCACCACCGCTATCAACTTGGTGAAAACCCTCGGACGGAGGTCAGCCCCAATGGCAGAACTCTAAACTGATATTCAGAACCACCAACCGCGAACCTCAGGTACTTTCTGTGCATGAGATGGATAGGCACATGAAAATAAGCATCCTGAAGGTCCAACGACGCCATCCAGTCTTGGAATTGGAGAGCCTGAAGGATTTGGGAAAGGGTAACCATCTTGAACTTGTCCTTCCTGAGGAACTTGTTCAAGTTTCTTAAATCCAAGATGGGTCTCAATCCTCTGTCCTTTTTGAGAATCAGAAAGTATGGGGAATACCAACGCTTGTTCCTTTCCGCTACAGGTAGATGTTCTATTGCTCCTTTCTCTTGCAGGGTCAAAATGTCCTGCACAAGCAGCGGATCATGAATTTTGTAAGAGTTGTTCCCCGGTGGATGATCCTGAGGCCTTCTTTTGAAAAGAAGGCAGTCACCTTGAGCTCCAGTTTACAGTGCCCAAGCATCTGAAGTAATGCCTCCCCATTCGTTCAGTAAGTCTGCCTCCCACCAGGGTCTTGTGAATCAAGGCCTCGGAGTAGTTTTGAGGCAAATGAAGCAGTGGCTGAGGGTAAAGCTGCCGCTGTTTGGGTTGGCTTAGCACCTCTCCCTCGTCCACCACGAGGGAATCTTCTGTGACCAATTTGACCGGTTTGTCCTCTTCCTCTTCCAATTGAGGAGTAGCATCGAAAGGACTTACCCCTCCAGGAAGATGAGCCAGGGTAGGGGTATTGAGTCTGTCTAATGGCGGCACTAAGGGATTTAGCCGCCGCTTTCGAGGTAAGCAGCTTTTCCAAACCCTCATCTGCCTTGCTGCCAAACAGCCTCGAGCCATCAAAGGGCATGTTGAGTAGTCTAGCTTGAACATCTGGTGCAAACCCGGACTTCCTCAACCACGCACATCTGCGTAACACTGTGCTAGCTGCCGTGGATCTACTGATGCTGTCTGCAGTATCCAGACCTGACTTGAGAAATTCACCCATTGCCTCCTTATCATTCCTGATGATTGCCAGGAAGCCTTCTCCTTCCTCCCCTTCTGGGATGTGGTCAGCTGCCATAGCTACAGAGTCCCACAGTGTAAATGTAAACCTTGACAAAGTACAAGTCACATTTGTACATTTTAATGCCATACTGCCAGCCATAAAAATGTTATTGCCCAGGCATCCACTCTCTTATCCTCCCCATCAGGAGGGATGGATGGGTATGCTGACTGCTTGGTAGATGTAGCAGCCTGAACCACCAAACCTTCTGGTGTTGGGTGTTTAGTTAGATACTCTGGGTCGCTGCTGGATGGTCTGTATTTTTTGGCAACATTTCTATTTACTACAGCCCCAGTTTTTGGTCCCTCCCAATTTGAATTTGAAGAGACCCTTTTCTGTAATGGAAAGTGTGGAAAGGTAAAATTGGATCTTTCTGGGGACCCTGGTCCAAGATGGCTGTCATATCATCGTTTTCAAAAGAAGGAGTAGGCCTGCTCCAGCCTAAAAACTCTATAACCTTACTCATTAGTTTTCTATATGAGGAGTCAGCATGTTCAGTTGGATCTGGTTTGCCAAACTAACTCGGGAGAGGTAGCTAACCCACTGGCTGACTGAAGGGTGTCATTCAAGTACCTTAATCTGCACTCATCAGAGATTAGCTCTTCTGGCACATTAAGGGTGCCGAATTGTAGCCCATAAGGTGGTGTGTTATCATCAGAAGGATGATCTTCCTTTTAAATGACCGATAAAGACTTAAATAAATCTTTTTTAGATAAAGGTTTGAAAATCTTTTTGTACTGTTCTGGCTTCGATAATTATAAAGTAATCGTCGACAATGACCTCAAAGTCGGGATCGCCTTAGTCGGCGTCAACTTCGATAGCAGTGTCGACAGCTCTGATACCGACGGAGTCAGCAACAGGCGTCGACGTAGACGACTTCTTGTGATTCTTCAACAGAACCCTTCATGGGCTAGGTTCATGACTCGACAAAGCCCTCAGCGATTTCTCGTCGGATCGAGATCTTTCTCGATGCTGCAACGGTTTAAGGCTCGGTTTCGAAGTTTTTGTGTTCGACTTCCCTTTGTTGTCTTTTTGCTGATCGACAGGGGCATGGGCTTTCTGCTTTTCCTGCGAGGGGGTTGAGGCTGCATTCTCGAAGATCTTAAGCATCTCAGTACGAAACACATCCCACTTAGCAGGGGAGTCCGATTTTGTTGGGATTACCTCAGCCGAGAAACAACTGGAGGTTGAAGGTGACCTATGACGCTGTTTCATGGCCTTCTTTGAAGGAGTCGACGGCAGAGTGTGCAGAGTGTTTTTCGTGTTGGGACTCTGCTGCACCTGAACGTTGTGCTAAACAAAGGATTTTGTAGCCCATTCGCTTTGTTGTTGGAGGAAGTCTTTTTTTTTCTCCACAAAACCTCTGCCCCCATCGCGGAGCGACGCAGTGTGTGCACAGTGTTATTTGTGTTGAGACTCTGCTGCACCTGAACGTTGTGCTAAACGAAGGATTTTGTAGCCCATTTGCTTTGTTGTTGGAGGAAGTCCTTTTTGTTCCCCACAAAACCTCTGCCCCTGTTGCGGAGCGACGCAGAGTGTGCAGAATGTTATTTGTGTTGCTTGGGTTGCGCCAGGGTGCGCTGAAGCCGCAACACCAGAGTAACATGGCAAGAGGCATTAAGACGAGGAAGATTAGTACCCATACTCCTATATCTATTGCCAGCTCTACATCTAACTGGCCTGAGTCTGTATGCAGCACGTTGGAAACAGGCCCTGCGTACTTACAGGCTGATGGCGGTATCGGAGGCCCTCATCCACTCACGCAACGACAACAGCGTTTTCTGTCTGCCATAACTGGAAGTAATGAAGCGGAGGCACGCTCCGCGGTTCACACAGTAAGTATGACAGTGGCCAGTAACTCGGCTTATGTGTCTGCTGCATCTTTATCTAATGACATCTTTCTAGACTGTTCAGCAAGTAGCCCTGTGTTTCTGGCTGCCGATAACATATTGGATTTGGGTTCAGAATGCAATCGGTACATGAAGGATGTGCCACTCCATGTGTGGCTGGTAGTACAACTGGCAGCACAACTTCCGGGTTCTCTGTGCGGGCGCTTGGCTGCGTAATGGCGGTCACAAATCTGAATATGCCTATAATTAGATTAAATTAGACTGTATGTTTCTTGAGAGTTACAACATCTGAATCAGTAGTGTTACAAGCTAAGTTATTATTAAAGATCAGACAACCTTAATAGCCCTGCTTAATGCAAAAATGACAACGTTGGAACAAGAGATGGTGCTAAGCAAACAAGCTTTGTCCTCTGAATGTTCATGGGCAGAAGCCAATATGAGAGTAATGCTCGAACAAACGAAAAATAGCGCTATGGATAAGTGTTTGTTTGCTTAAGTAGCTTGGGAAGCTATTGCTCTCTTAAAAATACAAAAAAACTGACCCTAGATCACCTGTGAACATTGACCCAGTGCTTGAAGTTGGGTCTTATGCCTGTAGTCAACAGACAGCTGTCAAAATTAATAACCAAAGAGAACATGTGCCTTTACGATCTGCCAACAGCACAATAGATCTGAGGGGAATCTCTGAGTGGACTGGTGCAGATACATCTGCAAACGTCATTAACGAAAGCACAGATAGAAAATAAAAAGAGAAAAGGAAAAACCTGTCTGTAAGCGACAACATGATCATCGAAGCTCAGCCCTCTATCCAGGGAGAGCTGGCGCTTAAACCTCTACTCGTCACAGCCGAGGAGGATCAAATAATACCTGTAAAGGAAGATGCGAACAAAAAGCAAATATTGGAGCTTATAATTGTGACAGAACTGGATAAACAGCCAGAAATTGAAATAATAAATGAAGGTTTACCCTCAACCTCAGCAAACGCAGAAGGAAGTGTGGGAAATCCAGCTGAGTCTGCTCTATCATTGGCACAGCCAGGAAACAACCATGAGGCAGCTATGGCGCCCAACTCGCCTGTCAATTGTATACCAGTCAAATTCAGAATCTTTGCAATTTTCAACCCAAAAAAAATAGAGGTTCAAAAGAAAGTTTTGACGAATTCAGATATGCAGAAGAAAACGAAAAATATGAAGAAACCAAGAAAAATGCCGCAAAGATCTAGTGTACGCTCATTTTTGAGGAATATTAAAACCTTTAACAGCATGGCAACTACAAACAACTTTGGTGTAAATAAACACCCTAATGACGTAAACAGCAAAGCAATAGTGCAACCAGGAGTGACAACAGAATGTGTTGCAGCTGAAAGGACAACCAATCAATCGGAAAATAACATACCTGTTGAACTCCTAAACCTATCAACTTACAAATCAAGTGACGAAGAGCATGTTGTAGAACTTGGGATTCATTAAGTTGAAACTAATGAGAAAGATGGGCAGGTAAGCAATCCTGCAATTACAGAACCTAGCCCTGCGACTACAAATAATCATAATAAAAGCAGCAGGAGATGTGTAATTGTGGAATCTCGGGCTAGAAATGTTTCACCACCCATAGCAAGTGCGGAGTCTCCGTGCAAGTTTCTTACTTTGGATGAGAAAAGAACTATGAATGAAGCAGCACACGCAACAAAAGTTCTAATGAGCAATCAGGCTAAGAGTAGTAATGATCGCACTAGACAAAGCGATCGAGACTGTCAACTCACAGTCAAAGGTCCATCGCTCGCCCATAATATAACTTTTGACCTATATAATACTAACCGATGGGAACCAAAGCACACTCAAAAAAACTAGTTTAAAAGCCAACACAGACGAATGCTTTAAGGTGAAAAATTTTAAAACTGTTGGCAGATATCTGTTGCGGTTGGAACAAATTGAAAAAGAGAAAGATGGCTTGAATTTAAACCGAAAAAAAGCTATCATGCTTTTTCATCATATACCACAATTAGGGACCATTTGTTCATAAGACATTCAAATTATTGAATTTGAGGATGAACAAACTAATGACTGTGTAATCCACCATATTGCTTCAAAAATTATACGAGATCTCCTAATGAATACCGGCTCTCTCCTAAACTCATTGGGGTTTGATCTAACTGAAATTAAAGAAAGAAAGCTGCAGGAACCGATCAATAAGACTGACACAGGTTATGTACATAGTCCAACTGTGAGTAATGTGGTGGAAGTCCCAAAAGAAAACCTTGTAGTACTGAAATCTGGGAAACAAGACTATAGCGAAGATAACATGAAATGGGATCCCAAGAATGACACAATTAAAATCATAGTGTCCAAACCAGAACCTCAAAAAAGGAGTAGCCAGCAAGACTCCAGCAAAGATAATAACTGATCCTGGGTGGCTAAAACACTCAATGGTAAAAATGAGAGCTAATGTTTAGAGAAATGCCAACGGGAAAAATGTTGCATTGCCTCATGGAACTCTAGAGGGCATTTGCATCTCTTTGAGGAAAAGTCAATGGACTTAAGAGAAATGGATATACTATGCCGCCAGGAGATGTGGCTTTTGAAAAGTCCAATTGCTAAAGGATACAAGATTGCATTTAATCCTGCTATAAGGGTGCAAAGGGAAGACCAATGACAGACCTCCTAACACTTGTTAAAACTAAGAGTGGAGCACACATTGTCTATGACAGAAATGTATCGCCGTATCTACAAGTTGTAAAAATTCATCTGCCCATGTACCTAAGCGAATTAGGAAAAACCTTAATGGTAATAAACATCTACTGGCAGCATGAGGCGATACGACGAGAAAAATTAATCGATCAAATCGCTGAAATAATTAGTTATTCTTTTGATCGAGACAAAGAAGTGAATGTGTTGATCTGTGGAGACCTTAATATAAATTGCCTACAGAAAAATACTGGTACGGTTCAAGATGACCTGATGGGTATGGAATCACCAGATGTTGCCTGGCTCCATGAAATGAAGGTATGAAATTTAAAGATGCTGAATGGCAACACTCCTGGAGACATTACCTGCACACTTCACTTGGCATAGAAATCAACATAAGTCAGTAATTGACTATAGGTTTGCAACTGAAAGGGTGAAGGAACAGGTTGAACTGTTACAAATAATTGAAAACAAAGTGACCACTGTATGCTAAAAATTCAGATAAAGGTATCCAAAGCAAAAAAAGGAGAGAAGGAGAGACCCTAAATCATGAGCATTTGACTGTTGCACCAGGCCGAAATCGCTTACAGATTAATGAATGCAAGATGAGGTCTCTAACAAAAGCACTTGAGAACAAGCAAGATACAGAGAGAATTGAATATACATCACTCCTGGAAGCCTATCGAGAGATACATGTGATGAAGGCTAAGCCCTGACTTTAAAAATACACACACGTGGGATCCCGAAATATCAAGCAGAAAAAAAGAACTAAACAAAGTGATAAGAAGATGCAAAAGGCTTGTGCATGGGATTTGTGTAAAAAAGAAAACAAGCAAAGCAAGCCTATAAAAACTGTCTGATTAGTCACAGAGCCATAATGATCCAACATGACGTCGAATTAATGATGGAAACGCTAGCCAATAGGAACACAAGCTCCTTTTGGAATTATTTGAATGATGTAACGGCACCGCAAGGTGCCCTTATAAATAATAGGGTGTCATAGACACCCTATTAACCCTACCCTTAACAAACTATCTGCTAAAACAACATCCAGAATTATAGGCTGACTTTTGCTATGTCCTGTTTGTATCAATATTACCAAACAGGAAAATTCCAACATCATGGCGTATAGTCGCTGTCCCTATTTTCCAAAAAAGGCAATCGAGCTGAGCCAAAGAATTATCGGCCGATTGCACTCCTTGATGTGGTGTGAAAAATCTTTGCCACTCAACTCCAAACACAATTACTAAAGTGGATTCAAGAAACCTCAAGATTTGACCCACGTCAATCAGGTTTCGCTAAAGGAGTTGGATGTGGCCTAAATTTGACCATCATACATTTCCTAAAAATGGAAGCGATTCGCCAAAATAAGAAGATCTACATAGCCTTTGTAGATCTATCCAACGCGTTTAATATCATTGACCGAGAAATGCTATGGGGAACGATGAGAAAATGGAAATGTCCAGAGAAATTACTCCTACCCATTAAAGAACTTCACACAAGAACAGAAATTAAGATCAGACTGGACAATGCGGGGACTCTAAGCAGAGCTATACCAACTAACTACAGAATAAAGCAGGGCTGCCTTCTGGCGGCGATACTGTTTTGCTTATTTCGGTCTGATATTGGAGAGTCTCTTGGTGCAACCAACTGTTACCCACCGAAAATCAATGGTAAACCAGTAAATTGGCTGCTTGTATGGTGACAATATTGTTTTATTAGACCTTACCCCAATTGGTTTGTCGCGACAGTTGGCAGCCCTTGAGAGTTACGTGGAAGAAAACTAAGAATCAATCCTGCAAAGTCTGAAGTAGTAATACTTGAAGATCTTACCAGAGCAAAAAAATCAACTAAAAAGCCACACCCCAACTGGAGGTTGAATAACGTAAGACTGTTCTGTGTAAAAAAGGTCAAGCATCTTGGCATGTGGATAAATAGTAACATAAATGATACGACGTGGGCTGGAAAAGCAAAACAAAAGTTTAAACACTTGGCCTGCCAGGCTGCGATCATAAATAAAAAATATGGGAAATTCTCCCTGCAACCGGTCCTTGCCCATTACAATCAGAAGGTGGTGCCAACCTTAATATATGGCGCAGAAAACGCCTTTGGGGTATTTGCGGAACTGTGGCCACAATTAGAAAACTAGTATTGGAGGCGCGCTTTACAATTGCAAAAGGGAATACCATCTGCCTGTTTGCGATATGAGTTAAATTTTATATCAATGAATACGCGTGTCCTTTGGAATATGCTGTCTGTATACAGAATGACAATTCTTAATGAAAGAGAGCCCCAGTTTGAAATACTGTTTGAACTAGAAAAAGGTAATACTGACTCTATGCCGGTCAGATAGGCAAAGGCCTGCGAAAAACATCTCAAAGAATTACTCACAGATCGTGAAACATTGAAGCTGAACCCAAATCAGGTGAAAAAAAAACTACGGGAACGAGACTGCTGCTCAACCGTAGACATGAGAAATCGTTATAATTTGATGAAAGATGCAGCAAAAGAAGGAAAAAGCCAGAAAAATCTCAATCAATATCTGATGAAAGTCCCTAATGCAAATTATATGAAGATCTTTATGAAATTTCGGCTTAATCTATTTGACACAAGAGTCAGCCTAAACTTGTGACACAGGACAAAGCAAGTAACTTTGACATGCCGTTTCTGTGGAAATCATCCTGAGTCCCTAAAACATCTAACACTTTATTGTACGGGGTTGACAATATTGAGATTGTTACATCTGAACAAAGTGGTAAAGCTTTATCCAACATTAAGTGGAGAAGAGCTGTGGTTAAAATTTGCCAACCCAAGAGAAAAAGATGTCTACGATTTGATAAATTTCTTATGTAAATTGAATGTGTTAACAGAGAAAAATGAGTTGGACAGCGGCAACATTGCGATGTAAGATGTGTGCCTGGTAACAGAAAAAACACAAAATTACTATGTCTATGATAATTGTGGACTCAGTTGAGATTAACAGAACTCTAAGAACTGAGGAAAAAGGGAGGTGGAATTGGAGGAGAGTGTAATGATCCTTCTTTAGCCTTGTACACTGTTTTTTTTTTATTTGTCCTTTTAAAAAGTTTGTATAAACTAAATTAAATAAAAACATTTTTTAAAACGAAGTCGACGAAGAAGGGTGTGATCGACTTCTCAATCAAGACCGCTTTTTATTTTTTACGTCGAGAGGAATACATCGACTCATCAGTGTTTTTTTGACTCTTCGAAGGAGACTTCAAAGGTAACCTGCCCACCGCCAATTTACCTTTATGCTCCCTGAGAGCCTTTTTGGTCATCGCCTGGCAGGAGCAGCAGTCGCAGGTACGGTGCCTGAAACGAAGGTACCACAGACATATGTGGTGGCTGTCAGTGATTGACATCTTCGATCCACAGTCTTGGCACTTCTTGAAGCCCGAGTTAGGTGTCGATGGTGGTGACGAAGAAGACATTTTGAAATGAAAATAACTAGTGATTTCACAGAAGAACCGAAGTATGCCGTAATTCTCTCGAAGCGTTAGCTCGGAAAAATGGGACTAAAGCCAATGGGCGCTGCGTGCGCTACTTGTACTGATGATGTCGACAGACGAGTGGAGGCCCTCAAAGGACATCGATTCGAAGAGACGGCACAGAGCGCTCCCTGTGGAAACATGATATTTTTCCAAAGCAACTGAAGCTGGAGAGATAATTATCATAACATGAGGAATACATGGGAGGACACAATCCATTCGAATGAGGGATTATTCTACCACAGTGGCAAGACCTTAGTCTGGACCGGGTCACAAGTGAAGATGCTGGAGGGGACATATGGGAGAATCGCCTGAAATCTGGATTGGTCCATAACCACTCGATAGACGTAGGAGCCGGCGTGGTCGATGGAGATTATTTCAGAGAAGTGAAAGTGGTCCTCATCAACCTGGGGAACCTGTCCTACATCATCCGTCCTGGCCTACCAATAGCACAAGTGATATGCGAGAAGAACCTCGTACCAGAGATAGATGAAGGGGAAACACTAAATGAGAATGAATGAGCATATGCCAGGTTCAGAGAAATGATAGAGGCACAAGAAGAGGAGCTCCACCCTGGGAAACCTCGGGTTCTGTATCTGTGGAATTCACAGAAGCGCAAAGGATGGATCCACTTTTAAAACAAGCTTGGAAGAATTTAAATGCAAGAAGCTGAGAGCCAAACTCTAAAGATACCACACTTTATAGACAAAAGGGGACTTCTATATTGAAATGATGTCAACCCAAATGGTGAAGTAACTAACTATCATCAACTATTAGTACCAAAGCAACTGCAAAGGGAGGTTTTATAGTTTGCCGATTCCAACTTAACACCACTACACCAAGAGTTGGAGAAAACCCAGGAGACTAAACTCAGCAGGTTCTACTGGCCCACGTGTACACATAGGTAAAGCAATTTGGTACCAATCTGCCAGAAGACATCCCTGATGATGTAGCAAGGCTCAGCTGCAGCCATCACCAATCATAGAGGTGCCATTCTTCAGAACTGGTATGGACATAGACAGGTCCATTTGCCGTCAGGTACATTTTAGTGATTTTCAGTTATGCAACTTGATATCACAAAGCCTTTATCTTTGAGGAGCAACACCAACAAAGTCATCCTCAAGGTTCACCAGGGTGGGCTTCCCAGCCGAAACCCTGACCAACTAGGATAGCAGATTTATGTCAAATCTGACAAGGTACATGAAAGCATTGATGAACATTAAAACCCTCTGGACCTTGATCTACCATACCCAGACCAATGGCCTCACGGAATGGTTTAATCAAATGCCAAAATGTATCCTACGAAGGCTGTTAGCTGAAGACGGAAACCAGCACAATTTGATCCCTTGGGCCCTGTTTGCCACACCGAAGACGCCACAAGCCTCTAGTGATGTCACTCCATTCTAATTGGTATGGACAAAATCCCTTTGATTTCATGGATATCATGCAGGAAGATTGGAAAGGACAGAAAACCGACAGAACAGTGACCATCCAATGGTGCAGAATACACCCAAATACATGGAGAAAGAAAGTGAGGTATCTGGTCAGACCCCACCTGAAAGAATCCCTGGCCCGACAAAGGCATAAAATAAAGATGCCAAGTTACGTACCTTCAAGGTGTGGGACAAAGTGATGGTATTCCTTCCAACCAGCCAAGACAAGCTACTGCCTAGGTGGCACGGATCATACATTCTCACAGAAGTTGTGTCTCGGCTCACCTACAAGACAAGCTGATCGACGAAAGCCATCTCAGTTATATGGTTTAAGTTACTTACCTGTAAATATTGTTCTCCGGCATGGGTCTGGCATGGATTCACATGCTCATGAATATTACCCGTCGTCAGGCTGGCAATCCTCATTAAAAGAAAAAACAGTTTCACTTTCACTTAAAAACTGTATTTCTCCTCTAAACCAATCACTGTCCCCTGGATTATACTGCCCCCATCCAATGATAGTCATCTCCCTAAGCCCCGCCTCTGGCAGACATCTTCAGATTTGGTGAGCATGTAAAGTGGCAGTATGACCAAGCAGAGCCACAAAGGGGTCGGAGGCAGGGTTCGCATATGAATCCATGCCATTCCCATGCGGGAGTACAATAGTTACAGGTAAGTAACTTAAACCTTCTCCAGCATGGGGTCTGGCATGGATTCACATGCTCATGTATACCGAATACATAGCAGTACAACATAACACAACCACAGGAGGTGGCAAGGCTCAACAGAAGCAATAATCCTTACCGCTGGAACTAACTCACCTCAAGCGAACAGGTTTCGTAGCACTGCCTGGCTGACTCTGGACTCCTCCCTGGAATCCTTGTTGATGCTGTAGAACTTTGTGAAGGTGTGCGTGGACCTCCACGTAGCAGCCCTCCTGATGTCCAGCAGGGGCACACCAGACAGGACTGCCTGTTAAAACTGTTATTACTCTTACTGTTAACTGGTAACTGTTGTACATAGACAAAAAATGTGTTCCGCAATACACTGGGAAGAAACAAAAGACCACCTACCTGGGATTATGTAGGATGAACAGGTATCTGAAGAAACCCTGGTGTTTCTTCGAATTTGGTGTGAACCTTCGAAGAGTAAGAGAAATTCCCCTGAGAACTCCTCAAAGGACCTGCAAAAGCTTGCCCTTCGTGAAACTCTGAGGGAAACCCTCGTGGGGAATAAAACCCTAGAAGAGCTGCTGGTGTGCGTTGTCTTCCTGTGGAGACCAGGTGAAGAAAGCTGGTCTGGATATTCTTCTGGCTGGTTAGACGAGTGGCCTTTGAAACTGAGCTATATATAGTGGGTAAAATGAACACAGTTATTCCTGATAGTCTGGAAAAGAGGGGTTCCTACAGTAGGTTCTTAGAGCTTACCATGCGTTAAACATGAAGAGTGCAGAGAGGTAAAGAATCTCCGTCGGATTGCAAAGGTAAGATGACACTATGATGGTAGAAAGAAAAGACCCGCAAGATTAGGGTGGATGTATCTAGCCCTTAAAAGTAGGATGGACAAGGAGATAAGCCTACCCTTTCACTTCCAAGTCTTTTTGAGCCAGCCTGAGTAGATAAGGAGCGTCTGGAGGATTCCAATAGGGTATTGCTACAAAGGAAGGATGAAGAGTGAAAAACGGAAGTCCGATCGCCGAGGGGCGATCGAAGAGAAAAGATGGAAAACAGATTAGTACCTAGAGACTCCCAAGAGGGAGGTATGGAGGAGGTTCCGGGTCTAAGCGTGCTTAGAAGTAGATTCGATCCCGGAAACGGAAATGAAAGGTTCCGTAATGCCTTCTGAAATAAGAGGGAGGAATGGAAAACAAGAACGTGAGTAAAGAGGACAAGAATGGTTGGGAGAGAGAGAGTTTTTGTAATCCTAGCGAGGCGAACTTACGAAGCGTGTGCCAGCTCCTGAGAGAGTAGCAACGCATCTTCCTTCTGGTGTCGCTGGATTATAAGAGGGTAAACAGGAAGTGATGGTGGAAGGTTGCGAGGCTTCCTGGGAATGAACAACTAGCCTGTACTGTACGTTTGCGAGGGTTATCGCTGCGGCGGCCATCTTGGAATCAGTTTCAACAAGACAGAGGTGTGGGCAATCTCCTGGTGCAGAAGTAGCGGCCATGTTGGAAGTAGGTCGGAAGGCGAAATACACATTAGAAATCATCACACTGCCATCGTCGCAGCAACTGCTCTGGTGGAATGGGCTCTCGGATAGCCGGGCAGTGGTCAGTTTGCTAACCGGTGACAGTGCGTGATGCAGCTGGAGAGCCACCTTGAAATGGAAGCCTTTGAAAGGGCCTTCCCATGGTTAACAGGACCAAAGTTCCCCACCAGTTGTGAAGTCTTCTGAAAACCCTTTGTGCAGGGCATGAGCGACGTCCAGCGAGTGCCATTTCCACTGGCGACAAAGGTTTTGGGAAAAAAAACAGGTAACACCAAAGGCTCATTGAGGAGGAATTCTGACGGAACCTTAAGCATGAAAGAGAGGTGCGTACACAGCACCACCCCCAATTCATGGAAATCGGGTACGGTTGCTTGCAGGATGGAGCCTGGATCTCAACTACCCTTCTGGCAGAGGTGATGGCCACAAGGAAAGCCATTTTCCACCAGAGAAACTTGAGTGGCGTCTGATGCATAGGCTCGAAGGGGGCCCCCCATGAGCCTCGTCAGAACCACGTTGAGTTCCCGTGTCGGGGCAGGAGTCTTCACTTGCGGGGAAGATCTTGCGCCTCCTTCTCTGATGAAAAGATCCAGAACCACTAGATTGACCAGAAGTAAAGCTGACAGGATGAGAAGGTCTGGATACCAAATCTACCTGGGCCACGCCGGGGCGATGAGTATCATCTTGCATTGACACTGCCTGAGTGTGTTGATGACTTGTAGCAGGAGAGGGAATGGGGGAAACGCCTACAGAAACAGCGCTTCCCATGGGAAGGAGAACGTAACCCCCAGGCTCCTCGGCTGGTGGAATCTGTTGGCAAACCTCTGGCATTTGGAGTTTTCCGCTGTCTCAAACAGATTGATCTGGGGTGTGCCCCACTTGACGAATAGGTGGTCCACCTGATCCTGACGAAGCTCTCACTCATGGCAGGAGCACAGTTCCCTGCTGTGGGAGTCTACAATGATATTCTTGACTCATGCCAGGTGGAGAAGGACAAGGAACATGCCTGGTCCAACGGACCAGCACCACAAGTCCTGTACTTGCTTGGAGAGTGCCGAGGATCGAGTGTCTCCCTGTTTCCTGATGAAAAACATGTTGGAGGTGTTGTCTGTGAAGATCCTCATCACCTTGCCTTTCAGAGACGGTAGGAACGACTTGAGGGCCCAGAACACTGCCCGTAGCTCCAGGATGTTGATATGAAGATCCTTCTCCTCTGGTAGCCACAGGCCTCTGGCATGCAGACGTCCGGTGTGCGCTCCCCAAGCTTCCAGGGAGGCACCCATGGTAACCGTCTCCTGGTATGGGGGTTTTGAAATCCTGTGCCTTGGGCGATGTTGGAGAGGACGCCCCAACATGCTATCGCCTAGCGGAACTCTTGTCTGAGAAGCTTCCGGACATCTATATCCAGCCGGCGTCCAGGAATTCCTGTAGGGGTCGCATCTGCAACCTGCAGATACTGACGAGGTAGATGCAGGACGACATCATGCCCAGTAACGACTTGATGGCCCGCACGATGGACGTCTTCATCGATGACAGCCGTTGCACATTTCCTTGAATGGCTGCTATCCTCTCCTCCGAGGGTGACGCCAGGCAAGCCAGTCTGGCGCAGAGGAACAGTGATGTTCTGCGATGGCGTTAAGCAGGACTTCAGATAGTTGACGGAGAATCCCAGATTCATCAATGATGGACGGTCATCTCTGTCTGTTCACTGGTCTGCTGCCGCAAGCAGGTGAGTATCAGCCAGACGTCAAAGTAAGGCTATACGTGTATACACTGTAGACGTAGATGAGCCACCAATGGTACCAGGCATTTCGTGAACACTCTTGGGGCCGACTTCAAGCCAAAAGGTAGGGCCTTGAACTGGTAGTGCTGGCCCTGCACCACGAAACGTAGAAATGTCTGATGTTTCTTGTGAATGGCATCCTACAAATCCAACAACATCAAGAAGTTTCCTATTCCCAGTTGGCCAAGCACGTACTGCAACATGACCATCCTGAACATTTGAGACTTTAAGTATTTGTTCAGATGTCGCAGGTCCAGGATGTGCCTCCAGCCCCCTGTCTTCATTCTGACTATAAAGTATCTGGAATAGACTCCGGAGCCGTTGGGTAACTAGCTCTAACGCCCCTTTTGTAGCATGGCTCGTACCTCTTCTAGAAGCTGAGGGATGTGCTGCTCTTGACAGGGAACTAGAGGGATCCGCAGACACCTGCGTTGGAACTCCAGGGTGTGTCCTTGGGCGAGAACATCCAGCACCCATCTGTCGGTGGTCATTTTTCTTCACTCACTGAAGAACCTCGTCAGCCGGCCTCCCTCTGGGGTGCACAAGCGAGGGCCCGACGTCCCGGTCGGTTCAGGCTTGCTTCGGCACCAGCGTCCTGGGCTGCGGGTGATGCTGTCCTCTGCTACCATAGGCCTGGGAACGGCCTCGGAAGGTTTCTTGCGTTGAGGATCTGGAATGCTGTCGGTACGACGTGGAGAACCCTTTTGAAGACCTGGTTGACTTTCACCTGGAGGATTGAAAAGAAGACTAGCACTGTTCGTGCTCTGAAACACTTGTGTACGAGCGTGATAGAAATACAATATCAATTCAATTTAATACTGATGGAGAGTGGCCAGGGACCGGGCCGTCTCTGTCTTGATGGCTTGGAGGGACCGTTGACGGCCTTCCCAAACCAATTCTCTCCGTCGAAGGGCATATCTAGCACCTTCGCTTGGATCTCCACGGGGAAATTAGTGGCTTTCTTCCTGTGAGACTTAGAACCTTTGGAGCCCCTCTTTTCCAACTCCTCCTCACCTGAATCTCCGGTGGAGTCCTTCCGTCTAGGCTTTCTGGGTTCCTTGCTCTTCTTTTGATGCAGATACGGACGTGACTCCCCAGAGGCCACCGTGACCAGATGGGGACCCAAGCCCCAGGAGCCCCCCGGGAGTCAGTCCCCAATGTCAGGGAAAAAAGCTGTTGGGCTAGAAAAAAACCCTGTTGAGACGGAGTCCTTCCATAGGTTTCAGGCAGTGATTCCGTAGTATAAATAGTCCAATGAAACTGAACACACTGTTCACAGTATCCGGGAAAGGAGTCCTTTAGAAGTCCAGCTCCTATTACCGGTGGTGAAGGTAAGGAACAGAGATGAGAGGAAACGGCAATCCAAAAGGAAATGCAACTTGACTGTGGAGCTTGCAGGCGTCCGGAGGCCGGACAGAAGCACTCGCAGGCGTCCGAAAGCCGGACAGAAGAGCACTCGCAGGCGTCCGATGGCCGGACAGAAGAGCACGAAGGTAAGACAAAGGAAAAAGCGAGATATTAAGAGAGAGAGGGAGAGATAGGAGGGAAAGGAGAGCTGAAGACAGGAAGAGCCAGGACACGGAGAGAAACGGAGGGGAGATAGACGGAGGTGTAAGGCTTACCTCTCGGTGCACTTTAACAGAGACAAACCACAAGAAGATAAACCCACTAAGATGGGAACCGCGGTGAGAAAAGAACAACTGTATGGAAATACAGGAAAACTGATAGAATTACAGAATAGCACGAAGGCTCAGAAAACTAGCGTTGAGCGCAAACAAGATAAACAGATACAACGCACCGAAGCCTCGGTGCGTCCCACGTAAATACGTGCCGGTGGCCATATTGGGAGAAGTATATACCGCTAAAGACGTTCCCAGCCGCCAGACTAGGCACGTCTCCAGTGACTCCAGATCTTCCACGGGCGATGCATTACAGTATGCCCCCTTCTATGACCGGGGCCACCTGGTTCACACGGATACAATCTGTGGAACCTCTGAACCAGCCTTGGTGCACTGATATGAGCCTTGGGCTCCCAGGTCCTCTCAGAACTGGGATAACCCTTCCACTGTACAAGGTACTGTAAGGTTCCTCGTTGATAACGGGAATCCACCAGTCTAGCAACCTTGTATTCCAGGGATTCCTCTGGTACATCTACCCGTGTCTTCTTGATAGACCTCCGGTAGGGATCTTCCACATGACCCTTAAGAAGAGAAGAATGGAAGACCGGATGTACTCTTGAACTGAGAAGGTAACTTCAATTTGTAGGCAACATGATTTATCCTGGCCTCAATCTTGTATGGACCTATATATCTAGGTGAGAACTTGCCCATTCGTGCCCAGCGAGGTAAATACCGGGTGGACAGCCAGACCATTGAGCCAGGATTCCATTGAGGGTTAGGTCTTCTTTTTGCATCAGCATACTTCTTGCATGTTTTACTGCTTTCCTCCAAAGTTTGCAGAGCTGATTTATGAATCCGTTGGATCCTGGAGACAAGCCCGTCCAACGCCGGTGCCTTGTTACCACCAGAAGGTAATGTCGGTAGAGAGTGGGGGTGGTACCCATAGGTGTATTGAAATGGACTCATACCAATAGCAGTGTGAACGGTGTTGTTGTACGTGAATTCTGCCATAGACAACATAGATGCCCAATTGTCTTGTTCTTTATTGCAGAAGCACCTCAGGTATTCTTCCAGAGTGGCATTAAGTCGTTCTGTTTGCCCATTAGACTGGGGGTGATATCCCGATGATAATGCCCTGTGAATTCCCAGCTCTTTGCACAAAATGGACCAAAACCTTGAGGTGAATTGTACTGCTCGGTCGGAAAAGGTGACGCGAGGTAGTCCATGGAACTTCACTACGTCCCTGAGAAACACAGAGGCAGTTTCAGTAGCAGAAGGTACCCCAACAAGGGGGGGAAAATGAGCCAGTTTGGAAAAAGAATCGACTGTGACCATTATAGCTGTCTTTCCCTGAGAAGGAGGCAATTCAACTATAAAGTCCATCGACAAATTCTCCCACGGACGAGAAGGTAAGTCAGCTTGCTGCAACAAGCCAAGCGGCATTTGCCTAGAGACCTTGGAATTTACACAAACTGAACATGATCTGACGTATGTGTCAACGTCGATCCGTACAGAAGGCCACCAAAAGCTTCTAGTGAGTAATTCAAAGGTGGCTTTTTGCCCCTTGTGACCGGCCAAGGGGAGGTCATGACAGAGATGAAGGGCTTGCTCCTGGAGGTCCTTTGTTGGAAGGAAGAGGGCTGATTCAAGAAACCATAATCCTTCTCTTTCTTGGAGGCCCATAGACAATAGCTCTTGTCTAGACAAGGTTTTATATGCACACTGCACATTCTGCAAAAAGCTGTTGATAGTGGTGATAATCTTAGGGTTAGGTAGTATTCTATCTCTTACAGTAGGTGTAGATCCGATCTCTAGTTCTGTGTTGGCCCAGCTTCGAGAAAGTGCTTCTGCTACCCCATTCTGGGTACCTGGGATGTAGGAGATGAGAAAGTCAAAATTCGAAAAGTAATAAGCCCATCTGGCATGACGTGCGTTCCAACATTCCATCTACTGGAGAACCCACAGATTTCTGTGGTCCGTGCGAATAAGGAATGGCTGAGATGCTCCTTGAAGCAAGTGCCTCCACTCTTCGCATGCTCGTCGCATAGCCAGTAGTTCATGCTCGAGTACGGAATAGTTCCTTTCACTGGCCGTCAGAGTGCTTGAATAATAGGCTATAGGACGTTCTGCACCTTCGTTATCTTCTTGTAGTAGAACTGCTCCTATGGCTCCACCTGAAGCATCAGTCTCCACTATGAATGGTTTAGACTGGTCCGGTTGTATAAGCACCGGAGCAGTAGTGAATAGTCTTTTGAGTTCGGAAAAGGCGGACTGGGCTGCCGGGTTCCAATCAAAGATGCTGTCCTTCTTAAGGAGTAAAGTCAGAGGGAGAACCATCTCAGAGAAATGTGGAATGAAGCGGTGATAGAAATTCGCCAGACCGAGAAATCGTTGGATCTCTTTTATGGAGGTAGGTTCTGGCCATCTGAGTATGGCCTTTATCTTATCGGGATCCATCCAGATACCTTTGGAGGACAGGATAAACCCAAGGTATGGTACTTCGGTAGCCTCAAAAGTGCATTTCTCGGCCTTGGCGTACAAATGGTTCTCCTGCAGCCTTCGTAACACCTCCTTCACTTGGTTCCGATGATCCTGAAGAGTTGTGGAATATATCAAAATGTCATCTAGGAATACCACAACGGAAGTACCCAGCATGTCGGAAAAAACATGGTCCATGAACCTTTGGAACACCGCTGGGGCGTTGACTAGTCCGAACGGCATCACGCAATATTTGAACAACCCCAGCGGTGTTCGAAAAGCAGTCTTCCACTCGTCCCCTGGATAGATTCTGAGAAGATGATAAACCCCACGTAGATCGATCTTAGTGAAGACCTGAGGGTCCTTTACTGCTTCGATGATGTCTCTTATGAGGGGCATGGGATAACGGTCACGTACCGTAATCCTGTTTAATTCCCTGTAATAAATGCAAGGGCGCAACTCTCTGGTTCCCTTCTTGGCAACGAAAAATAGAGATGCCCCTCCGGAAGACCGTGACTTCCTTATCAAGCCGCTCGAGATTCGAATCCAAATACTCCTTCAGGACTGACCGCTCTTGTTGTGACAGCGGATACATTCTACCAAAGGGCAAAGGTACTTCTTCATTGAGGTCAATTCTGCAATCTTCGGGACGGTGAGGTGGGAGGAGTTTGGGTACCACATCTTTAAAGACTTCTTCGTATTCCTTGTATTGGGTAGGTATTGCAGATATGGAAATGGCTGACTGGTTTGTAGGGAAGCCAGAGACCACTACCCGATATTCCTTAACGCAGTTCTTGCCGCAATTGACTGAGTTAAAACTCAAGCGATTAGCGCTCCAGTCGATATCAGGGTTGTGATGTCTTAACCAGGAGATTCCCAGTATAACCGCAAAGTGTGCTGCCTTGATGACATCAAAGATGATCACTTCTGTGTGTTCTTCCATAACGACCTGTAGGGGCAAAGTCTCCATGGTTACTGGTCCTGAAGACAAAGGGCGTCCGTCAACTCCTTCCACTGGAATGGTTCTGCTCTTGGATCTGAGCGGAATGCCCTTGTTCTGTGCCCAAGAAGCATCAATAAAATTGCCCGCCGCCCCGCAGTCCAGCATGGCCAACACTGGAATAGAGGAATCAGCAGACGGGCTTAGGGTTGTCTTCTCCTGCTTTAGTGGTGTTGCAAGGGTTTGTGCCAACTTCCCCGTAGTCTCCCTTGCGTAGACTCGGGGCAATGCGTTTCCCGAACGCCGAGATGGGATCTCTGTGTAGTCCTTCAACTGGTGTTCCGATGAACCACAATACATACAAAGACTAAGGTCCCTTCTGCGTCTTTCATTAACGGACAAAGGACCTCTTGTGGCACCTATTTGCATTGGTTCCTCGGGGAAGGGACGATCCTTGGCCTGGGGAGCCGCCTGGTTGTTCCATTGAAGTCCTCGGCCCTTCTTCCTCTCGTTACGTCTTTCATTCAAACGGAATTCGATCCGGAGGACCAAGGTTAATTCAGAAAAGGTGTCTGGTCTTGCCACTCGTGCCAACTCGTCCTTTATGTCGTTGTGCAATCCTCGACGGAAGATAGTTTGCTGAGCAGTATCAGGCCAACCTGCCAAGGCAGCTAATCCCTGAAAGTGTGAGATATACGATTGGACGTCTTGGTTGCCTTGCTTGGCATCCAGTAGTGCTTCATATGTTGAGTATTGGACTTCAGGTCTTTCGAACCTAGTCTTAAAATCACGAACGAATAAATCATAGTCGTTCACCGAGGGATCGTCTGAAGTAACAAGGGGGTAGCCCATTTCAAGGCACTTCCCGTCAGATTGGAAATTACAAAACCAACCCGAGACCTTACGGACTCGAAGTTCTTCCTCCTGAATGAGAAGTAGACAGTGCAGGCATCAAGGAACTCCTTCATTCCCTTGGGATTGCCATCATACTTGTCAGGGGTAATTCACCTCTTCCTTCGTCTCTGGTAGCCACCTGTTGCCGAAGGGTCTGGTTCTCTGCCTGTACGTTCTGCATGTCGATCCGCAAAGCCTGGATAGCATTGCACATCTCCTGGACTTGTTCAGGAGTAGCCATGGTCTTACTCTTTGGGCGTTGTATACTGTGAGACTTAGAACCTTTGGAGCCCCTCTTTTCCAACTCCTCCTCACCTGAATCTCCGGTGGAGTCCTTCCGTCTAGGCTTTCTGGGTTCCTTGCTCTTCTTTTGATGCAGATACGGCCGTGACTCCCCAGAGGCCACCGTGACCGGATGGGGAACCAAGCCCCGGGAGCCCCCCGGGAGTCAGTCCCCAATGTCAGGGAAAAAAGCCGTTGGGCTAGAAAAAATCCTGTTGAGACGGAGTCCTTCCATAGGTTTCAGGCAGTGATTCCATTGTATAAATAGTCCAATGAAACTGAACACACTGTTCCCAGTATCCGGGAAAGGAGTCCTTTAGAAGTCCAGCTCCTATTACCGGTGGTGAAGGTAAGGAACAGAGATGAGAGGAAACGGCAATCCAAAAGGAAATGCAACTTGACTGTGGAGCTTGCAGGTGTCCGGAGGCCGGACAGAAGCACTCGCAGGCGTCCGAAAGCCGGACAGAAGAGCACTCGCAGGCGTCCGATGGCTGGACAGAAGAGCACGAAGGTAAGACAAAGGAAAAAGCGAGAGATTAAGAGAGAGAGGGAGAGATAGGAGGGAAAGGAGAGGTGAAGACAGGAAGAGCCAGGACACGGAGAGAAACGGAGGGGAGATAGACAGAGGTGTAAGGCTTACCTCTCGGTGCACTTTAACAGAGACAAACCACAAGAAGATAAACCCACTAAGATGGGAACCGCGGTGAGAAAAGAACAACTGTATGGAAATACAGGAAAACTGATAGAATTACAGAATAGCACAAAGGCTCGGAAAACTAGCGTTGAGTGCAAACAAGGTAAACAGATACAACGCACCGAAGCCTCGGTGCGTCCCACGTAAATACGTGCCGGCAGCCATATTGGGAGAAGCATAGACCGCTAAAGACGTTCCCAGCCGCCAGACTAGGCACGTCTCCAGCGACTCCAGATCTTCTACGGGCGATGCATTACACCCAGACCCCGTTCCGCATTTGCCAGAACCCTATGTCAGCGACGTCCAGTGCCACTTGGTTTGGCGTGATCAGACGCCACTTCCCCTTCCTGGAAGCGAGCGATGACCAGTGTGTTGGCCGCCTTGATAGTGGACGCTCTGGTGTAAGTCACCTTTCTTCTCCAGCCTATCGCGTTTGGCTGAAGCCGTGCAAGTGTTCTTCATGAGGGCCAGGCCCTCCTCCCAAACATCATCCAGCAAGGGCACTGCCATGAGAGTCTTCCGCCTTTGATACAAGAAGCCCTTCTTCTTGGTTTCCTCATGCACCAGCTGGAATAGCTCAGAGGCCCTGGCGATCATGTAGTGGAATGATCCCACCTCTTCCGGTCGGGACACCCTATGTAGAGCATCCAAATGTGGCAATTCACCATCCGCTGCGACAATGTCTTCGCCATCATCTGTCGACCTGACCGTATCCATTCCTGTGTCCGGGTCTGCTGGGGGAGTAGGTGCCTGATGTGGTGGAAGAGGCTGAAATGGGGGTGTCGGATGACGCTTAGTCTTCTTCGCTTGAGGCTGATCGGGGACCTAGGGGACCACAGGTACTGGAACCGGATGCATCATCACCTGGATCTCTGACACCAAGGTGTGTAGAGTCGACAGAATATCCAAGGAAAGGTCCCTCAGCTGAGAAGGCAGAACAGGAAAACTGGGTCCTGTGCAGTTGTCGTCTTCAACGTCCTCGTGGACAATATGTAAGGACACTTGATCTTCGTTGTCTGTGGATGGGACCTCAATGGTTTGGGTGACGGCCTGGGAGGGCTGTTTCAGGGCCTCCTTGCCCCTCTTTTGTTCCCCCTGAGGGTCGTGAACTGGGCCCTAGGCATGGTTTTACCCCTTCTGGCATGCCTGCAGACTTTGCCAAAGTCACTGCGGTGGTGTTGCACCTTGGCAGCAGGGACACTTTCTGAGTCGTGGGAGCTACCCTTGTAGGATCAGCACCCGTCGCTGCTGTGGTAGTAGTAGTCATAGACGGAGCTGTCTACGAGGCCTTTGTCAGTGCCGGTTGAGCTTGCTTAGGCTGTGCTGCTTTCTTCTTCTCCAGCCGCATCTTCTCGGATTGCTCACGTAGTTTAGCCAGGGTAGACGACTTCCTCTTTGAAGAGGAGCTTGATGGTAGGCTGGCAATGAGGTGGAAGCTGACGCTGATCGCGCCCTATCCACTTTGAGACCCGCTTTCACGTTGAACCCGGTGGACTCAGACTGCGGCCCTTGGCCTCATCTTGGGCCCCCACGGATGAGGCACCCTCAAAGGACTTAGAAGACCGCTCCTCCGACCGGCCGGTCCTGGGCGAGGCAGGACCCTGCTCGGAGCACGGGTCAGAGGCCTTGCCTTTAAGCCATGATGCCAGCCTACTATGCCTGTCCTTTGTCATTTTCTTGGAGAAACCGAGGCATATCTTGCATTCCACTTCTTGTGGTCCAGGTGCAGGCAGTAGCAGCATTGCAAGTGTTTGTCCTCCACAAACACATTCCGTAGCCCGCTTTTGGTGCAGGGCCTGAAGAGGGACCTTCCCTCCTTCTTCTCCGTCATGGTTAGAGGGCACGAAGTAGGCCCAAGAGGCCTTGTAGAATCTTCGATGGATATTCGCCCTTGAGGGTGGAACTTCAATGATAACGGGTCCCAGCTGTCAGCAGATGAAGAAAAGAGCACACAGGCTTCTTTGAAGCAAAAATAGAATTTTTTCTGTTGTAAACACGAACAAACGTACAAATAGGTCAGAGAACAAACTCGAGGACAACCATCAATGAAGCGTGCAGTAAAAATCTGAAGATGGCTGCTAGAGGTGGGTTTTAGGGAGAGGACTGTCACTGGATGGGGGCAGTATGACCCAGCGGACAGTGATTGGTTTAAAGGTGAAATACAGTTTTTGAGTGAAAGTGAAACTGTGTTTTCTTTTAACAGGGATTCCCAGCCTGATGACAGGGAATAATCATGAGCATGTGAATCCATGCCAGACCCCATGCTGGAGAACTCCTGCATATGTATTCCAACAACCCCCGGTATACTCTGCTATCAGAGATCATGGAGTTATCAAGACAATTGGTCTCCTCACATCCTGTCATCAAGAACTTGCTGTATTGCTAGAGAGATACCTGCACGTGTTCTCCATGAAACCAGGAAGAGTGAAGGGTGTCATCCACAAAAATGAGACAATACCAAGAAGAGTTATATGTCTTAAACCAGACCCGCTACCTGAGGCGAGGAAACAAATCATAAAAGAGGAACTGAAGAAAATGCAAGACCTCTCTGTGATTGAGAAGAAGAGTATTAGAGCAGATACAGGAGACTTTGCATTCAGCAATAGCCCCAATCTCCAAGCCCTACAGTATGTGGAGACTCGGTATTGACTTCAGATGCCTTAACAATATATCAACATTCAATGCCTATACAATGCTTTGGATAGATGAATTGGTGGAGACATTAGGGAAGGCAAAGTTCATCTCCACCTTAGACTTGACTAAGGGCTAGTGTAGATGCCCTGCGATGAATTCTATGGATCCCTCACTGTACCCCTGCTTAAAGTCTCCTCCCAGATATCCAAGGAAAAACAGATGCTTCCTGATGGTGAGCTTGGGGTGGTGTACTGCGGGAGGATCACCTGGAAGGAGATAGGGTCCAGGGAGGTGAAGGGATCCGTGGGATGAGGCACGGTATCCTCCTTTGAAAGGGAATCACCATTCATATGTACCGAAACATACAATGGCTTGCTGTCATTACAATGTGTATGATCGCCATCTTAAGTTGAACAATATGTGTGAATGGGATGTAATATCTTTAAATATCCCATTTAAGTATGAACCTGTTACACCTAAAATGAGTGAACATCCCCCTGGCCTGGAGAAAGGAAATCTGTAAATGGTGGCTTGAGTAAACTGCCTTTCCCTATTGCGAGTGAACATGATAGTGTACCTTTTACAATGTGTAGCCAAAACAGTTCTAAAGTTAAGAATGGTGAATGTCTAATTAGAACTGATTTTGTAGCCTAGGACTCCAAGTTCCATCAACCCAGAAGTACTGGACGAAGAAGAGGGCTGAAGTGCAGTACAAGCCTGAAGGTTAGGCAATTTGGCTCAACAGCCCATACATGAGGGAGCCTGGGAAGCTTAAAAAGCTCCCTTAAGTGCAGGCCAGCAGGAGCAGTTGTGGTGGAAGTAGTAGTAGTAGTTGTTGCAGCAGAGGTACTTGCTGGGGCAGAAGGAAGTGGCTAAGAAAGACACATTGCTGGCCAAATCCACAGATGTGGGAGGAAAGAAGGGACGCCAGGATTTACCATCCACTTATTCCAGTTTCCAATCCTGAGTTGGTTCTTTCCCCCAAAGTCTGAATTGCAGAGTTTACGCAACGGAAAGGGTGAAGTCCAAAAGCTGTCCTGCAGGTGAACCTAACTTTCGCATCGAGAAGTGTGCTGCAGACCGTGCCTGGAGGTTTGCGTGCTCCAGAGTGTCGTGGTGAGCCGAACTCTGTGCATATGGGGTGGAACCAAAGCCAGCTTGAAGAGAGAAGTGAGCCCAGTCAAGAAGACACCCATAGTATAAGCCCTGCAGCTTGGGACGGAGGCCGAGGAGCCGGTGAGTGTTGCCACGCATTCTCAAGCCTTGAGGCAAGCTTTTCACTCACAAAGGAGTGAAACTGAACAACGCTGACCGGAGCGCGTCAGAAAGCCAAGTGCAACAAATGTAGCACTCGCATATTGACGAATAAGCAGTAGAACGTTTAAACCTATGTTTTCAAATAACTTTAACAACGTTTAGAGTGGTCGCGTGCATACAAAAGTGACTGCAAAACTACCCAGCCTCGGTAAAGACCTGACAACATTGTATCTTGTAACCCAAGCATTTAACCTCTATAAAGTGAGCAAGAAAGACAGAACATGCATTACCTTAAGCCATGAGGAGAACAAGTTTAGCCCTCAGCCAAAAGAGACTGAAATAACTGTTACTTTGGGAATAGCCATTACTACCAAAGGACGGGGAGGGAGGGTCGATATCACATTGTTAAAGGTAAAGCTGCTATATGAATAACTGTGGTGTGGGTGACAGAGCTATTGGTCAAGAACATACATGGTTAGAGGTCATAGAGGTGGAATGGAATGATACTCGGTTGGTGGCTGAACATAAAACAAGAATGTTTAAAGTAGCCCTAGAAGGATGGTGGTGTTTAAAAGGAGGCAAATTGTTTGTCCAGCAGAGCTGAAAGGGTATTGGTGAAGTTCTTGTCTTCATTATAACGTTGGAAATGTTAATTATAACGTTGGAAATGTTAAAAGCTGTTTAAAGTGGAATAAGTTGAGTTTAAACGCCGAAGATTGTGTGATACACACTTAAAGTTGAAGAGGTCTGGCATGAGAGTGGACCAGACAGAAGAGGAGGTAGAAGACTGGGAGTGAATCTCCCCAGTAAAAGTTGAAGCTGTTTTATTTCATACTGCCAGGAGAAAAGCACCATGAGAGAAGCCTTATGTTTCATGGTGCCAGGAGAAGAGCACTGTGGGCAAAGATCGTTATGTTTCATGGTGACAAAAAAAGTGCTGTGAAACAAACCTTGTGTTTCATGGTGCTAAGGGAGAAGCACTGTAATATTTTCTGAGGAAGCTGAAACATTTCATGGTGCCAAGGAGGGAGCACTGTGGCATTTTACATAAGGAAGTTGTGGTGCTTCATGGTGCCCAGGAGGAGGACTGTGTTATTTTCTGAGTCAAGAAGTTATACTTTTACTTGACATTGCAAGGGAAACAATATGGTTTTATCTAATTAACTTCTTGAACTATATATCCTGGAGGAGTAGGATCTTCTCTGGAGTTGAACTGCGAAAAGCTAGACATGTCCTTTGATCCAAATAACCTTTGCCAGGAACTACATTAGAACTATATTTCACCTTTTGGATTTTCTTAATACTTTGTGTTGAACCTGACTGATTTAGAAACCTGGGGAAGGGGAATTCACCCAGGTTAAGAACATTACCCTGTAAGGTGTTACACATACAATTGTTTACCACACATGTTGCCAAATACCTTTGTTTGTTTATGTTATTGTAGAAGTGTGAGGAATAGAAATGTTATGTTAGAGTGTTTTTCCTTAGTTGGTTTAGGCAGGGAAACCCAGTTAGAGTAGGGCAAGATAGGGGTTGGATGTTTTACGTTTGTTTCGAGAAACCATAACAAATGGGTCTGCCTCACATTTCTGACCCCTCACAGCCCCCAGAGGTGGAAGAAAACCTCAAAACAGCCTTTTCAACTTCCGAAGGCCTTATCCATTTCAGAGTACTTCCTTGTGGCCATCATGGATGCATGCTATCTTCCAGAGACTAATGACCAAGTCTTAGCCCCATGTTGGACAGTTGCAGGAGCATATCTTGATGACATTGTGGGGTACATTGCAATCTGAGAAGATCTAAAGAACATATTCGCCACATGTGAGCAAATGGAAGAACTGACAGATGGTGAAGACACAAAAGGAGAAGAAAGGAGAAATGAGGGGAATAGGAATTTACAAAGCGGAACTGGGTACAGAGTGCCAGTCCGCAAGTAGCACAAACCTGAAGCATTGCAATACAGAGGGGTCTAGATCCAGGTAGCGGATATCCACCAACAGAGCATCACAGATTGGGGCGCAATGGAGCAACATCAGCCATCTTGATAAAGAATACACAGCTGATGCTTCTCCAGAACGTCTGAACAAATTCCATCGCGGCCAAAGGAAACCGCAGTCCCGGTACATCCTGACAAGATTTGCTCAAACATTGTGGGGAGAGAGAACTGCTTTTTGGGAGTGGCATAGACCATATGTGACCACAAAGTAAATAGAGCAATGCCAGCTTACACTGCTGCGTGCCACATGCAAGCATCTGCAGCAGGACTCTTTAACTCAGACTGTTTTAGACATGCAGCGGAGCAGCTCTCCTTCATGAAACTCAGAAACAAGATCAGACTTACCTGGGAGTCAGCCATGGTGTGGCTCCCTGACACAAATGGGCAAATTCTCTAATGCGGGCCACCATTGCCCAGCACGACGGACCCATGAGGCAAAAAAGGGTGTAGCCTAGCCCCCCCTTTTTGTATTTTGACCTCTGTAACACCTCCATGGTGGCAAAGACAGGACGGAATTGGCCTGAGGAAGGTCATTAGTGACATGAGGGAATGCCGTTACCCAGAAATCTTTATTAGCATCACAAATTCGGATCCAAGAATGGCAACCCTATTAGGAGATGACATGACTAAAAATTATATCAAAGAGTATCTTTCAACAATAATTGAATACCTTTGGCAATGATTTACAAATAACAGCAGAGAAGTAGGAAACAGAACTTGGGACAGACATTATGCTGCCGACCTGGAATTAATACCAACATGGATTAACAAGATTTTAACAACACCTAATCTCAAACTTTAATAGTACAAACCTCTTTTCCGAATGCACGTGCCACTGTCTCGCATGGCTGCAATTTTAAAGACCAGAAATCCTTAATGTACTTGATGCTATGTACCTGACGCAACCCCATATGTTTTCACTATTCCCATTGATTCAGGAGTTTTGGGAGAAGATTTTTGATAACATTTCTTTGATCATGGACAACCTAACTAGACCAACCACTGTGGCTATTTTCTTCAAAACTAAAATAAACAGATTAATCCTCTACTATTCAATGCCTTTGTTTTAGGTGGTTTGCTGTTAGCAATGGAGTGGATCTCTAGATAGCCTTCATGAGCCGACGCTTGCTTCCGCGAACTAATACGCTTATAATATACAGAGCAAAACCTATCTTAAGCACAATTATCTTTCATTTGTGATTATCACCAGCAATATTTGAACACAAATGTATGTTTTACGGCAAATGGTTTTTGATTTTCCCTATATGTACTGATTATAGTGACAAAAATATATATGTTTGTACTATCATGAGTGCTAATAAACAAATTACAAAGGGAGTCAACAAAACATAGATTCTAACAGAATGCTTCAACATCTATTCTTACATAAACAGGAGTGAGGATAATGCATGTAGGGTCACGAGAAATCATGTAATAAGAATTAAGTATAGCAATACTGAAAGGTGACAGGATGTGATAACCCAAAATGTAGCAAGAACGAAAAAAAAGGAAGGTGGACTCTTGCCAGTATTCAATTCCTTTTGGATTTAATCAGGGGCAAACAAAGATGCTACCATTAAGGGTTTCAGGATGTTATGACATAATATACTGGGGTATTCATCTTAAAGGTCTGAGCTTTTCCTACAGACAACTACACCTCCCTGTAAGTATGGCCACTGGATGCAAATTTCAGCTTTAAGTGCCCAGACACTTTTGCCTGTACTTACAGTCTTGGGGTCATAGCACCTGGCTCACTACTTGACTTAAAAGTACCAGGAATATAGAGGCTAGTTCACTTCTTGACTTGACAGTCTGATTATAGCACCCATCTCACTTGACATTTCCTATTGGCAAGTACTTCTTTCCATGCTGCTTTAGGGTACTGAATGGCATAGAAACTATGCTCCTCATGCCCCGCATGGAGTAGAACTAAGATGTACATCTAATTTTATCTATTCTAATTTGTGTTTATATATACCAGTTTCATACATGTCCTGATAAAGACAGTTGTCAGCTCGTCCCTCTCTTCTTAGACAATATTATTTTGTCGAAAACTAAAGTTACAATTTGATACCTTGAACATTTGATATACAAGGTACTAGTACTAGACAATTAGGTGTTGAAATGGCTGGTTTCATTAAATTCTGCACTGTATGACTTTTTTGCAATTTTAAGTCTTTTCGATATTATCTACAAAATTATTCTATGATTCTACTTATCTGAAGGGTAGTCACTTTATATGCTGATTCAATACTGCGAGAATTTGCACTTATCAAGGGATTTGGATAATATCCATCCCTTTGTTAGAACAATAGTATTCCTATTCTATATTGTTCTCAACCTCAACTGCAGTGGGGTTTAGTTGAATGTAAATAGATAGGTTTACAACATTCCATTTATTACATCAGAGTGGCAAACACAGTTACTTAAACTATTCCAGATATGTACTTCATTTTGAATAATTTTGTATCTATGAATTTATACCCAATTTTATCACTTATTAAATGTTATTATGCGAGTTTAATCATGATGATATGTGTTCAATATAATATGTATGTTTTAGATTATCCTTGACCTAGTCTATCCCCTTCTTGGTGTGCATCATTGAAGTCGAACCACAGATTGACTAACGTGATAATAATTATTTTCCGTGTGACTACACTTTTGCTTGCTTTGACCTCATGCCCCTGGTAGCACTCCTGGCTGCTGATGTTTCATTTTTACACTCTCCTACCAGCAAGTGTTTCTTTCTCATTTGCTTAGGATTGTCAGCCCATGTTTGGCTTATAACCTATCAACCATAGATAGTCATCATGGGACAAGGTTTTTTCTCCTGGAGGCAATTCTCCTGCAGTGTCTGATGTCATGACCCAGCTGGTTCTTGGCTTACTCCTTTATTTGGTCTGGACCCTGTCACTTTCTGAGATATGGACAAAATACATTTTGTGTTATTTTCTCTCCACCTTCTCTAGTTCAGCAGTGTATATAGACCTCAGCAAGCTTATAACTCACTCTCTGAGCTAGGCCTCTGTCAACGTCCGAGATTCAGCTTGGAAGGCTTTTGGGGTTGTTCTCCCCGTGGCAGTTTTGGGTTTCCATGTTTCCCTTGGAGGATGCGCTTAGTGGTGTGCTGGTGGTCTCCTCTACTCCCTTAGAGCTACCCCAAAAATCTTGTCTTTCTCTCTTCTAGCTTGGCAACTGCCCTCAACAGATGGTTGCTGGTTTATCCTCTTTCAGTCTGGTCACCACCAGTCTTAGGGAGTACTAGAATGGCCAATGAAGGAGTAGCAGCTTGAAAGAGCAGCTCCTGTCTTCCACCCTATTAACCATCTGAAACCTGGCTGAAATGTCAAGCAAAAAGAAAATAGAGACCCTGGATAAACCCTTTTTCCAAAAAACCTAAGCAGATCAATGAAGATCCAGAAGAAGACACGCCAAACTGTGCTGACATCTTTAAACTTCTGAAGCAAGTGGCAAGTGATATGAGTGATGTCAAGGCAACTTTAAATGACTTGTCTGGGAAGGTCAGCGGTTTGGAGACTCGCATGGTGGATGTGGAACGTAGGATATCCGGTTTGCAAAGGGAAGCCTCTGGCAGTTACTGAGGATACCAGAAGCTGCAAGAGGAGATGACTAGAGTTCAGCTGACAAACATAAACTTAGAAATACAGACTAGGAGCAACGACATTCGCTTGATTGGTATTCCTGAAAAACCGGAATACAACCTGTCTGCTTTGGTTGTTGATATTTTACAAGGAGGTTTGCCTGGATCTGGTGTACAGCTGAGTGACCTGATGTGATATTTAGAGCTGGAAAACAAGAACCTGGAAAGGCAAGGGAAATAATTGCCAAGTTTGCGAAGACCTCCATGAAGGAAAATGTACTGCACCTCGCACGACAGCAGGAATCATTATCTTGGCAAGGAAACTCATTTCATGTCTACCCTGACTTTCCAAAGGAAGTGGCAAATAAAAGAAATGCATTTGGGGAAGCAAAACGCCTGGCTAAGGAACATGGATTTAAAACTTCACTGCTGAAGCCAGCTATTTTTGCCTGAAGGGTGTACGCTCACTGACGCCCCAGAGCAGGCTTGTGCCTGGCTCAGAAGCTACCCCAACAAAAACCTGCCACCATAAGATGGTTTTATTTACTCTTTACTATCCTTTCCTTTTGGTTAATGTATCTCAAATGTGTTCAATATTACTGCTGCCCATATTTACTTATTGTTTTTATTAATGTTATCAATGTTGTCTGTAATTGTGTAGACTGGTAGATTGCTTTGATTTTATTATTATTCATTTCGGACTCATCTGGGTTTATACAGTTAACGGCAGTCGCTTGCGCTGCACACAGTATTTATTTTTAATTAGTCTGTGTTCTTTTTGCGTATCGTATCATAAGTGTTCGTGCGGTACGGATCTTCGAAAAAAGGACCTGTTGTAATGAAACTGATGTGGCACATTTGCGTAGCATAACATGAAGAACGTGCTGTCATTATCACTCCAATCTTCCGGATTGAGGTGGTTACTCGTTGTCTAGATCATAGAGTTTCTATGGTTGCACATCCGAAGTTCACTTTGCTGAAACCTTACCTAATGCTGTACTATTCTCCCATCCCAGACACGACTGCACTACTGATCTTGAGGAGGTGAGAGATGAAGGTCTAGAAGGATGCATTGAAAAATGATGTACTAGCAGTATTTAAGCGGTGACACCGCTGTCCACTATGATTGGTGTGTGTGGGGGTGGCGCGGCTTAGTGGGCTGGGTGGCAGTGCCGTGATTGGTACAATGCGTTTTGGTGTCTGAGCTTCATTGGCAGTGCGGCCTTTGTGAGGGTCTTGATGGTGGTGAGGACTGCTGTATTTTCTGGGGGCCGTTTGCTACTCTCCCAGTGCTAGCCCAACGATTACTACACGTGGCGCTGGGGGAGTGGAGGACGGTTCCTGGGTGGGGGGGATGGTGCTGGGCGTTGACTGTTCGACGTTTGTGGAGGCGGTGCTGCACCGTCGGGGGGGGTCCGGATGTTGTGATGCGCAGTGTTGGTGCGGCGCAGCTGTGGAGCCTATGGGGCTTGTGCCACTTCTGTGCTTTTGGTCATCGGGATGGCGGCGCAGTGCTGAACTGTATATTGGCGCAGGTTGCCCTTTTTACAAAATAAACACAGACCACCTGGAATACATGGAAACATTAGAGGGATTAGGAGCAAGCCATGAAGTGGAATTTACCCGTGACTGAACATATTTGACATGAATGCCTCCTCATACTTCTGATCTAATAGCTTATTTTGTGCCATTCGTCCTCCTTGACAGAGTTGCATTTTATTGTAGGTATATTGAATTATTAGATATGGAGAATAATAAGGGGAGAGTGAAGCATTAGGATATTTGTATTGCAGAATTCGCTTGTGAGGATGTACATAGTTGGTTTTACTGCAGGCTGGATTTCTGAGCGCCTTGACACACACATTTCATACATGAGACCTCTGGCCTGGAATGTCAATGTATATGAATTGTATGTGACAGAAATAGATGATTATTATTGTAGCCATATTGTCGGGTACTTTAGGTCTCTGAATGTATTATCTGAATATTTTGGTATTGGGGTGCAGTCTTTATAGAGAACTATTGATGGTGCTGAATTAGAGGTGTTGCGCACTACTGGATTGATTTGGGTGACACTGAGTGGGCAGACATGTTGGGTGAGTTGGTAAGACTGCATGGCTTCAATTGGGTTTCTGGCTGTTGTACCTCATATATTGCAATTGATGTGCTTGGTTATTGGGTCAATACCATTGACTATCTATGACATACACTCCACAGATGTTGTCATTTTGAAATAAGGGGTATATTGAAAATACCAATTTTCCTAATACATTGGTGTCAGCTATTGAATACATTTATAGGGTGGCGGTAGGGGAGCTGGGTTTGGTGATTTTATTTTTACAGTTGTTTGCTAAGGTTTTTCTGTTCTACCTTAGTGCTAAGTCTGAGTAGTGTGCCATCTATTTGTAACTAGTACTATCTGGTAGACTCATGCCTTGGTGGGGCGTGGGTTCCTTCCTTTCTCTTTTCCTCTTACTGATTTCTTTTCTCGTCTTACTATTCTATGCTGAACACACTTTTTTTTTTAACTTAATTAAAGTTGACAGCATGAATTCTAGATCCATAAATCATCCTAACATTGTTCCAGGGAATGTTAATAGCCTAAAGACTGTTGTGAAATGGAAAAAAATCTTATCCTATTTGAGATCAATTTCATGTGACATCGCTTTCCTCCAGGAGACACATCTAGATTGTAAAGAGGCTGAAAAACTTCAAAGGGGATGGATCGGCCAAATCTTCTTCTCGACCTATTCAAACAGTAAAATGGGCGTTTCAATATTCATCAAGAAAAATCTGCCTAGCACTGTCCTCTCAAGCAAAACAGACAAAAAAGGAAGAATTGTCTGTGTTTCGATTAAATTACAAGATACAACCATGCTGTTATGTAATGTGTATGCACCCAATTTGGATGACGCCCTTTTCTTTCATGAGCTTGCACAACTGCTTCAAAGCTTTGGTGTTAATGAAATTGTGTTAGCTGGTGATTTTAGCCAAGTGTTGGATCCAGCATTAGATCACTCAAATGGGGACTGTATGCGCATCCCGAAGAGGAGCAGAAGATCTTTAGAATGCCTGATGAAGGAATTCAATCTAGCGGACATCTTGCGATTAAAGCATCCATCTGATAAAGACTACCGCTTTCATTCATTGTGTCATGATACGTATTCCCGTATTGACTTCTTCCTGTCCTCGGGTCAAGTGACCTCCAGCTGTTTTGACTCAAATATAGGGTTCATCGCCTCATCAGACCACGCAACTGTATCCCTATGTCTGTCCTTGGAACATAATCTGATCAAGTCATCTAGATGAAGAATGAATTCTAACATTTTACAAAATGAGCAGATTAGAGATGAAATTGTGGAGGAAATTAAAGACTTATTCAAATTAATAGGTCTGATGAGGTCAAAGTCTCCACTGTCTGGGAAGCAATTAAATGTTTTGTCCGTGGTGTTTTAATGTCAAAAACCGGCAAACAAAGGAAATTGAAAGCTAAAGACATTCAGTGGTTGTCTACAGAGGCAAAGCGTCTAGAATTTGAATTAAATAAATGAATATCCGACAAAATAGACTATGCCTTATTCAGGCAGAAAACCAACTATTTTGAGATTGGGGAAAAAGCAGGACAACTCTTAGCACACACTTCAGCTGAGAGTGAACTCTTTATCAATGCAATCAGAGGTCCAAATAATATCTTGAAAACACAACAAAAATAAATAAATATTCAGTTCCATGATTTCTATGAAAAGCTTTACAATTCAGAACTGACTTGTGAAAACATTGCGATTGAAAACTTTCTGGATTCATTAGACATCTCTCAATTGTCAAATGATCAAGCCGTGAGTCTTGAAGTGAGAATAGAGATTGAAGACGTTCGTCTGGCCATTTCTGAACTTTCTGTGGGTAAGTTGCCAGGCATGGATGGATTGCCTGGAGAGTTTTATAAGATACTACCTGACTCACCTTTACAACTTCTTTGTGATGTTTATAAAAATGCCTTTGAGACCAACTCCATGGCAGACACAATGCAGCACGCTCTAATACGTTTTTGAAGAAAAAAGATAGATCCGTTACAAGATGTGAAAACTACAGGCGAATTAGTCTAATTAATGCTGACTGCAAGAGTTTGGCTAAGTCCCTAGCTATAAGACTGGAAGCAGTTATACCATTGTTAATTCCCGAGCATCAGGTCGGCTTTGTCACTGGGAGGGCTGTGGCTGACAACATGAGACGGTCTGTTGTCATCAATTGAGCAAAGACATAGGCAAACAATGGCTCTGCTGTTATTTTGCTAGATGTCAAGAAGGCGTTTGATCGTGTGGAAGGGACCTTCTTGTTCTCGTGCTTAGACAAAATGAAATTTGCCAAGACTTTAAGCGTTGGGTTTGGTTATTATACACAAATCCATCTACAAGTGTACTTACAAATGGCCTCATTTTGAACGCTTTCAAACTTCATAGGGTCCAGACAGGGCCGCCCGCTCTTGCTGTTATTATTCATTTTATCGATGGAAGCCTTGGCAGTATTATTGAGGGTTGATGACAATCTTCAACCAATAATTGGGAATGATCATGAAAATCTAATCTGGCTCTATGCAAATGATCTCCTGGTGGCTCTACAGGATCCAGCAAGTTGCATACCTTACATGATGTGAGATATCGAGCAATTCTCCATAGTTTCTGGTTATAAGGTGAACTGGAGCAAGTCTGAAATTCTTCCAGTAAACATTATCTGCATGCGACACACCTGTGCTCAATTCCAGTTCCCCTGGTGTCCGGAAAAGATGTAATATCTAGGTATTTGGATTGATCCTGTGGTGATCAAGTTGCCAAAAATAAATCTTACAATGATCTTACAGAAACTTAAATCTAACATAGATAGATGGGGACTTTTGAACCTGTCCACATGGGGGAAGATCAATTGTATAAAAATGAACCTGGCACCACGGGTGAATTATATTTTATCTATGCTTCCCATCAAAGTACCTGGTCATCTTTTCAAAGAAATTCAGAGAATCATGCAAAAGTTCATTTGGGACGGAAAACCAAAAGACTTGCAATGTGGAAAATGCAGCTCCCTTTAAAGCAAGGGGGAATGAACTTGCACAACTTTGTCGACTACCACCTGTCATTCACAACTCGCCATCTATGTAAGATCATTGAAACTGATGAGGAAGAGCAAACAAAATGTTTAGCCTGGGAGTGCAGTGCTGTATCGCAGTTGGATCCCAAAGCTTTGTTGATGACCAAGAAAAAAACATCTAAAAGGGATCAATCCGCTAACCGCATTCTTACAAAACTGTTGGCATGATATTTCTAAACGCATGGGTTCAGAGCCTTACCTGTTCCCTGATGTTTCAATCTGTTTTTTTAAAAACTTCATTTTGAGTTTTCAACAAATAAGGAACAAGTTACTTACCTGTAACTGTTATTCTCCAGCGTGGGTCTGGCATGGATTCACATGCTCATGAATATAATAATACATAGCAGTACACACATGCACAACCACGGGAGGTGGCAAAGGCTCAACATTAAGCAACTCTTACCTCCTCGCCAGGCCCACCTTCAGGCGAACAGGTTGCGCAGCACTGCTTGGCCGACCCTGGACTCCTCCCTGGAGTCCCGATCGACGCAGTAGAATCTTGTGAAGGTGTGTGTCGACCTCCACGTAGCAGCCCCGCCCTGCAGGTGTCCAGGGGCACATCAGACAAGAACGCCGTAGTAGCATCGATTGCTCTGGTCGAATGGGCTCTCGGACTGCCGGGCAACAGTCGGTTTGCTAACCGGTGACATTGCATGATGCAGCCGGAGAGCCATTTGGAAATGGAAGCCTTCGAGAGGGCCTTCCCTTGGTTCACAGGTCCAAAGTTCACAAAAAGCTGTGTGATGTCTTGCGAAAACTATTCCTGCAGTCCACGTAGAACTTCAGCGCTCTAGCTACATCCAGCGAGTGCAAAGTCCTCTCGGCCCACGACGAGCCGACGGGAAGAAAACTGGCAACACCAAGGGCTCTTTGAGGTGGAAGTCCGATGGCTCCTTGGGCATGAAGGAGGGGTGCGTCCTCAGCACCATCCTCGTCTCGTGGAAAGTCAAGTATGGAGGCTTGCAGGATAGGGCCTGGATCTCTCCCACTCGTCGTGCGGAGGTGATGGCCACAAGGAACGCTGTTTTCCACAACAGAAATTTCAATGGTGCCGAATGCAGAGGCTCGAATGGCGGCCCCTTGAGCCTGGTCAGCACTACGTTGAGCTCACACGCCGGGGCCGGAGCCTTCACCGGCGGGAACGATCAGAACAGTCCCTTCATAAATTCGTTCACCAGGCGATGAGACCACAGGGATGACCGTCCCATAGTTCTGGTGTATCGGGAAATCGCTGCCAGATGTATCTTGATGGAAGCATGAGCTAGTCCAGCCTTGGCCAGTGACAGCAGGTACGGAGGCACTTGAGGGGCCGTGATCCGCAGCAGGTTAATCTTCTGTGCACGGCACCAGACAGAGAACCTCTTCCACTTGGGTCCATAGCACTTGAGAGTTGAGGACGCCCTGGCCTTTGCAAGCACCTCCTTGCAGTCTGCTGGGATATCGTACCCTCCAAACTCTAGTGCTGCAGGAGCCAGGCCTGCAGATTCAGTGACTCTGGGTCGTGATGAAGGAGAGAAGATCTGCGTCTGTCGACAGCTTGACTGGTGGGGACGCGGACATGTAGTGAAGGTCCAGGAACCAGATCTGTCTCGGCCACCCCGGTGCGACGAGGTTCATCCTGCACCGGGACCTCTTGAGCTGGTGACGAGTCGTAGTAGCAACATCAAAGGAGGGAATGCATACAGGAACAGTCCATCCCAGGGGAACGAGAAAGCATCGCCCATGCTCCTCGGCTGGGGAAACCTGCTGGCGAACCTCTGGCACTTGGAGTTCGTCGCCGTCGCAAACAGGTCGATCTGGGGTTTGCCCCATCGTTGGAAAAGTCGATCCACCTGATCCTGACGCAGCTCCCACTCGTAGCACGAGCGCAGCTCCATGCTGAGTGAGTCGGCGATGACGTTCTTTATTCCTGCTAGATGGAAGGGCACCAGAAACATCCCTTGGGCTACGGCCCAGTGCCACAAATCCTGGGCCTCCTTGGATAGGGCTGGGGACCTGGTGCCTCCCTGCTTCCGGATGTAGAACATCGTGGTGGCGTTGTCGGTGAAGATCCTCACCACCTTGCCCTTGAGGGACGGGAGAAACGACCTAAGGGCCCAGAACACTGCTCAGAGTTCCAGGATATTGATGTGGAGAGACCTCTCCTCCGGGAGCCAAAGGCCTCTCGCATGCAGATCTCCGGTGTGCGCTCCCCACCTGTCACAATGCCTGCCCCCAGACATCCGGAATAGGTCCATCTGTCTAGGGAATAGGCACCCAAGAAGACACAGGAATTCCCAAAACCCCGCCTAGGGGCTATATGGGTTCAGTCCTGGCGCCGTAGGTGCCAGGCTCATATTGCCAACTTTAAACTATGCAGGTCATCATGCAAAGAACTCATGTACAGGCCATGAAGGGACTACTTTCCTTTAGGAGCTATTTTACTGCTTGAGTGTCGTACTGGAACTTCTTACCTGGGAACTACTTTTTTGATTCTATTTAAACCACGCCCAAAGAGCAGCACACGCTTCGCGTTATTCTGCATCTTAGCAGTGTAACGCTCACCGTGTCTGCAGTCCAGCATCCAGTCTACAGCCACACCTGTCTTGTATCCGGAGCCGATCCTAGAGAAAAGTAAATAAGAATAGAAGGTTAGAACAAGGAGATTTCCATTTGGTCATCTTTTCCTGGAGCAGCCGCACCTGTGGATAAAGGAAAAAGACATTAAAATAAACCCTATCGCATTGCCGGCTGCAGCGCCGCGCCATACTCAGCTGTCTTCGGAGCATCTCCACGACCCGGCGCAGCACCCGTTGAATCGCCGCCCGAAACATCAGCGTCTGAAAAGACAAGAACAAACAAAAGGTGAGTGGGGTTCTGCCAAAGACATTCTTTTACTTACCGCAAGATACTTCCTTGGAATTTTACCGCTCGAGGCAGCGCTGGTCACCATCCTACGTTAGACATTTTTGGCAAGGCGCCGCACCTGCAAAGAAGATAGAGAACTATTGGTTAATTACATTTGGAACAATATTACTTGCTAGACCGTGCTTGGTACAGACTGACTCTTACCTAAGCGCTACCTTCATCCATCGAGGCAAACTCACTCCTTGGATAACGCTGCAAAGGAAAAGGTATGAAAGGAGCAAGAGTGAATTAACAGACATTTGCACTCTAAAAGAACTATACATTCGGTTTACACACTACTTACCTCAGAGTCATTGTTGTCTGGAACTCTGCCAAATACCTTCGGATCAGTGAAGTAACTGAACTTCTACGCGCCCCTGCACTCCACGCAGGATGGAGAGTTCATCCTTCCAAACAATAAAGTGAGACTTTATGAAGGGGAATACTGGAACTTTTAAGGGAAAATAGTGTTAGTGTAACTTCACTACCACGGGTGGCTAATCCCCTTTACTGCTTTTAGGAAAATATTCTTGCGGGCCAAGCAGACGAAACGGAGTTGGCAAGTGCAGTCGATCATCACTTCGCTATGAGTCACACTGGTGGAGACCGCAGCAGTCCAGCTTCATTCGACGCCCCTGTGGAATCCAGGTCAGCGTAACAGAACGCGAAGCCCTACTACAAATCTCCACCCGGGCTTTATGGAGACCTCAGAGACTGACCAATTAGCCCAACTACTGGGAGAACTAAGGGCTGAAGTGCATTCTGCCCGTCAAGAATATAATGCTCTCAGGAGAGAACTTATTGTGGCAAAAGAACGTACAGATTATCTCGCCAGGCAATTACTTCCAAGCTCAAGCTGGGCACACACCTTTACCTGGCCCCGGGGGAGCTTCTGCCCAAGCTCAATCAAGTAATCCAGTGCAAGTAATTTTACCAGGGACAGTTCCTTTATCACCGCCAGAACGCTTTGCGGGGGACCCTAAAAGGTTAGTCGTGTTTATGAACCAGTGCCGCCTGCATGTTTTATGTAGACCTGGAGCCTTTCCGAATGATCAAACAAAGGTAGCCTTTGTACTATTGTATCTCAGCGGCAATGCGTCTATTCTACTAGTCAACCAGGATGACCCTCTTCTTCCGGATTTTCAGGGTTTTCAACTAAGCATGGAAAGACTGTTTGCCTGACATTCCCAAGGCCAAGCTTTGGATAACAAACTTTTGTCCTTGCGTCAGGGTAACCAGGATCTGCTGACCTACATCGCAACCTTCAATAGGTTGGTGGTAGAAACCGGATGGCCAGAGGTCAAGCGGATTACGCTATTTCATCGTGGGTTACGAGGTGAACTAAAAGATGTTTTGGCACAAGTAGGGAACCCACCTCAAGATTGTGCTGAATACATAGAACTGGTTGTCCAGTTGGATCACAGACTTCAGAATCAGAAGGCTGATCGGGCTAGATTCGAGAATCGAGTATTGGTAAGACCTAAGGACAATGTCACCCCCAAAGGAACTGATGTATCTGAACCCATGCAAATTGGGGGGGGAGGGGTTAAAGGACCTTTGACTCAAAAAGGGACAAGAGGCGGCAGTTACAATTGTGTTTGTATTGTGGAACCTCGGGCATTTTTTACAGGATTGCCCAGTGAAACCACCTAAGAAGGTGGTAGGAGTCGCTGACAAAGTCAATATGGAATCAGAGCCGGGAAACAACCACGCCCGACAAGCGTAGAGATCCGTTTGCCAAGCATGAAGGACACTCAGACCTCGCACCTAATTATACCAATGGTCCTTATAGATCAAAGGCAACCATCTCGTATGCACACAGAGAGAGCATACATAGATAGCGGAGCCATAGTGAACTACATGGATCAAGAATTGGCTACAAGGATGAACCTGCCTCTTTGCAAAAAACGCACAACTGATGTAATCACCACCGTCGATGGGACCGAAATAGCTTCAGGTCCAGTAACTCATTCAACTATGGAGATGACACTGTTGGGTCAAGATGGGCATCGAGAGAGCATTGTGTTTGACTTAATCAAGGCCCCACAGTTCCAAATAATTCTGGGAATGCCATGGTTGGAAACTCATAATCCGTGTATTGACTGGCGGGAAAAGAGAGTGAGCTTCTCGGATTGTGCACACACTTGTTACCCTGAAAGAACTTTGATCAAAAGACTGGCTACGGTCACGAATCCGATAACTCGGTTACCCCAGGAATACCAGGAATTTCAGGATGTTTTCCAGAAAGAACAAGCAAACATGTTACCACCCCACAGATCATATGATTGCCAGATCGACCTCCTATCCGGCTCTCAAATTCCATGCAGCAGAATCTATGCCCTCACTGAACCCGAAAACCTTAATTTACGGCAATATTTGGATCAATACCTCGCTAATGGCTTCCTTCGCCCGTCCAAGTCTCCGGCAGCATCGTCTTTATTCTTCGTCCCTAAAAAAGAAGGTGACCTTAGGACTTGTATTGATTATCGCGCATTAAACCAAATAACGGTAAAAAAACGATACCTGTTGCCCCTGATCCCAGAACTACTGGACCAAGCAAAGGATGCTCGTATCTGCACTAAGTTGGACCTCCGAGGGGCGTATCATCTGGTATGAGTGAAAAAAGGCGACGAATGGAAGACTGCCTTCCGTACCAAATACGGATTGTTCGAATACCAGGTGATGCCCTTCGGGCTTTGCAACGCACCGGCAGCCTTCCAGTATTTTATGAACAATGTCCTTCGCAAACTCATAGACGTCTGTGATGTTGTATACATAGATGACATCTTTGTATACTCTTCATCTGAATCAGACCATGTGAAGCACGTTTGTGCTGTACTAGAAAAACTACGCCAGCATAAATTATATGCGAAATTGGAAAAGTGCGTTTTTCATACTTCGGAAGTTGAATTCCTTGGATTTATCCTGACCCCAAATGGAGTTCGAATGGATTCACGAAAGGTGGATGCAATCCTCAAGTGGCCCCCACCTACCTCGATTAAAGGGGTATAGAGTATGCTTGGATTTCCGAACTTTTACCGCAGATTCATTCCTGATTTTTCACATCTTGTACACCCCATTACGGCTGTTTTGCGGAAAAATAAACGCTTCCAGTGGACAGAAGAGGCTGAAAGGGGCTTCCAAGACCAAAAACAGAAATTTACTTCAGCTCCTGTTTTAAAGCACCCACGTCCAGAACCTCCGTACGTGGTTGAAACTGATGCATCCAGCTTAGCCATGGGAGCTGTGCTTTCCCAAAAGGATCCTGAAACTGGTCAACTTCCCCCGGTGGCGTTCTGGTCACGGAAATTTTCAGCACCAGAGTTAAACTATGCAGTTACCGACAAGGAACTACTGGCCATCAAGTCGGCGTTCAAAGCCTGGCGGCATTATCTTCTCGGAGCTCGACACACCATCACCATAATCACGGATCACAGGAACTTACAATATTTAAAGACAATCGTCACGCCAACTTAGATGGGCCTTATTCTTTGAGGAATATGATTTTGTGATTACATACCGACCAGGTTGTCGAAATGGCAAAGCAGATGCCTTATCTTGTATTGGAATGGGAGAAGCATATTCAAATCCAGAACCAGTACCCATAATTTCGGAGAGAAGAATTCTTGGTATAACCACTCTACAGACTCTGGACGACATCCATAAAAAGATTCAAAAGCTTTTCGACCCTGCAGCCTTACAAAGCTGGTTGAACAAAGGCAAAGATTATTCAGTCACTGATCACCTACCATACTATCAAGGATGTCTTTACCTACCAAATAAAGACTTACAAGAACATGTTATCTCCAATTACCATGAGTCTTTGATAGAAGGGCATCCTGGGATTGCTAAAACCGAGGCCAAGATCAAAAGACAATTCTGGTGGCCTAATTGGTGGAAAGACATCAAGTCATTTATACTGTCTTGCGGTATTTGCGCCCAAAATAAGACCCAGAAAAGGAAACCAGCAGGACTATTACAACCTTTGGACATTCCGCCTACGCCTTGGCATACCTAATCCCTTGACTTTATTACTGACCTTCCCCCATGTAATGGGTATAACACCATCCTAGTTATAGTGGATCTTTTTTCCAAAATGGCTCATTTCATTCCATTAAAGGGTCTACCTTCAGCCTCGACCTTGGCCAAGGAATTTCTAAAACATATTGTCCGAATACAAGGATTCCCCTTCATATTTGTTTCCGACCGGGGAAGTCAGTTCATTTCTCAGTTTTGGAAGAAATGCTGTCAATTGGCCCAAATCGACATTAGATTATCAACCAGCCACCATCCTCAAACTGATGGTCAAACTGAGAGGACCAATCAGACACTAGAGCAATACCTACGGTGCATGTTACACCAAACCGAAGGCAATTAGAAAGAAATGTTGTGGATATCCGAATATGCATGCAACAACTCATTGCACTCAGGAACAGGACAAAGCCCATTTTATACTATACATGGGCGACATCCTCGAACCTGTGAACTCGATTCGCCCCAACACTTAGAGATGCCCGCCGTGAACCATCTACACGCCACTATTACAGAAGCTTTTAAAAAGTCAACGAGCATTTAAAACAGGCTAAAGAAAACCGCAGATCAACATAGAAGCGAAGCTCCGAAATATCAGATAGGGGACCAAGTTTGGCTGGCTTCAAGACAAATACCTTTAAAGGGGACTCGAACCTTTAACCCCAAGTATTTGGGACCTTACACTATTAAAGCCATTATTAATCCTGTCGCCGTCAAATTGGAGTTACCGTCAAATATGCAAATTCACCCAGTCTTCCATGTTTCACTTCTTAGCAGAGCCTAACGCTCACCATGCCTGCAGTCCAGCATCCAGTCTACAGCCACACCCGTCGTGGGTCCCGAGCCGATCCTAGAGAAACGGAAAGAAGAAGAGAAGGTTAGAACAAGGAGATTTCCATTTAGTCATCATCTTTTCCTGGAGCAGCCGCACCTGTGGATAAAGGAAAAAGAAATTAAAATAAACTGCGTCGCATTGCCAGCTGCAGCGCCACGCCATACTCACCTGTCTTCGGAGCATCTCCACGACCCGGCACAGCACCCGTTGAATCCCCGCCCGAACCATCAGCATCTGAAAAGACAAGAACAAACAAAAGGTGAGCGGGGTTCCGCCAAAGACATTCTTTTACTTACTGCAAGATGCTTACTCAGAATTTTACCGCTCGAGGCAGCGCTGGTCTCCATCCTACGTTAGACATTTTCGGCAAGGCGCCGCACCTGCAAAGAAGATAGAGAACTATTGGTTAATTACATTTGGAACAATATTACTTGCTAGACAGTGCTTGGTACAAACTGACTCTTACCTAAGCGCTACCTTCATCCATCGAGGTGAACTCACTCCTTGGATCACGCTGCAAGGGAAAAGGTATGAAAGGAGCAAGAGTGAATTAACAGACATTTGAACACTAAAAGAACTATACATTTGTTTTACACACTACTTACCTTGGAGTCATTCGGATCAGTGAAGTAACTGAACCTCTACGCGCCCCAGCACTCCACGCAGGATGGAGAGTTCTTCCTTCCAAACAATAAGGTGAGACTTTATGAAGGGGAATACTAGAAATTTTCAGGGAAAATAATGTTAGTGTAACCTTTCTACCACGGGTGGCTAATCCCCTTTACTGCTTTTAGGAAAATATTCTTGTGGGCCAGGCAGACAAAACTGAGTGGGCAAGTGCAGTCGATCATCACTTCGCTACGAGTCACACTGGTGGAGACCGCAGCAGTCCAGCTTCATTCGACGCCCCTGTGGAATCCAGGTGAGCGTAACACCACCCCTCCAGGGAAGCGTCCGTCGTCACCGTCTCGTGATGTACCGGGGTCTGAAAGTCCTTGCCCGACGCCAGATGCGCCCGGGCGCCCCACCATCGAATCGCTCGGTGGAAAATCTTGTTGAGCGGGATCCTGTCCTTGAAGCTGCCCGTCGCTTGTATCCAACGGGCGTCGAGGAACTCTTGTAGAGGACGCATCTGTAGCCTGCACAGGAGCACCAGGTAGCTGCATGAAGACATCATTTCGAGCAGGAACTTGATGGACCTCACCCTGGCCACGTCCATGGCCAGCATGTGTTGCACCTTGCCCAAGATGGCCTTCGTCCTTTCCTCCAACGGCGACGCCAATCACGCCACTGCATTGAGCTTGGCTCCCCGAAACAGTGCGACCTGCGACGGGACCAGGTGCGATTAATTGATGGCAAATCCCAGATCCGTGAGCAGTTGGACGGTCTCTGCTGTGTGTTCGACGGCGAGTTCTCTTGTCCTTGCACGGATGAGTCAATCGTCCAGGTAGGGGTAGACGTGGATCCCCCGCAGGCGCCGCCGCGCTGCCACTGGTGCGAGGCACTTGGTAAACACCCTGGGTGCCGACTTCAGCTCGAATGCAGGGCCTTGAATTGGTAGTGCCGCCCCTGGACTACGAATCTGAGAAACTTTCGGTGTCCTTTTAGAATGGGGATGCGGAAGTAAGCATCCTCCAACTCCAACAACGATAGGATGTTGCCCTCCTCCAGCTGTCCCAGCACGTGCTGGTGAGTGACCATCCTAAACTTTTGTGCTTTGATGTATTTGTTCAACCGCCGCAGGTCCAGGATGGGCCGCCAACCGCCCGTCTTCTTTCTGACGAGGAAGTATCTTGAGTATACTCCAGAGCCCCGGAGCCTCTTCGGGACGAGCACGATGGCACCCTTCTTGAGCATAGCCCTTACATCTAACAGCAGTTGAGGGACGTGATTTTCCTTCCTGGGCAGGGGAGGAATGCGGGGGCACTTTAGAAATTCGAGAGTGTGCCCGTGGGCCAGGGCATCCAGCACCCAACGGTCGGTGGAGATGGACTCCCACACGCTGACGAACTTCGCCAGCCGGCCTCCCACCGGGGTGCTTAGGTGGGGGCCCGCCGCTGCGGCCGGTTCAGTCCTTCTTGGAGGCGGCCCTGTGCCTTGGCATCCTTGGCGACGACAACGTGATCCTCCTGACTTGCAGCGTCCTCTGTAGGCTTCCTGCGATGAGGAGCGGGCCGCCTGGCGGTACGTCGAGGAGCTGACGCCGGATCCCTTTGAGGCACCCTGTCTGCCTACAGCATTCCGAAAGGGCGGCCGTCGTTGCTGCAACACTTTCAAGGCCTGAGCCGTCTCTGTGTCGGTCTTGATGGCCTGAAGTGACTCATCCACTGTTTTTCCAAACAGGTTCTTCCCGTCGAAGGGCATGTCCAAAACTCTGGTTTGCACGACCTGGCGGAAATCAGTTGCCTTGAGCCATCCCTGCTGTCGAAGGCAAACACTGTTTCCCAACTGGCGGAATCCGGCGTCAGCGATGTCCGTGGCCACCGTTATGGCGTGGTCCGATGCCACCTCACCTTCCTGCAGGATCTCCAGGGCCTCCGATCTCTTGTTGTCCGGTAGCAAGTCCAGCAGGGGAGCGATCTAGTACCACAGCTCCCTGTCGTAGCGGGCCACAATCGCTAGGGCGTTGGCCGCCTTAATTGTCGTCACTGCAGACGAGATGACTCGTCATCCCATGGCACCCAGCTTCTTTCCCTCGCCGTCGGGTGGGGAGGTCGAAGTTGAGGATGACGCCCCTGCCGCCTTCTTCTTGGCCGCCGCCGAGACGACGGAATCCAGGGTCGGCTGTGCCCTTAGGTATAATGGGGCGGAATCAGGGACCCGGTACTTCTTCTCGTACCGATCCTTCTTGGCAGACGTTGTGGACGGGTTCTTCAGGAGAGCAAGTCACTCCACCCAACTATCGTCATTCAACGGTACTGTGAGGACCGTCTTCCTCTTGGCCTCGCGCCGCTGATAGCGGAAACCTTCCTTCTTCTGTTCCTCAGGGCAGAGCCAAAAAAGCTCAGATGCCCTGGCAATCATGGCGTGGAAGGAGCCAATTTCGTCGGGCGGCGAGGCCCGAGGGAGTGGTGATGGAAGGCCCATCCCGTCATCACCACCGTCGTCGTCATCCGTCCCAATCGTGGCCGTATCCGTTCCCGTGTCATCCCTAGGATCTGGGGAAGGAGATGAAGGCTGCGCGGGCCGCACGGGCTGGAAAGGCGGGGGGGGTGAACTCCCCTCCGCTTGTTTGGAGGGCTTCCCGACGGGCCCTGTTCTGCTGGGTTGTCTGTTGGGGTTAAGGGCAATTTCGTCCTTATCTCCGTGCATAAGGTTTGGATTGCCATCAAAATGGCTACAGAGTTGTCCTGTGGCTTGGGCACTGGCTGCGATGGGCGCGATGGTTGCTCCTCCTCCACGGGAGCCTCCTCGGCGCCACCGTCGCTCTCTTCGTCCGCCTCCTCAGGGTTCCCCCGTGGGAACGGACCTTCGCGAACCTTTTGATGAGGCCCTTCACGACTTCAACAAGTTCCTCCTCAGAGGCTGTATCCATGTCCGTGACGACCACCGCCCCCCCTCTTTTTCTACTGGGGTCTCCACGGGGGTCTTATCGATGGGCTGAAAAGAGGATTCCCTCCGTGGCGGCAGGGAAACTCTGGGCCCCGAGGTTGCTTCCACTGGGTTAGCCTCCACAGGCTTCGCCAGGGCTGCCGTGACTCCCTGGATAGAGGCCTTCACCGGGTGAATCAAGGCCTTCACCACCTTGGGCACGCTTGAGGCCTTCACCTTGGGGGAGGGGTCACCGCCTCGCTCCCCCTTAGCTGATCCCATCGAGATCGACCGGGGCCTCTTCAGAAGCTTAGCCGGGTTCTGTGATTTTCTCTTCCCCGAGCCAGAGCGTTGGCTCGTGGTTGATGGCGTCGGTGAAAGTGCGCCCTGCCTGGCAGCCGAGGAGCCCGACCCTTCGCCGCTCCCGGTGCCCGCAGACTCGCAGTGCTTTGCCTTCTGTTGGGCCCCCCGTCGCCGGGGGCGCCCTCACAGGACTTAGAAGACCGCTCTGACTTCTTCTTCTCACCTGCTGGGCCCTTCTCCAGCCAGCTAGCGAGGCGGGTCCGACGATCCCTCATAGTCCGTTCCGACAGGTTCTTGCAAAACGCACAGTCCTTTTCCACGTGCGTCTTGTCTTCGTGAAGGCAGTAGAGATATCTTGAATGCTCATCCTCTTTGAAAACATTCTGTAATCCGCATCCAGGGAAGTTCCTGAACAGCTTGGATCCGGGTGTCGAGCTTCCTTTGTCCTGGGCCATGTCCACGAGGTAGGCCTCAGATCTTCTGGAATCCTCCAAGAAGCGTAACTCGATGAAAACTTTGCCCTTGAGGTACGTAGAAAATTCCGAAACGGGTCCCCGTTGATCGGAAGTAGAAACGGTGGAGCTTGAGGCTCGAATGACCGAAAAAATAAGATTAAACTCTTTGAAAAATCGCAAAACACATTAAAAGCTCGAGAGCTATTGCACGAGGACTCCCAACACTTGAACGTGCAGTAAAAATCTGAGGATGGCTGCCAGGGGAGGTGCTTCGGGAGAGGGCAGTCATTGGCTGGGGGCAGTATGACCCAGAGACCAGTGATTGGTTACTACTAAGAAAGACAGATCAGAAACAAAACTGATACTGATTTTTTCTTTACTGAGGATTCCCAGCCCGACGACGGGGAATATTCATGAGCATGTGAATCCATGCCAGACCCCATGCTGGAGTTAGGGAGAATTCTCATTGATGGCTAATTTCCCTCACCTAGTGAGTCCCCCAGCAGCTTTGCTGGACTTCTGGAGTTTTCTTTCCACTTGGTAAGAGTGTGAGCTTTTCCCCCACTCTTACCTGTGTTTTGCCATGTATATATCTCAGTTTTTGTGATTGTGGACTCTGGAGTACACCACTTCAGTAGCCCCCTTCTTTTGTGCGTCACACAGCACCTTCAGTGCCGTGGCACAGGGTTGTCTTTGAGACTCCCCCCCCCCGACTCCATTTCTGAGGTTTACTACCGTCCCCCAGAAAAGGGTAAAGTTACCATTAACTTTACCTAGTCAATCTACAACAGATCCAGTACACCCCATCTTTCATGGAGTGCTGGAAAGGGTTACTTCGTATCCCTTTTTATCTGTACCTCCTAGAGCATTGTTTCGCTCTTTTAACATTTAGACTTGGCTGGTGGCAGTGGTATCTACCCTAACTTTTCTACTGCGATTATATTAGATAAACTTGGTATTGTTTTAGGCTATTATATTAGCCTCGAACATAAACCCGCTTGAGCAAATTGTCTTTCTTTTTGCTCCGGTTGGGTTTATGCGCCATTTCTTTTTGTTAAAGTCCTTCTTGTGTTTTACTTTGCGCGGCAAACTAGGTTTGCCTTCTTTGTTCACCGTCTTTTGGCGGGTTTCTACCCAGAAGCCCTCCAACCAGGCGCCTGGGTGTCTAGGTGGGCTGAATGTAAGGGAGGGGTGTAGTCACTCCCTGCACAGGGTATCCTAGGAAACCCGAGTCGCACTTTGCCATGATTGGCTGAGGTGGTTGTCCCGGCTGGACAACCCTGCTGCTGGGTGATTGACAGCCAGGCTGTGTGAATGGGGGTTTTGCGCATAAAAGGCAGGTCTCTTTGGCTAGAAGTCAGAGTCGCCACTGGAACTACAAGGAACCGAGGAGAAGCGGAGAGAACGACTGCTGCAACTACCCCGTCCCGGTGAAGCCCTGCAGCAGTCCTAAGCGATCTACCCTTCGACGACTAGAGAAGATCCAGTCCGGAGTCTTCTTCCCTTGAGCTTGGTGGGGATAACCAACTCATCTTCAGCCAGAGGTCGCCTTCGTGGTCGAAATCGCTGCACACTGCTGCAGTGGTCCAGATAGCCACCTGAAGAACCTCTCCTGTTTTTAAGGAGTGCACTTTTTATTCATTGTCGCTGCTGCCGGCTTCATCCATATGTGGTGCAGACCCCCTTCATGCGTCCTCCTTCACCTCAAAGCTCCAGGAACCGTGGGTCTGCGGGACACCAACAGGAACAACTGTCAGGGCACCAGCTGCACCAGTGGAATAAGGTACTGTGTTCTGCTTGAGGAAACAGGGTGAACTCCTTTTCTTCATCTCCAAGGCTTGCCCTTGTCTTCCCTCCTCCTTATAACTTTTGCTTCCGAACATTGACAATATCGAAGTACTCTTGGCTACGTTGAATCGTGAACTGTCTGACTGTGTGATCTTCGGCAACAGGTCCCCGGTGTCACTTGACCCTGGCTCCGGCCCTTTGACTCTTGAACTCCTGTCTCTGAGTGTTTCTTGATTCTGTCTGCCTAACCAAAATATTGCCCGTGATTTTTGCCTCCAACTCCCTCTGGGTATCTCAGGTGCTAAGTGTGTTTTTGCCCCGGTAGCATTTCATGTCACGGATACGCGTTTAGTTACTAGACCGAAATGTCAAAAAGTGATAACAACTGTATTCGCGGTAACATGTTTTGTTCGTAACACCAGTCCATTCAAACACAGGGTACTTACCTTGAGACTTACTGTACAAAGTGAATTGGTTAGTTGTAGTATATTTTCCATGTGGTTTTAATCTAATAGAAGTGTTGTGTTTACAACAAATGGTTTCAAAATAAATGTACTTATATTTTTCTACCTGAAACCTTGAGTAAGTGTTTGCTTGAGTCACAGTAATTGTGGGCCCTTTATGTAATCTCTGCTACTGCTCATATAATCTTGAGATAAGTCTGGCTGCTCCGTCACTGCTACCACTCTGACATAGTAGTACAGGCTTGTATCAAAGGTAAAACTTGTATTGCCACCTGTAGTCTTAATTGTGTATAGTGGTCCCTAAGGGCACTGCACAGATTCCGCCTAACAGCTGGAGAACCACAAAACAACACCCAAGCGGGTGGATCAACAGCTGCGCCCCAGAGTTCCCCTGTCCCCATCACCCCCCGCAATGATTGCTTATAAAGGATATTGTTCCTCGGGTAGTCACTCAGTGTCGGGTCCTCCTGCGGTGAAGCATTTGACGAGTTTATTCAGGGAGTTCGTTGGGATTGGGTTGACGAGGTGTCTTCGTTAGACAAGGATGATAAATAGAGGATATATGGCCCCCAGATATCGGGTGGGCGTGCGTGTAAAGGTAGAGTTCTGATGAATTCTGTTTCTACATCTTGGCAGTATAGGACGTCCTTAAGCCAGTTCGCCAGAGTGGCGGCAGGACCTCTTCCCCACGACAGGGCCACTCTCCTGCAGGCAAGTATCAACAGGAAACCTGTGAGTTTCCTCATTGCGGACAATAGGTGTCTCGTTAGCCCTAGAAGGGCTACGGTGGGGATAGGTGTCGGGTCTTCCCCGATGATTGTGGCTGTTGTCTGTAAAACCTGAGTCCAGAAGTGGGACACAGTAGGGCAGTCCCAGGCTAGATGAAGGAAATTCGCCCCTGGGGTGCCATATCTCTCACATGAGGCCTCTGATTCGGGGTGTTGGACCTGTTTTTTGGTTGGGGTGTAGTATGTTTGATGGAGCTAGTTAAAGTGGATCTGTTTAAAGCGCGTGTTCAGAGCCACGTTTTGAGTTTGTCGTAGGATATACGCCCAGTCGTCATCTAGTATTGGGGCCTGTAGGGTCTTCTCCTACAATCTGGTTTAACCCGGCTCTGAAATCACTAGGAAAAGTGCTATTTTGGCCAGGGTGGTTTTTGACGGGCATAAAATACCTTAAAGATTTGATTGAAGGTGGCAAATGGATATCATATGCACAATTGAGCCGATCATTTAACATGACTGATTGCACATTTGCAGAATATAGACGATTAAAGAGCATTATTGCAGCAACTGTGGATGTGTCTCAACTGGCAGTTCAGAATATTGCCTGGTCAACTCTGCTGACCTGTAAAAGCGCTTCCCACCCTGCAGCTACAATGTATGGAGTCTTAAAGGCTTGCCGTAAGGGAGATCTAAGGTTGCAGGTATATGGGCTGAGGAACTGGGGGAAGATGTTGATCTGCGTTGTTGGAGACGATGCTGTGGTAACACACGCCTAATGAGTATAGACTGGAGCCTTAGAGCCTCGCAGACAAAGTTACTTTTTAGATCTTACTGGACACCCATAAGGTTATTCAATAGACTCCTTCTGGAGAACAAACTATGTTGGAAATGTAAGAACGCAAGAGGCACCCTGAGTCATTTGATTTGGTTCTGCCCAAACACTAAGGCGTTTTGGGTGGGTGTCTGTGAGAGGTTGGGCTTGGTTCTGTGTTGTACAGTCCCCATGACTGCCTCTCTACTGGTTCTGGGAGATGTGTCTCTGATGGAGGAAGTTACCTTTAACAAAAGAAATTGGCTTCTCTGCGCTTGCATGATTGCAAAAAAAATGATACTACGGTCTTGGAAATCGAGCAGCTCCTTTTGTGTCGATGACTGAGTGGAGGAGCTGCTCACCATCTCCACCTATGAGAAAGTTATCCACAAACAAGCGGGAGACATTGATACGTTTTGGGATATCTGGGGAAGATTCCTTGATATGTATGGTTGATGTATGAGTTACAATGATATAATTCTGTTTCCTGAAAGATTTTATTACCATTGTTTTATAATTCTTTATACCTTTATCCTGTAAATTCCATGGTTCTCATTTCCAGATTAATGCAGGATGCTTTTCATAATTCATGTATCTGATTCTTAAAATTCTTTGAGTTCACTATGTATGACTTTTTCTCGACCTTCCTTCTCCTTTTTCTTCTGTTTTTCTTTTCTTCTTCTTTCCCTTGACTTCATTAGTTAGGTTTGTTGGTTAACTCATTATTATTATAGTCCAGTTGTATGGTACATTTCGGTTATATTTTAATGCTGGGTTGTTGACTGGTTATTGTTACATTTTAATTGTTCATATTGCAAAATAAAACATTATACACTGACCAGTCTTTTTAACATAGCCTGAAGTAGGCTTGAAGTTTTCTCTTTAAGGCTTCTTATCTTGGTTTCCCCAAAACTCACTTGCTTGCTCTGGTTCTTCTCCCTCCCTTCTTCATTATACAGGCCATTTGCCTGCTCTGTGACACTATGTCAGAGCAGGGCCGTTTTACAGAGTGTTTGTCTAGATTATCCAATGTCTCTCCTGCTATTCCCCCTTGCTACTTCAAAGCCGTGGTTTCCAATTTTATTTTTTACTATGCTTCCTAGCCGTTCCCTAAGACTTGTTAATGATTTCCCAGTGTTTCTGATTCTCATGTCCCTGTTTGGAAAATTGTGCAATGAGGCATTTCAATTAACGCAATGGGTCCAAGTAGATATGATTATGGATGAGAGGGTTGGCAGGGTTCCACTATTGTCTGGCCTAAGGGAGCAGGATGGCATAGTGCACATTGTGGGGCTTCTGGGAATTCCTCATAAACCAGCTGCTTATAGTGCTTCAAGTATTCAGTAGATCTTCATGTTCCCCACAGCAACTCGAGCTACACAAGTAGCATCAGACTATGTTACCTTATTATATACCCTTCTCCTGTCTTCATACAGAACTTGTCATCGACCTTTAATATTGGAGACACTTGATCAACCTTTATTTGACCCCATACAAGACCGACTGTCCTACAAAACGACCTATGATGGTTTGTTTGCATTTTCCCCCTTGCCAATAGGCCTTAAGAGAAACCAGCAGCACCCCTCCACTCTCTACATGTTATGCCACTAGATGGAACTCATGTGGCCAATGTGCAATGTTTTTCCAAGCAGACTGTATGGTGACATATGAGGGTGTGCTGGCGCTTATCTATTATTCTATGGGGTCCATTGAGAATGGTGTTGGTAGCAAAGCGCTTGGGCACTTGCTGCTGAATGAAGAGAAGTCATTGGAGCTGTATTCAAACACCTCCTCCTCCAAAGCCTTTTTGTGTTGGCCTTGCTTTGTTTGAAATGTGCTGCATATGTTTACCCAGTGACAAGTGGATACAACACATAATACTGCAGGCAATGTGGTATCAAAACATATGTAGATTTTGGGCAGGAATTTTCCTCACAACTTGGTAGGGAAGTGATGTGTTCTGCAGTCTCTGCAATAACACGTAATCATCTAAAATAATCCCACCAAAATGCAGTTTGGAACACCCTTGACATTAAATGCAATATGGCAATTAAAATGTTAGCTTACAATTTAAGGATAAAAGGTGACAGCCATGTTTTTGAATAATGTGGTTCCACTTGTCTTTACCTTACCGGTACATTTAACTGTGCATGGCAATTGCATATGCCTTTATGCCTTGTGCACACTAATAGAGGAGATCTTATTTTAGCTACAGCACATTATCTAGTAAATCTAAATGCATCTCTTGTGTATTAAATATCTATTTAAAATAATACCAATGGATTGACAAAAACGTACCTGCATTTTTACAAAGTCTTGTACTTTGGATTCATTATCTTATGAAACGCTTTTCACTGGCTGTAAGAAATGAAGGACAACACAAAATTATAACATGTGATAAGGCTGCTGCTGTGCAGTTTAAAGCCTGGATTAATACCCTACATGAAAAAGGTCCTGTGTTATTAGATACTCACACGAGCACACACAAACATCTAATGTCAAACACCCAGATCTAACACAAGATATGCTCCTTTGAAATTCTTTTTTTAAATGTATTTTCCTAGAATAACTCTATAAAAGCTTTTTTTAATGAGTGCGGCAGATGGATGCAGCTTGCTTCGAAACACCTTGTTCCTGTTTTTTTTTGTCTATGGGCCTCATCACGAGTTGGGCGGTAACGCCAGCTGTATTACCGCCGGCGGTATTAGCCCTACCGTCAAACCCCCGGGCACTATTAGCACCGGATCACGGGTTTGGCGGTAATGGAATTCCCCATTCCCCACTGAGCCCATTCGGGAATGCCCCATTCCCCATTGGGCTCAATGGGGAATTTTCGCGCTCTTACCGCCAGCGGATTTCCTGCCAGCGGTAATAGTGCGAATTTTCTGCGGATTTCCCCCCAGCTCAGAGCTGGGGAGAAATTCGCCGAAGCCCTAATTTGGCAGACCCTTAAATACGGCGGTAATAGCGCGACCACCGGATTTAAGCGTTACCGCCAAACTTGTGATGAGGCCCTATGTCTGGAAATTACTGCAAGATTTATTACAGGATAAAGGGCAGTGAGTTAGTGTGAGTATGAAGGTTTGTTAGGGTGGGGAAAATAACTTCTGACAGTACAGACCTTCATAATTGACAACCCTTAAAACAGCCCCATCCACCGCTCATAGCATAGAGTCTCATTCGAAGATTCCATCATTTGGCTGTGTTAAAGACATGATAGAGAGCAGGAGACAAGAATAAACCCTTGCCTCAATACCATATTTCCGGACAACGGCTCTTCCTGAAAAACTCTTCACACAGTATATATGGAGGGAGTTCATGAGGTATTTAGGGGGAGGGGAAAGAGGATGGGGTATGATCTCATTTTATTAGAGGTAAAAGAGGAGGCAGACTTTCTATGGCTGCATTAACTTTAATGGTATGCAAGCCATAAAGAAAATGCATGATGGCGGCCTCGATGTCTAGAATCCCACTAGGTTTCGACTGACTGAAGTCATTTACAAGACCAGTGTTCTTATAACTGCCTTTCACCAAACTTCTGATGCGGGTTGAGGTGCTCTGCCTTCCCTCTGTCCCAACCACTAGATGTGCTGCAGAAACTGATGATCAGCGCAAACCACATCTCCTATGGGGTCTCCTGCAGCGGTGCTGGTGCGGGACACAACCACTGATCACATTGTCTAATGCTTCATTCTGGAATCAAACCAGAAACACAGTTTGATATGCGTCTAAGACGTGCAGAGCAAAGGCTCTATTCTGGAGCATAGGAGGGAGAGAGATTAGCGGCCTGCACTTCGCTCTGTGCAAGAGGGAGATTACGGACTCAAAGAATTGGGAATAATCCCGTGTACTAATTTCACAGCTTTAAAGGAAAGAAACTTCTACTACATTCAAGAAAGTAGAGCTTGGAAAGATAAGAAATAGATTATAGGGTAAATTAGTTTGCTTCAGAAAATATTAGGACTCTTGTAACAGAAGTATTTGTTAAGAATGTGTAGAGAAGTTCTGGTTTTAAATTATGGGGACAGTTTTCGGAAAGCCACCCAAGACCCCATTTAAGGATCATAATAAAAACTGAGATGGGTAACAGTTTGTTTGCACAAACAATCAGAGGAGAAAAAAAAACTTCTGGAGATGAGCTCTTACCACAAACAGTACATGAGGCCTTCTACCAAGTTCTTAGTCTTCACACCTGCATAGTAATAAGGAATGGGGAACAGCACCAACGTAAGCTTTGAAACTGGTGTTGCTGACAGTGATAAGGCCAATAAGGTGTCCAAGTCTTCTGCCTCAACAGTATCAGCCATGACATAAGTCCTGATTCGTGTGGTGTCTGGAAGCCTAGACTACAGTGCATTGACGCACATAAGGAAAAGGCAACCGCAGGAGGACCAAAAAGTCTCAGCAGCTGAAAAGCCAGGGAGATACAGCTGCATTAGTGGACATGAACCTTGAACTGTACCAACATTTAGTGGTGCTTGAATTGAAAGAATTCATCCTTACCTACCCACAGTCACTGGAATGTACCTGTACCTCTCTAGCGGTGGAGGCATGCTTTTCTCAGAACAGTATGCAATATCCAACATCTTATTATTATTATTTTGAGTGAACTGCCTGCCATGGCCTCCAGCTCTTCCACCATCCGTTAGAACCATCTACAGTTGAACCTAGTGACACAGATGTCCAAAGACCTATAGAACAACCCATGATCTTAGTGAGATCAGAGAATTTGATGGCTACAGTAAGAAACCTAGATTGCAAGGTACCTGAGCATTTGACAGCTCACCAAAGGAATCTATGGAGCCCTGAAAAAAAGGAACCCTCAGGAACCCAAAGACCTGGCTTTTGGCATCTGACTATTTGAGAGAGTCTGTGAGAAACATTACCAAGAGGGACGTGGCACTTGAAAGCCACATGGCAGCAAATAATACAGACTACAGACCCCACTTGAACCCTAAATGGTAATTGGCTGAGGACCAGCACAATCTTGCATTTAGCCAATCAGTCCTCCTCTGGCTACTAGCCAGAATCCTAATTTAGCCCTGCATCACAAATAAGATGATATTGGTCCAACATCTACCAGGGGCAACCAACCTTCATAAATAGACATAAAGTAGCGCAGGTAAACTCTACATCTGCTCATGACCCTGCAGATGGTTAACAGGAAAATAATTATTTCACAACAGTTTGTGGTGTTCTCTGATTAATACTGCCGTACACTCACTATACATAAAAAGTGTACATATCTTAAAGCAATAGAAATTATTTTAACAATACCACTTTGTGCAGCTTAAATTTATTTAAGTTGATACCTATGTTACCCTGCATTTAGTCGACCTCACTCTCGTTATAAGAACTGGGCCTTGTCTGCTTAACCACTGCTAGCCAAAGGAAAGAAGCAAGAAGCTCAGCTGCTCAGTTTTGCCTTATATTGTGAATCTACCAAAAACCTCAGACCTGGGACCCCTGGGTAAATTCTTAACATGGGATAATGGATATTATCATAAATCACGATCAGGCACTGTCTGTTGCCACAAATAATGATAAGACTATAAATATTTGCTATAATAATGATGGAACAATGATTACCTACTCTCCTCTATTCCCAATTTAGGTTGCTTCAAATTGTGTTACTCCTATGTTTTGCCACTGCTCTTTTTCTGCTCTGTTCTGCTTCAGTTATGGCTCAGAACTCTGTGTTGCAGCTCTATTTTTCGTTTGTTGCAATGGAGTTCTGCTTTGTTCCGAGTATTCTGCTTCCACTATTTCTTGCTTCCACTTCAGTTGAAACACTGAGGCGCTTCAATTATTGCACACTATTGGTTCTGTTTCAGCAGACTTTGTTTTACCTTTTACGGCTCTTTTCGGAATATGTTGTAGTTCTATTGTGCGCCTTTTGAGGCTCTGTATTGCTTCATTTGTGCTACATTGTGTCGGTTGCTAGTCTGTTTTGAGCCTTCCGTGGCTTTGTTTTGAATCTACTGCGTCTGTTTACTTTCAGGTCTGTTCTCCTTCAGCTCTTCTGGTTCTGTCTAATTTCATTTCTGGACTAGTGATATGCTAATGCCATTTCGCCTCTGTAATGACTATTCTTGTACATCTTTAGATTTAACAAGAATCTGGCCCAGTTTTGTCATTGTGGTGTTCATTCAGAAATATTTCAGCTCTTTCTTGGTTCTTTTCTATTTTGTTCTCCTTCAGATATATTCTGCCTCTGAAATAGTAATAAAGAGACAATTAGCCATATGCAATAAACACAATAGAAATTACATTTTAACGGTAACCTTTATTCTTCAGAGCTGTTGTCTTATACAGATTGACAGGTCATAAGTCTCTGTCAATAAGCTGGGAATCCTCTGCACCTTTACCAAGCAGTTTTCCTTAAAGAAAACAGCACTTTTTAGTAGGCTATACACCTTATTTTACATTTTACTTTACTGGAGGTGGAGGTAATGAGGAAGATGGGATCAAAGCTGCCCTCCTGGAGGCAATCTTTCGACTCGATTTACACCAAAGTGTCAAGAACAATCTAAGCCTCATAGTGGGAGGCAGGCAAGTTACATGCGGCTCGAGAACCATCTTTGTTACAGCCGTAAAAGTTTTTTTCTCCAGCATTGTACCTAGCATAGATACACATGCAATGTGAAGCTTTACAAGCAGTATTAAAGCTCTTTGCATTATACCATGGTGAAGGAGGATAAGGTACAAGTTGGTTACCTGTAACTTCTGTTCTCCAGGATGGGTCTTGCATGGATTCACATGCTCAAGAATATTCCCTGTCGTCAGGCTGGGAATCCTCAGTAAAAAGAAAGCAGTTTTTCTTTAAACTCAAAACTGCCCCAGACAATGACACTTGTCCTCTTAAGCTCCACGCCTGGCAGACAACTTCAGATTTGGTAGCGCACGTAAAGTGTCAGTATGAACAAAGAAGAGCCAGAGAGGGGAAGGAGGGAGGGTTTGCATGTAAATCTATGCAAGACCCATGCTAGAGAACAAGAGTTACAGGTAAGTAACTTGTGCCTTCTCCAGCTTAGGGTCTACGATTACACAGGAGTACATATACACAACCATGGGAGGTGGCAAAGCTCAAGGAAGCAATGCACTTACCCCTGTGGCAGAGTCACCTCAAACAAACAGATTGTGTAGCAATGCTTGGACAACCGGGACTCCTCCCTGGAATCCCAGTCGATGCAGTAGATGCAGTTGAATGTTGCAAAGGTGGGGTAGACCTCCATGTAGCAGCCCTACAGATGTCGAGGAGGGAAACACCATAGAGAAGCACTGTTGTTGCTGAGATGGTTCTGGTGAAGTGGGCTTTTGGCAGGCCTGGAAGTGGCCTGTTGGCCAGATGATGACAGTGTATGATACAGCCAGAGAGCCACCTGTATATGGTAGCCTTAGACAGGGTCATCACGTGTCTCACAGGTCCAAAATTGACAAAAAGCTGAGACGCTTTCCAAATATCTTTAGTGTGTGTCACAGAGAACTTGAGTACAGGAGCAACGTCCAGAGAATACCATACCCTTTCAGCGGATGGTGAATGGTTTGCAAAGAACTCTGACAGAACCAAAGGCCTGTTGAGATGAAAATCCGATGGAACCCTTGCATGAAGGTGGGATAGGTTCGTAGCACTACCTTAGTTGCGTGGAAGGACAAATATGGTTGCTTACAGGAGAGGGCCTGAATCTCCCTGACCCGCCTGGTCGAGGTGATCGCCACTAGGTAAGCGGCCACATTCAGTTCCCAAGCCGGGGCAGGAGTCTTCACAGGTGGAAATGTCCTGAAGAGAGCCTTGCGGAGCCTGTGCAACCACAGGGAGAGCTTGTCTGGAGCCTGTGTGTATCAGGAATATGGCAGCCAGATGAAGCTTGATGGAGGTGTGAGCCAGGCAAGCTGTAGCCAGCAAGAGCAGATACGGGAAAAGCTGCAGAGCCGTTACCTGCAGGGGCGTGATCCTTTGCGCCAGGCACCACACTGAGTCGCTTCCACTTGTTCCAGTAGCAAGACACGCAGAGGGAGCTCTGGCCTTGACCAGGATCCTCTTGCATTCCAGCCACAGGGAATAGTGCCCACATTTTAGGGCTGTAGGGGCCAGGCAGTGAGGTTGAGTGACACTGGGTCGTGGTGCAGTATTGATCCATTTTCTCTGGAGAGAAGGTTGGGAAGTGAAGGCAGCTGGATGGCCGGAACCACCGACAGATGGAGAAGGTCCAAGTACCAGATCTGCCTCGGCCACGCCAGGGTGATGAGGATCATCCTGCAGAGGCAATGTCTGAGTGTGCTGATCACAAGTAACAGTAGCGGAATCCGAGGGAAGGTGTACAGGAAGAGGGCATCCCAGGGTAAGGAGAAGGCATTCCCTAGACTCCTCGGCTGAGGTTATCTGCTGGCAAATTTTCAGCACTTAGAGTTGGCAACTGTTGCGAATAGGTAAATCTGGGGAAGACCCCACTTGCTGAAGAGGTGAGACACCTGCCCCTGTTGAAGCTCCTACTCGTGACAGAAACCAGCGCTCTGGTCTGAGCGAATCCGCACTGGTGTTTTTGATGCCTGCCAGGTGAAAGAGGATGAGGAATATGACCTGAAGAATGGCCCAGCACCATAGGGACTGGGCTTCCCGTGAGAAAGTGGGGGAGTGCGTCTTGTCATGCTTCTGGGTGTGGTGGTGATGTCTGTGACTATCCACATCACCCGCAGTTCTAGGACATTGATGTGTAAGACCTTCCCCTCCTGGAGGCAGACACCTCTGGCGTGAAATTGTTGTGTGTGAGCCCCCCCCCCCAACCCTCCAGAGTGGCGTTGGTAGTGACTGCAGCCTGGTACGGAGGGATCTGGAAAGGGGTTCCTTGAGTGAGATGTGGCGAAACCGACCACCATTGAAGAGCTAGCCGGAATGCCCGATTGAGAGCAATTTTGTCCGTCCATGTGCCTTTGACCTGATGCCACCTGGCATCCAGGAATTCCTGCAGGGGCCGCATTTGGAGTCTGCAGAAGGGGACCAGATGGATGCAGGTGGACATCATGCCCAACAGAGATTTGATGGACCAGACTTTTACGATGGAGGCCGGGGACAGTCGCTGGACCTTCCCTAGGATGGCTTTCACCTTCTCCGAGGGAGTCACCAGAAACAAAATTGTGTTGAGCTGGGCACCCAGGAACAGTGTGTTCAGCGATGGCACCACGCAAAACTTCGGATAATTGATGGATAATCTGAGCGAAGTCAGGTGGTGTATGGTCTCTGCCGTGTGCTGGGTTGCCAGTGCGTGAGAGCAGGACTGGTTGAGTTAATCGTCCAGGTAAGGGTAGACGTGGATTCCCTTGCGGCGTAGATGCTCTGCTACCAGGGTCAAGCATTTGGTGAATACCCTCTGTGCCAATTTCAGGCCGAAGGAAAGGGCCTTCAACTGGTAATGCCGCCCCTGGATGAGAAAGCACAGGAACTTCCGTTGCTTGTGATGAAAGAGGATGTGGAAGTATGCGCCCTCCAGGTTGAGTCACCAGAAAATCCCCTTCTTGCAGCTGGTCAAGCACGTGCTGCAACGTGACCATCCCGAATTTTTGTGATTTTAGGAACTTGTTTAGGCGTTTTAAGGCCAAAATCGTTTGCCACCCTCCTGACTTCTTCCATTCCAGAAAATATCTGGACTACACTCTGGAGGCACCAGGTGTATTGCCCCTTTCTGTAACATGGCCTGAACTTCTTGTAGCAGCCGGGCCATGTGAAGTTCTTGACGCTCAACAGGAGGAATGTGGGGGCACCTGTCCTGAAATTCTAAAGCACAAGCCTGCTGAAGAACGTCCAGCACCCACCTCTGTCTGTGGAGATTTTTCGCCACCGATCAACAAAGTTTGAAAACATGCCTCCTACTGGCGTGCAAAAGTGGGGGCTCAGGACCTTGGCTGGTTCAGGCCTGCTTAGGACTCTGTGTCCTGGATGACGGATGACATTGGGCTTAACTGACGTAGGCCTGGGAGCAACCGCTGTAGGTCTCCTGGGTGGTGGAATGGGAGGGCTGACAAAAGGGGGTAGTGTACACCTTGGCAAACCTAGAGACTCTTCCCTTTGGGGAACAAAAGGACGACCTTGTCTGCTGCAGGGTCCCAAGGGAGCATGTCATTTCCGTGTCGGTCTTGATGGCCTGGAGAGTGTCATCCACTGCCTTCCCAAATAGTGTCTCCCCATCAAACAGCATGTCCACAACCTTGGTCTGCGCATCCGTGTGGACATTCGTGACCTTCAACCAACCTTTGCGAAAAAGAGCCATACCATTCCCCATCTGTCAGAGTCTGCAATGTCGAGCGCGACCATGATGGCGTGGTCAGAAGCCACCTCACCTTCCTGGAATAGGGCCACGGCTTCGTCCTTCTTGTCATCATGGAGGAAGTCCAGGATGGGCCCGAGCTTGTGCCACAGCTCCCTGTCATACCCTGACAAGATGGCTAGGGCGTTGGCAGCCTTGATGGTGGAGGCTGCTGTGGTAATGATACGCTTGAAAGCCACATAGAGCTTACCTTCCTGGTCAGGTGGCACCATGGACAATGATGAGGGGTTTGATGACCTCTTCCTGGCGGCGGCCGACACCACTGAATCCGCAGAAGGCCGAGACCTGAGACACCTGGGGGCTAAATCTGGGATCCAGTACTTCTCCAGCCTGTCATGCTTCAATGGCATGTTATTTGGAGCCTTCATGACTCCCAGTACATCTACCCAAATGTCGTCCAGAAACGGGGCCGACACAATGGTCTTCTTTGTGGACTCTTGTTGTTGAAAAAGGAAGCCTTTCTTCTCCTCCTCTGGCATCAAATTGAATAGCTTGGCTGCCTTCAAGATGAGAGAGTCGAAGGAGCCAATCTCTTCCTGGTTTGAAGCCCTGGCAAGCTTGTCAACATGTGGAGGTTACCCATCTGCGGGAATGTAGTCATCATACTCATCCATCTGCATACCAGCGGTGCCAGTATCTGTGCCAGTATCTGTGTGAACGGATTCCTCCACCAGAGGGGTAGAACTGGCCCCAGAGTAACTGGTGCCCTATGGGGCGGTGTTGGCTGATGCAGAGAAAGCCCTGAAGGGCTCCTGGCCAGACTAGGCACAGGAGCAGCAGGCAGCCGCTGCAGAATCTCCACCACCAACGTTTGCAAGGTGGTTAAGATGTCCGGAGACATGTCCCTTGGTGCAAGGGCAGGCACAGGTGGTGCAGACGGAGCAGGAGCTGGGCTCATGCCCCTTGGAGGACTCAACTGCTTATAGGGATCACAGGATGTTGCTCCCTCATGAGGCAGGGGTCCATGACGCCCTTCCTGGTCTGAATAAAAATATTCAGGAAAATCCTCCTCAGAACTGGTGTACATATGTGGTGGTGACCACTTGGGGTATCCTGCAGGGGCCAGAGCACCAGTCTTAGTAGGCATGGGCAGAAAATCCAAGCCAGAGGCTAAGCTCTCACCCGATCTGTATCCTTAGCGAAGGAGGCTTACACAGGAGCCTGTGGAGTAGGAATAGATGCTGCTGTCGTTGGTGGGGTCGTGGTCATGACCAACGACGGGGGTATAGGAGCCAGAGATACTCTGGGTGAGCCAGTCGTCATGAAGATGATGTTCGCTAAACTCTTCATCGTCATCGCAGAGGAGGTTATCAATGTTGTGGCAGTCCAGGTCATCGACCAGGAGGTCGTCGGCAGAGCATTGGTCCTGGTAGACAAGGTCGTCGATCCTGAAGAGGCTCTTCTTCGAATCATCAGCAATGGACAAGAGGTCGAGATGTAGGCCCAGGCCTGGGCCTGTTGGCGCCACGGTTGATGATCCAACAATGAATAGAAGGTCTTCACCTACAATGGGTCCCTGCTGCCGGAAGTCGCAGCATGATGGTAGACAAAGAATAGATGGAAGATTTAGTCAAAAATGCGAAAACCAGAAAACAAGCTACGATTTGAAGAGCACAGCACGAGGACTCCCAATTCTAGAAACATGCAGTAAAATGGTGAAGATGGCCACCAGGGGTGGAACTTAATAGGACACGTGTGATTGGCTGGGGCAGTATGAACCAATAGCCACCCACATAACAGCTATGCCAGAAGTTGCTCTTGTGAAATGCATTCTCACTCTTAGTGAGGCAGAGGATGCATTTTTAAAGCAAATTAGCAACACACTGAATAGATAAGATGAGTACATTGTAAATCAAATATATTCTGCAAGTACAAAAGGTTAGTCTGTGGTAACACTTTACTTTTGCAAAACCTTGTAAATGACTCTTTAACAACAAATGCTTCTCTCCCATTTGCCTGCTGGAAGTTATGACAGAGGAAAGTCACCTTCCAACCAACATTCTTCATGTCAATCTGTCGAAAGAGTCAGGATAACCCAGGTTGGTAGAATGTTCTTTCTATAGGGGTAATTGCAAAACAGCCTCCCTGAACCACTCCTTCAGCATAAATAAATGTTCAACAGACATTTTCTGCCAATGTGGTAGCACCATTGGAAGAACTCTACAGTGTGCAACAATCCTTAGTTTGAAAAATGTAAGCAGTAGAGAAAGACTTCATGTAAGAGAAGAACAAATTACTTACCCACGGTAATGTTCTTCCAATTGGATGTTCCTCACATGTACTCCTTATCTTTGATATTTCCTTTCACACCAGCTGCTTCGGAAAATGTTTTCTCCCAGTAGAGGGTGCTGTGCATCGTCGTGCCCCTCGACGGCCTCCGTCCACCTTCAGGTATGGCGTCACTGTCTGTATATGAAGCACGCACTGTGCTTGTTACTTGAGTTCTAGTTTTTCCTCTCTTCAAGAGAACAGATAGTCGCAAGGTCAAAAAGACCAGACGGTAAACGAGAGGAAGGTGTAATGCACAGAAATTCTACTGAGGGAGTAGGATGGGAGGGGCGATGAGGAACATGTGAGAGGAACATCCAATCGAAAGAAAATTACTAGGGGTAAGTAATGTATTCTTTGAATGGATTGTGTCCTCCCACGTATTCACCATCTTTGATAAACGTCCCAAAGCAGTATGATGTTGGAGGTGGGAACAAAAATGTATTTGTCATTAACGCTGTGTAAAACAGCCTTCCCAAATGTTGCCTCCTGTCCTGACGCAGAGTCCAGGCAATAATATTTTGTAAATGTATGCAGAGAGAACCAAGTAGCAGCAGCAAAGATGTCCTGTACCAGTACTCCTCTCGGTAAAGCCGACAAAGTGGTGTGATGAATCCTGTGGATTCATCACGGATTCCTAGCCTAAAATCTCCTCCCATGTGGCCAAGAACAGTAGCCACTACCTGATCCTTACCCTGTCGGTGGTATTATAAGGCAGGATCACATGGGAGGAGATGGCTGTCGGTGAGAAGTGGTGAACCCATCTCATGTTATAATCCCTGATTTCTTTATGGCATATTGCCAGTATACCAATCCTAATAATCAAACTCAAAGGGTCTCATTACAGGTATGGCAGTAAACTCACCAGCACCCTTTCTTCCGGACCGCCACACTACCAGTCTGCCTGCCGGGGCTGCTGCGCCCGACAGGTCTGACCCTGCAGTGTGCATCGGCCCTGTTAGGCAGAGTCATCACGGAAGCACTGGCATCATTAGCAACGGTGCTGGTGCTTCCGTGAACCCATTCTAATGGAGTCCTATGGGACTCCACTGGAATGGGGACTAACATTTTCCACCACCCAGCTTCCCAGTCCGCCGGGACTGTCCTGGTGGCACCGGGAGGCTAGGTGCCGGTAGAATGTTACAAGTCTGGATTTGAATGTAAATGCAAAGCCTTGTAACTTTACTAAGTCTCAATCTCCAACGGACTCCAAATCCCAGAAAACCTATAGTACTGGGACAAGGAAGAGAAGAAAGGTGTTTATGTGGAGCATGAAGCACACCAAGCTGAATGCACAGACTAGTTGTTGGGAGACCAGTCAGCTGTATGGGACATTTAAAAATGGTGTGGTTTTGGAGCCAAATGGAACAGAAGGAGAGGGGAGATGCAGAGCGGGCACAGCCGAAAGCAGAACCGTAGACAGAAATGCTCGAGCAGGCTACGCTGAAGGAGGCAGGTGCTTCCTACTTGAGTGGAGAGAGACCGGGAGTGACGTAGCAGGAGCAGAGCGGGGACCGCGTAGGAGCCGGCAGCCAGGTTATGGCTGGCGAGAGTGCTGTCACACTGCAGAGCAGTCCTTCCACCAGCGATTGAGAGAGAAGTATGCAGGAATATCTGAGAGGTGTCTCCAGAACGGGGAAGGCTTCCCCAGAATTCGAACATTGCGACAGCAGTATGTCAAAAAGCGAGACGCCAAAAAACACTGGTGTGTCTGCCCTGGAGTGCTGGGAAGTCCAGGGCGTACTGACAGATGTACCACAATTACCAAGCATTGGAAGATTGTGAGAAGACTTGGTGAGTTGTTGCATAATGCAGTGAACCTTTTGGCAGGGGGAGATATCTGTCAGGAGAGTACACCAGGGTATCTTCCGAGCCCACATGATACTTTTTGGCAGAGATACCTGGCAGGAGAGTACACCAGGGGATCTTTAAAACCCAGAAAGGGAATACCTGGCAGGGGAGCACACCAGTAAACCTGCTGAAGTTTATCAACAGAAAGACATTGTGAAAAGTGTTGCAGGGGAGTTTTGTTGAATATAAGAAAGAGACATGTGTGCCATCTTTGAAAATCATCATTTGCTTTGAAGAGAAATGTTCATCTTAAGGAGTCGTGTGGGAAACCGGAGGGTGTCCTCACATCTATTCCCCTTGGACCCTCTGCACAGATGGTCAGGGAAAAGGTCATCACTTTTGGATCCTGATCCACAGGGGTGGTGATGCGAGAGTGAAAACCTACCTGGGTGAAGGTTTCTCTTGGATTTGGAATGAGATGTTCTCAGGTGAGACACGGTATTCAGCCCTTCCCTTCCACAAAGAGTCCTCTATTCCAGAGGCAATTATGGGATATTTGTTATCCATGTTTCGTGGGCCTAGAAAGTAATAGAAATATCACCAGTCCAGACACACCAGAAAGAAGGGGAAGAGGACTACGAGTAAGATGTCGGAGACATGCTATCCCCCTTTCCCTAGCAATAACCAACCCAACCCTTCCCCCACCTTTGTAGGCTGTTAAAAGCCAGTTTCCCTCATTTCTCCCCATTTGACACTTGTCAGAATGTAGACTAAGAAGAGGCAACTAAGAGCAATGAAGACCACACAATTTTACCACACTGGTACTGAGATGAGGAAAATGCTTGCTGAGAGCTGTAAAGGTCAGGCATGCCCTTTTGATTGTGGTCAAGCATGGCTGATTGGGCATTTCACTCTTGCAGCCCGTCAAGGGGCTGCACGTGTATAAAAGGAGACCAGGCCAGCAGTATGAGAGGCAGCGGTGAAACGTGTACATAGAGGAATGACAGAAGCAGCGTCAGCAGGAAGCCCGGTGCAAGCATGGTGTGGGACCTGGAGCTCCATGGAGCAAACCGAATGCTAAGCAGGGAGCCTTGTGGGGAGGCTGTCCCCTTCATGTGCATTCAAGATGCTCGTTTCCCTGTGTTGGGTCGATGGTGGGAAGCAGAAGGCTGTACGATCCATGCTGCTATGAAGCCTTTGAACATGACTGATGAGTTTCTAGCCATTGAAAACCCTGTTGTGCGAGCGTTTAACTTTGGTTGTTCTAAGATTACTTTGTATCCGAGTGGTCGAGTGTTTAAGGAAACACGTTTTCAAAGGTCTATGATCCAATGCATTGTCCAATATTGAACGACTAGAAATAGTATTGGAATGGTCGCGTGCAGGAGAAAACACTTTTTCTAAAGTCTCCGAAGGTTGTACATTGTGTTTAAAGTGAATTAATGAAATATTATACCACGGGTTGAATGAAAGGTGTTCTTAGTTCAAAGCCTGTTTCTTGACTATTGAACTAAATGAAAATCTTAACAAGTGCACCTCGTGGCTGTTAACCACCGGAATGAGTACAATCCATGTTTTCCTGAATACTGAACTGAGTGAAAACTTCAAAAAAGAGCAGAACCGTTACATACTAAGTTCAGAAGTAAAACGGAACTACAAACAAGTGATATTTTAAATTCAAGTGAAATCTGTATGTACTGTGTACTGTCTTCTAAAGTGAATGGAATTTTACTTTGTTATTCCAACATCATTACAATTTGCATATGGAAAACCCATCATAAAGGAAGCTGCAACAGTGGCAAAAGAACTCTATACAAGAGTGGCTAAGAACTCTTAAGTGTTACTCACGGTTGTGTTGGCCAGGCCGGGGCGTTGCTCCCACCTCGAATCAACAGACAAGAGGGAGCGAAGTTGAATAGTTCAGCCCAAGCTGGGGTGATCCCACTAGGGGTTTCCCAGAACCAGGCCTCCTCAACTTGAGAGCTCTTTTAGGCAATACGCCTCTCTGTCTTAAGAAACCCAGACAGAGGAGTTGATTCCTCAAAAGAGCAGGGATGTCCACACCGCAGAACCAATACTGTAAGAAAAATGGGAGATATTAGATATCAGGATGATACAACCTCTTCAATAGGATGCCCTCCAAGAGTGACTCTACCTGGTAGGGTTGGACCAGAACAACAGTAGGGTTAGTGCCTTTTTAGAAGAGCTGCAACTACAAGACAAAGGAAGGTGGGTAAGGTTGTCTATCTAATAAGTCAGAAAGATAGTAATCAACACTGAATCAGCTTACCCAATGTAGAAAAGTAAAAGGACTTAAAGAAACAGAGGTACAAAATAATAAAGAGTGGGGGTTAGTAAGGGTACTACTTCCCGGACGGCACGAGGGACGCCAACTAGAGTCGGGGTGGTGCACAAATCAGGGTAGCGTCCAGGAGTGCACGTTGGTTCCAAGAGTGTCTTTATCAAACAGCACAATCCAAATAACGTATAGTATAGTTCCAAAGATGTAGGTATCCAAACAGAGCTGCCGATGGGTTGGGTCGTATAATCACCACAGAAGAGGAAGTCAAGGCAGGAGAGAAGAATTGGTTGGAGCGGATGACAGTAAGTTAAATCGAAGCAAAGTTGTACATTGACTTACTGTGATGTAGCGAAGGGGAAAGGTTTCCCAGGTAGCAGGATCTTGTCCCCAAGAACGGAATAGGGAGCCAACCGCCAGAGGGATCAGGAGGAACCAAGATCAGGGCACCCCAAGAGACGCAGGTAACGAAAAGTGAGCGAAAGCTCGAATGCGTCAAAGACGCGAGGCGGTTTGCCAAAACACGGAAGGGGCAGGCCGTAGCAAGTCGAGCGGGCAAGCAAAGGTTCAAAATACATTGAATCAGTCCAAAACAAAGCAGGATGGAAGAACACTAATTAGAAGCAGCGTCTTCTGGGAAGCGAACGCTTATGTGGGTTTGTTAAGGGGTGGAGTCTGCCTCGCTGCGTCCCGATCAGCTCACTGGGCACGTGACCCGTTCGAATCCTGGCCTGGGAAACGCTAGGTCTCCACAGCAACTGCCAATGCTGCAGGAACGAAGCGACAAGTCGCACATACCTGCGGGGAGGAGACAGAGACGTAACACTAAGGGAATAAGGGATACTTTTGCACAACTAACATTAAAGTCTTGGGGAAGGGAACCCTGAGACTTGAGACCTTTATTGACTTGAGGCCGGAGTCTCAAGGGTCCTTTATGCTTGGAATTGTGTTACTTGGAACTTGGGGAAGGGAACCCCGAGTACTGACTAATGCTGTACAATCCTGAACTCGAGAGGTACATTTTTTGCTGGAACTGTTTTATACTTTGAGAAGGGAGCTGAAAGAAAGCTGTGAGCAGGAAGAGGCTCGGCACTTTATGGTGGACACTGTTAGATTAGATTAGCTGTGAGGGTAAGTATAGGTTTTGGACACAGAAAGATTCTTCAGTTGAACTCTTTAACTCAGACTTTCCTTAGTTTTATTTAGGTTGGGAAATCCCCACCTTAGTATAGGGCAAGTTAGGCCTTCAACCATCCTGACATTTAAGTTAACCCCTTAACTGCCAAGTTCCCCACCCCCTCCCCGCCCCAGTGCCAAGGTCTTTTTTGGTGATTTCGGTATGTCGCCATTCAATCCCTTCTAACCTTTTTGTTACATGAGACATCTCAACCATACTTGGCCCCTTTTCTTCCCACATGTAGGCGGTCACAACGCCACCAAGGGTTTACTGTATGGGGGTGAGAAAAAGTAACCAAAAGGGAGAACATTTTGGGTTTTTTCAAAAAATGCCAATAAAAGTATGTCCAAAGAAGCCTGTGGTTTGTTCCTTGTAAGAGCTAGGAACAAATGGTTTGCTATGCTGAATTTGCCGCATTCCAGGCTTTCAAGAACAGGCTGAGTGGAAACCAAAAAAAACATATTTTGATATGGTTACCAGCCGCTTTGTGAGAGGTAGGCGATTTTGGCCTTTTTTTCCAATAGGACATGCATGGACGGAATGGAAGTGGAGGGTAGGAATGCTGAATGGGAAGACAGAAAGGCATCCATTTCTGAAAAGTAGACAAAATTCCAAGTTTAGGAAGGGGTGATCTGCGCAGGTCAATCAACAACCATGTAGGGAACAATTCCATAGTTTGGGGAAAAATTGGAAAAATGACAGAAAAAAGGTATGTGGTGGGCATGGTTGGCCCGGAAAGGCAATGGTTTCTGTAAACTTTGAGAAAAGAAATGCTCTGCTACATTCCCCAACTCTTCCAGTTAATCAATCACACATTTTTCATAATGTTTCACAAAACAAGCAATACCACAAGCCAAAAACTGAGCCATGGTACACAGGATTTTTACGCTTACGGCCTAAACAGACATACTTAGCATGTGTAGATAAGGAAAACCAATGTGGTGAGAAAGAGCAAGCATACATTTTTTAAAGAGCGCAGGCAGACCTTTTGAAGGGTAGGTGACTTGTGCAGTTCGCAAAAGCGTATAGTGCCTAAAGCAGCGACTAAATGTTGGTCACATTTGGGAAATGTAAGGGTTGTGTAACAAAGTGCAGCAGCTAATGTATGAAAATGTAAGGAAAACTAAGCAAACACAACAAATGTCCTACCATCCCGCGTTCCTACAGGTGTCCCGGCGACAACGGCACCTCACATGCGTGGGTGGACCTACCTAGGCACAAAAAGAAAAGGCTAAACCACTGGTAATTCCAAGTCTTTCGGCACAGCAGATTTTGCAGGAGTTTGCTCTTGTGAACAGCCTACAGATTTGGGCCTAGGGTGTCGAAGCGACCAAGGAAAACAGGGAACCCCATGCATTTCAGAAAAGAAGACACCCGTGGGAATCCACAGAGGTCTGACATACGTGTATCGCCTCAGAAAATTATTACCCACAATCTCTGGCAAAGTCTGAAATCTGGCGAAAAAACCCACAATTTTCAGACATTTCCCTAGGTCAACCCACCGAAACACGCAACCAACAACTCATGTCCTACCTTCCCGCATTCCCACAGGTGTCCAGATGAAAACAGTACCTCACATGTGTGGGTGTACCTACCTGGGCACAAAGGGAAAAGGCGAAACCACTGGTAGCCCAAAGTATTTTGGCAGAGCAGATTTTGCTCTTGTGGACAACCTACAGATTTGGGCCTAGGGTGTCGCAGCCACCAAGGAAAACAGAGAACCCGATGCATTTCTGAAAAGAGAGCACTCGTGGGAATCCACAGAGGTCTGACTTGCGCAAATCGCATCAGAATTTATTACCCACGTCTGAAATTTGGCAAAAGAAACACCATTTTCAGACATTTCCCTCTGCCAACCCACCAAAACACACCACCAACAACACGTCCTACCTTCCCGCGTTCCCACAGGTGTCCCGACGAAAGCAGTATCTCACATGTGTGGTGCACTTACCTGGGTGAAAAGGGAAAAGGCTAAACCAGCGAAGCAGATTTTGCGGGATTTTCCTCTTGTAGACAACCTACAGTTATGGGCATAGGGTGTTGCATCTACCAAGGAAAACAGGGAGCCACATGCATTTCCGAAAAGACACCACCTGTGGGAATCTACAGAGGTCTGACTTGCGCGAATCACCCCAGAATTTATTACCCACAATCCCTGAAAAAGTCCGAAATTTGGCGAAAAAACCCACAATGTTCAGACATTTTCTTCTGCCAAACCACCGAAACACACCGTCAACAACACATGTCCTACCTTCCCGCGTTCCCACAGGTGGCCCGACGAAAACAGTACCTCACAAGCGTGGGTGCATCTACCTGGGCGCAAAGGGAAAAGGCTAAACCATTGGTAACCCCAAGTCTTCCGACAGAGCACATTTTGCAGGATTTTGCTCTTGTGGACAACCTACATATTTGGGCCTAGGGTATCGAAGCCACCAAGGAAAACAGGGAAGTCCATGCATTTCAGAAAAGAAGACACCTGTGGGAATCTACAAAGGTCTGACTTGCGAGAATCGCCCCAGAAATTATTTCCCACAAGCCCTGGCAAAGTCCCAAAGTTTGAAAAAAACCCACAATTTTCAGATATTTCCCACCTGCAAAGTACTGAAATATGCCGCCAACAACACGTCTCTCACCCCCTTCCCTCCCCCGAGGGAAATTCTGTAATGCAGCCCAGCCAGAGATCCAGAGATGAGGGCCCTGACCTGGGGTGGTTGTCCCTCATGTGGGTTGACCATCCGCAAGTCCAGCAGCTGTTTCAGGGAGCCCCGGCAGGGTACCCGTCCTTTCCCGGAGGGAGTAGCTGTAATGGAACAAAGCCAGAGCTCCAGGGTGGTAGGGGGTCCTATCCCTGGTCTTAGCCGGCTGACTCCCATGTGGGTTGAACGTTCCCAAGCCCAGCAGTAGTTCACGGGTTGCCCGGGACATTCCCTGTCCTTTCACAGAGGGAGAAGCTGTAACGGAACACAGCCAGAGCTCCAGGGTGGTATAGGGTCCTATCCATGGTCTTGGGCAGCTGACTCCCATGTGGGTTGAATGTTCCCAAGCCCAGCGGTAGTTCACGGTATGCCCGGGACATTCCCCGTCCTTTCACAGAGGGAGAAGCTGTAACGCAGGCCAGCCAGAACTCCAGGATGATCGGAGGTGACGCCTCCGGCCTTGGGCGCCTTGTCTCCCATGTGGGTCCACGGTCCCCAAGTCCAGCGGCGATTCCGGGGAGCCCCGGCAGGATCCCCATTCCTCCCCGAAGGTGACATCTGTAACTCAGCACAGCCAGAGGTGCAGCTTGGGCTTGTGGACGGTCACCCACATGGGAGACAGCCGCTCCCAGGGAAACATGTCACAATGCCTGCCCCCAGACATCCGGAACAGGTCCATCTGTCCAGGGAACAGGCACCCAAGAAGACACAGGAATTCCCAAAACCTCGCCTAGGGGCTATATGGGTTCAGTCCTGGCGCCGTAGGCGCCAGGCTCATATTGCCAACTTTAAACTATGCAGGTCATCCTGCAAAGAACTCATGTACAGGCCATCATGAGGCCATGAAGGGACTACTTTCCTTTAGGAACTATTTTGCTGTTTGGGTATGGTTCTGGAACTTCTTACCTGGGAACTACTTTTTGATGCTATTTAAACCATGCCCGAAGAGCAGCACACGCGTCACGTTATTCTGCATCTTAGCAGCGTACGTAACGCTCACCGTGTCTGCAGTCCAGAATCCAGTCTACAGCCACACCCGTCTTGTGTCCGGAGCCGATCCTAGAGAAAAGGAAAGAAGAAGAGAAGGTTAGAACAAGGAGATTTCCATTTGGTCATCATCTTTTCCTGGAGCAGCCACACCTGTGGATAAAGGAAAAAGACATTAAAATAAACCGCATCGCATTGCCGGCTGCATTGCCGCGCCATACTCAGCTGTCTTCGGAGCATCTCCACGACCCGGCGCAACACCCGTTGAATCGCTGCCCGAAACATCAGCATCTGAAAGACAAGAACAAACAAAAGGTGAGCGGGGTTCCGCCAAAGACATTCTTTTACTAACCCCAAGATACTTACTCAGAATTTTACCGCTCGAGGCAGCACTGGTCACCATCCTACGTTAGACATTTTCGGCAAGGCGCCGCACCTGCAAAGAAGATAGAGAACTATTGGTTAATTACATTTGGAACAATATTACTTGCTAGACAGTGCTTGGTACAAACTGACTCTTACCTAAGCGCTACCTTCATCCATCGAGCCAAACGCACTCCTTGGATCACTCTGCAAAGGAAAAGGTATGGAAGGAGCAAGAGTGAATTAACAGACATTTGAACTCTAAAAGAACTATACATTCGGTTTACACACTACTTACCTATGAGTCATTGTTGTCTGGAACTCTGCCAAATACCTTCGGATCAGTGAAGTAACTGAACTTCTACGCGCCCCTGCACTCCACGCAGCATGGAGAGTTCATCCTTCCAAATAATAAAGTGAGACTTTATGAAGGGGAATACTGGAGGTTTTCAGGGAAAATAGTGTTAGTGTAACCTGTCTACTACGGGTGCTAATCCCCTTTACTGCTTTTAGGAAAATATTCTTGCGGGCCAGGCAGACGAAACTGAGTGGGCAAGTGCAGTCGATCATCACTTCGCTACGAGTCATACTGGTGGAGACCGCAGCAGTCCAGCTTCGTTCGACACCCCTGTGGAATCCAGGTCAGCGTAACAGAACGCGAAGCCCTACTACAAATCTCCACCCGGGCATTATGGGGACCTCAGAGACTGACCAATTAGCCCAACTACTGGGAGAACTAAGGGCTGAAGTGCACTCCGCCAGTCAAGAGTCTAATGCTCTCAGGAGAGAACTCATTGTGGCAAAAGAACGTACGGATGATCTCGCCAGGCAATTACTTCAAGCTCAAGCTGGGCACACACCTTTACCTGGACTCGGGGGAGCTTCTGCCCAAGCTCAATCAAGTAATCCAGTGCAAGTAATTTTACCAGGGACAGTTCCTTTAGCACCGCCAGAACGCTTTGCGGGGGACCCAAAAGGGTTTGCCGTGTTTATGAACCAGTGCCGCCTCCATTTTTTATGTAGACCTGGAGCCTTTCAGAATGATCAAGCAAAGGTAGCCTTTGCACTATCATATCTCAGCGGCAGTGCAGCCGATTGGTCTATTTCACTACTCAACCAGGATGACCCACTTCTTCGGGATTTTCAGGGTTTTCAACTAAGCATGGAAAGACTATTTGACCGACATTCCCAAGGCCAAGCTTTGGATAACGAACTTTTGTCCTTGCGTCAGGGTAACCAGGATCTGCTGACCTACATCGCAACCTTCAATAGGTTGGTGGTAGAAACCGGATGGCCAGAGGTCAAGCGGATTAGGCTATTTCATCGTGGGCTACGGGTTGAACTAAAAGACGTTTTGGTACAAGTAGTGAACTCACCTCAAGACTGTGCTGAATACATAGACCTGGTTGTCCAGTTGGATCACAGACTTCAGAATCGGAAGGCTGATCGGGCTAGATTTGAGAATCGAGTATTGGTAAAACCTAAGGACAACGTCACCCCCAAAGGAACTGATGTATCTGAACCCATGCAAATTGGGGGGGGGGGTTTAAAGGACCTTGGACTCAAAAAGAAAGGGACAAGAGGCGGCAGTTACAATTGTGTTTCTATTGTGGAACCTCGGGGCATTTTTTACGGGATTGCCCAGTGAAACCACCTAAGAAGATGGTAGGAGTCTCCGACAAAATCAATATGGAATGAGCGCCAAGAAAAGACCACGCCTGACAAGCATAGAGGTCCGCTTGGCGAGCATGAAGGACACTCAGACCTCGCACCTAATCATACCAATGGTACTTATAGATCGAAGGCAACCATCTCGTATGCACGCAGTGAGAGCATACATAGATAGCGGAGCCATAGGAAATTACATGGATCAAGAATTGGCTACAAGGATGAACCTGCCTCTTTGCAAAAAAAAACACAACTGATGTAATCACCACCGTCGATGGGACTGAAATAGCTTCCGGTCCAGTACCTGTAGTGATAAAGGGAACCTGCACCCCCTGGGAACCAGCCCTTAGTGCAAAGTAATCACTCTTAATGACCTTCCCACACAAGTAAGGTTATACTATGCACGATGAACTCAGTCTGGAAGAAAGCCGATCACACAGAATTTATGATGCTTGCATTTATTATCTACAGTGTCTAATGAGAGCTAAGCAGCAATTTACAATAATATGGAAATGAAAATTGCAAGCTGTATAATGCCAATTGTCAATCACAGATGAATATTCAATTATTTTGTCTTACGCTCCTATAAAATGTAGATGAAGGTACGATCAGATCACACCCGGGACCCTAGCCGCTACAGGTGCCCGGCACTCCTCGAGAGAGGAGGAGAGGACTGGCCAAGCCCCCCACAGTCCTACACCGGAGCGGGGTTGTGATGCTAGGAGTCTCGGCTCAGATAGTGCACAGCTGGTCGTCCAGGCACTGTTCCCTCTTAGTACGCGCGTCTCACCAACAGTATAGTTCTCTTATTAGGGGCTGCACGTCAATTATCATGACGTATCAGCTCTTCGAGAAGCTTCTAGACTCACTCTTTCGGGCCGTAAACATGTTTTCGCTTGGAAAGTTGCAAGACTGGAAACAGCCAGTCTTGGCTCCCAGGCTTCTTGCACTGTGTTTTGGGAAGATCTGACATTCTTGCCTTATCAGTGCACCTGACTCGCAGAGCGAAAACGAGCAAGGCTGTGCAATGCTGTGCCTGGCTCCCAAGGGCTGCGTAGAGCCTCTTGCAAATGCTAGATGTTTATGTCGTCAGGAAAGGCCTTCGCAGATAACCCCTTACAAGCATGCAGGCTCACCCAGTTCGAGAGGCCTGGTTGATGTCAGCATTTTCCTCCACGCTTCGAATAAGCTCTAATACACACAAGATAGCTCAGTGGGTTAGTGTAAGTGCAGGTTACTGCAAGCGCCTAGAAGCTTATCACGACATTGCACCCCTTTCGAAGTGAGGCCTGAAAATTCTGACTCAGTTCCACGTTTTAGAAGCATGTACGGTGTGCTGTAGGCCGATTAAGCGTTTCTCTAGCGCAGTCATTCTAGTATAAAGGAAAGACATTCTGCGCAAAAGCCCAATGAAAACGATAAGGATGAATATTAGGGAAATCAGCAACCACAGCAATGGATGCAGCATTATATTGAGCAGCTTAGTGGAGGAGGGAGACCATCAAGTGAATATATCCCACCAGTGGTGAGTAGTAACTGATTGCAGATGGTCAGCAGTTTTGATTAATTGGTTCCTGTCTATTATCAGCTTGCACTCTGCAGAAATAACTGAGGTAGCTAGCGTCCGGAAATCTTTTCAAGCAGTTTGGGCAAATTGTCTAATAGCTTGAAGCCGGGCAGTAATCACCCCATAGGGTAGAGTCCAGTTAAGGAAATGCGTGAGCTCAGCATGCAAAGTAGTGTGAGACCACTGGGTTAAAGAATATAAGGTGTGAGTAACAATGTCTAAGATAGTCACAACCTGATCTACGCAAAATACTTGAGGATTCCCTAATAGCCTACAATTGTTAATAAGCAAGGAATGATTAGTAACTACGCAAGCTTTATGCTGATCTATCTGGAAAATGTCAGTCCCATTAATGTGATATTGCATCCAGGTGCACTCCCCCGCTACGGGATGCATACATGGGCCGGAACCCTCCCAGTTAGGGGACACACCCACCCCTGATCCCAGGGCATGCAGTTGTGACTGTGGAAGGTATAGTTTTGGCTGTCTAACCATTCCCCTCGTATTTGCGGAACACACCAGGAACCATTGATTTTCATAGGCAATACTATAAAAGGACACCATATTTCTAAAGCATAAGCGGTTCTACTGACTTGCATTAACGCATGGCATGTGTTATTCATGCAATCAAAAGCAAGCAGTTTTATCCATATGTTTGCTGGTAACTGTAATCTGTGTGCCAATGGGTTGAAGACAGTCGCCCCCATTCGGAGCGGAAAGCCAACACCTGCTGATTTAGCAAAGTTTGCCATATAATGCATTGTGTGTCTTTAGCAGTCTTGTTGACCTGCCCTATGGCAGAGAAAATGTCTTCATAGCTGAAATTCCGCCACCTCCAGTGGTTGCCAATACTTGTAGCAGTGTTGCGCAGGGTAGGGCTTATCAATGGGCCCCAGTGGGCCAGAAGCTTTATAGCGGTGCTGGCATCAGAACCCATAGTGGCTAACTTATTGCGCACAGTTTCTATGTCAAAAGCATTTAAAGCACCCGTTCCCACCCCCGCTGCACCCGCAATCAATGAATCTAACCCCCTAGCTACGCGCAACTTGGCAATGGGCCATAGAAATTGACTCCATTTGTAGCAGCTTGGTAGTACTAAGGAAACATTGCCTCGTGACAAATCTATGTCTAAGTGTACCTCTGTAATGATAGACACGTGCATCACGTGCCTGCAATTTAAATGTTGTCTTACTACTGGAAAATCTAGCATGTTCACAGTTTCTACTTTGTGCGATTTGAAAAACACCATTCTCCAAGTGGGATGCCTACCATATACAATATTGGTTTTTGATACAAACACCATACTACCATCTGGTAGAGGCTGTTTCAACGTACAATTGTATGAAAGGCGTTTGGTCAAGTTATAGTCCAGAAAATCTTGGCAAGTACACTCGCTACAGTTCTTGGAGCAGAAGAAACATGAAACATCAAACAAATTATTTGATCCATTCACTGAAAGGTTTGGGCCTAAGATTTCATAAGCACCAGTCATATGAGTTAGTGACGAAAGGTGTCCGACAATGTGCCAATCTAGAACTCTTGCAGTTCCATGTGGATACTCATTTGTAACGCTTTTCTCACAGGTTACGGTGCGGTTGTAGTTATCATGCAGGACTGGAGCATCAGGTGTAGTGCATGCGATTCTCAGAGTCCATGTAGCGTCTTGCATCAACCCATTCTTTACAGAGAAAGCGTTGGCTTGGCAGGCCAGGAGCACCCACACCAAGTTAAGTCCCATCCCCTTCATACTGCTCTACGTTCGTGGTGTGAGCCTAGTAGCGGGAATATAAACAGGCACGTCAGAATTATGCAAAAGTACAACATAAGTACTTCCAACACCTTGACTTAACACTTCCCCAGCCTCAGGCTTTTTATTTGGATGGTGCACCCACACCTTTTTCCCCGTGCTACCGAAGCCTCCTCCCCCCCTCAATGTAGTGTCTGGGGATTGCTTGCTTTCTACCACTAGGGGAACAACTGCTTGCTCACAAATCAATTGTGCAATTCGGTCATATTTGGTTAATGGTACTGCAGATGCACCAGCATTATGTAAAAGTACCGAAACAGTCCCTCTATAATCAGGATCAATCACACCTCCCAATATGTCAATGCCTTTTTTCGCGAGGCTGGATCGTGCAGCAATGCGTCCATAAGTGCCAGCCTGCAATTTGATGCCAATACCCAGCGAGATGGATTTGGTTTGCCCTGCTGGTATAACATCATCTTCACAGGTAGATAGATCAAGCCCAATGCTGCCTGCAGTGGCTTGCACAGGCAGCTTTGCTTCTTTGTCGGTTTTCCACACAACAAGAATCTTTGTGGATTCCACTTTCTCACTTGTCAGTCTCACAAAGGGTGTCTGACGGTTTTCCAACGGACGATTGTTCAGTTCAAACAGCGCTTGTGCCAGGTATTTGGACAACCCCTTGAGAGTGTGAGGCTTAGTCAGCTTCTTTATTTGTTGCTTGACCAGCCCATTGCTACGTTCCACCAGAGCAGAGGATTCTGGGTACCAGCTGATGTGCAGTGTCCATTTTATTCCTTGCTCTAATGCCCAGTCCTGCACATTGTGTCCAGCAAAATGGCTGCCTTGGTCTGATTGGATTTGATCCGGAATGCCATAGTGTCTGATGAGGTATTCCATTCCTTGCAAGGTAGCCCGTTGATCTGCATGGGCGACTGGATAAGGTAATAGCAGTCCAGAGTATGTGTCTACCATGGTCAACACATAATGCTTTCCGTTCTTGAGCGGTAAAGGGCCAATGTAGTCAACTTGCCATAGGCTAGCAGCTCTTTCACCTCTTTTCAAAGGGCCTTGAGGCTTCCTCTCCAGAGGGTAGTGCTTCACTTCGCAACACACGGAGCAATGGGAGGCAGCTTGTCTGGCTTGATCCATGGTAATGGGCAATTGTCTCCTTTTTGCCCATTGATAAGTTCCTGTTTGCCCAAAATGCCCTGAGGTTTGGTGTGCCCAGTCCGCCATCCCTTGCAATACCTCAGCTTCTTCAGGTGTTGTTACTGGACGAATCTTTGCCATTTGGTCCACTTCATTGTTGAACAGGGCAGCCAGTGAGGTGTCAGGGGGCATGTGTGCATCAACATGTCCAATGCAGATTTTGCACCTCTCACCTTTGAACCACATCTCTTCCCAGATGTCCGGCCCTCCCCAGATCGGAGGGTTCTTGATCTGCCAGCCGTCTCTTCTCCATGTCGGTGCCCAATGTGTCAGGCCTTCATATGTGGCCCAACTGTCCGTGTATATGTATGTAGTCGCTGTTTTTCACCTGTTCAATCACGGAGGCCACCGCCTGCTGTTCAGCATATTGGCTGGATCCTCCCACACCTTCTCTCATTAGCAGTGTTTCTCGGTGGGGCTGGAATGCAACAGCTTGCCAGTGTCTTTGCCCTTTATCATACTTTGCGGTGCCGTCTGTGAACCATGCAGACTTTTGTTCTTCCTCTGTCAATGTATCATAGGTGGGTGCGACTTTGAAGGGAGATTCTGGCAGTGTTACAGGGGTGTTAGGTTCAGGCATCGCTTCCAGATCTACTGCCTCCAGCATTTGTTCTTGCAGTTTGGAAACCCCTGTGCGGCCAGCTTTCGCACGTTGCTGTAAATACCATTTCCATTTGACATGAGTGGCGTCTTGTGCTCTGCCACTTCTCCTGCTTGCAGCAGTGTCGCGCACCCAGCCCATGATCGGAATTTCTGTGCAAATTGTCACTGGTTGCTCGCCTGTGATTCTTTGAGTCTCAACTAGAGCCCAGTACACTGCAGCAACTTGTTTCTCAAACGGAGTGTATCTTGTCATAGGATCTGTGAGCTTTCTTGACCAGAATGCAGCACTCTTTTCTGTCCTTGCCTTTTGCCACAAGCTCCACACAGCCATGTCATTGTAGACAAGAATTTCCAGTTCAAAAGGATCAGTTTTTGTCATGGGGCCCAGCGTGATGTAATTATGCAAAGCATCCTTAGCCTGCTGGAAGGCAGTCTGTTGCTCTAGGCCCCGTATAAAATCATGTTTCTTTCTGGTGACTTTGTAGATGGGTTTCAGTATCAGGCTTAAATGAGGTATGTGATTTCTCCAAAAACCCATTAACCCGATGAACCTTTGTGCCTCTTTTTTATCTGCTGGTGGAGCCATCTGCTGAACCATGTCAATTACCGGGTCGGGAATTTTCTTAACTGACCCAGACCAGATTGCACCTAAAAATGTCACCTCTTGGGCAGGCCCCTGTACCTTTTTGGGATTTATGGCCCGCCCCCGGTCTTGCATGTGTGTGATCAACTTTTCAGCAGCTTTTTCTACAGGTTCTTTCTCAGCACTGGTCAGCATGATGTCATCAATGTAATGAGCAACATACACATCATCCAACTGCACCATCTTTAAGTCTCTGGCAATCAATCCATGACACAGAGTGGGACTATGCAAATACCCCTGGGGCAATTTATTAAAGGTAAATTATCTGTCTCCCCAAGTGATAGCAAATTGGTCCTGTGATTCAGTGTCAATATCAATGGAGAAAAATGCATTGGCCAGGTCAAGGACCACATGCCATTCACCCACTTCTTTCGTAAGGTTTTCAATCAGAGTAATGATGTCTGGCACCGCCGCAGCTAAGGGCGGCACCTTCTTATTTAAAATGCGGTAATCAATTGTCAGACGCCACGCCCCATCTGGGCGGCGAACATGCCAGATCGGCGAGTTGAATGGACTGACTGCCGGCCTCATTGTGCCAGCTTTTACCAATGATTCAATAGTTTCACTGATGTCTTTATGTCCCCCTGGCAGCCTGTACTGTTTCACGCACACTGGCTCAGCAGGAGGAGGTAAATCCAAGGGGGACCATTTGGCATGCCCAACCACCACGGGGTTAACAACTCTCACATGGACTTTCCGATTGCCAAAAACAAATTCACCTAAATCTGTAGTCCCACTTTTGCCCAACAACACATCCATGGCAAGGATGTACTCCGGTATATCTGCAATCAAGACATTTGCTGTGAAGGGCAATCCCGCACCAATTGACATTTTTACATTAAAGGTTTTTGCAACGGTTTCTGCTCCCCCATAGCCATTGACCAAAACTCTGGGACCAGATAATTTACTGGGATTGCCATTCAAAATGGTTACCTCAGCTCCCGTGTCTAATAGAGCCAAGACGTGTTTTACTTTCTCATCCAGATACAATGTGAGTGGCACAAAAGGGCGTCTGTCTCTGGGACTGGTTCTCTTTATTAACCGTACCTCAAAGACAGAGCCAGCCCTTCAATCAAAAATGGGGTCTGGGATCTCCCGCTTGTTCTTTGCCAAATCAGGGTAACCTTCTGCTCGCACTTTGGGCTTAAACACCTCTTCTTCAGAAGGTGCAGAGGGCTTCGTTTTTTCCGATCCCTGTTTTCTCAATTTCTTCCATTTCTCAAGCAGCACAGGTGTGGGTTTACCGTCTATCTCTTCCCTTGGAATTCCCGCTTTTAACAGGTCCACCCACATTTGTTTGCGCGTGACCTCAATAGTGTCAGTTTTCTCTTTAGACTTTACATTTTTGACACACTAGGCGCGCTGCCTTGCGCACATCCAGCCCTTCTAATTGTCCTAGCAGAAGTGCCACCTCACCAATGGCTTTGCCTTGCGCTAGACCCAGCAATGATAGCAATGCGTCCTTCATGTGACTCAGTGCATTCCTTAACAAGTGTGCGCGCATGCCAGCTGTAAACAACTCCATGTCAGGCCCTGCAAAATTTGCACTGTACAGTGCACACTGTAAACCCATCTCTCTAAGCTGACCTGACGCTTCTGTTATTGACTCCCAACCGCCCCAATTCTCTTCCATATCCATTGGACTCCCATACAAATTTAATAGGGCAGTCTGAAGCCAATTAAACAAGGAATGAGAGCCTTGCTGCCCGAGCGCACCGCGCACTATCTGCCCCAACATTACATTAGTAGTGAGTGAACCCATCTTTAACAGTTCTTCTGGGGTTAAGAAGATGCTATCGGCACCCGTATCCCAGAGGCGTAGGTACCACTTCAGAAGTGCTTCACCTGCCCTCTGTCTAAATAATTTAGCAATCTCTAAAAGCTATGTCTGTGTATAATCACGGACAATGCTAGTATTCTGAATGTTTGCACCGCCAGCTTGGCCTTTTGACTTGTTAGTGATTAACAGCCGCGCTGGATAAACATTTCTTTGGAGCACATTCCAGCTCCTCTTCGTCAGAGCAATCTAACTCTGCAAGCCTGACTTCAACAGATTCATTCCAATCAAATGCTTGCTCAGTTTCGCTGTCACTAACTTCACCCGACCATAAATTTGGGTCCCAGTTATCTTTCCTAATTAGTGCGCGAATCCTTATCTTTGACAGATTCCCCCGCCGCTGTCTGCGCTTGTGCGTGGCTACCTGTCCTCCATCTGATCATCCCGCTTAACGGACGATTCAAGGGTCTCTCTCAAAATGATTTGTTGCTCCTGGAGCAGGGAAATCTCATCTGTTAATTTGCGAATCTGCGCATCTTTAAGCAATTCATTCTCATGCAGCTTCCTGAGCGCCTGCAGGAACATAGCCTATGTTTCCTAATGCCTTTAGCTCCCTTCTGCATTTCCCAAGCGGCAAACTCTCCAAGCACTCACTAATTACCGCCGGGGAAACATCATTTTCAAGCATGGTGCCGAGTACCGATGCAAAATATCTGCCACACCCAACCAAGCATTTGATGCCGGCCATCCTGGAATGTGACAGAGTGCACTATCTTCCAAATTGCATTCATCTTTTGCTTGTTTTTTCCAGAAAGGCATTGTGCTCGTAAATCCTGCCGACTACGCCAAATGTAGTGATAAAGGGAACCTGCACCCCCCTGGGAACCAGGCCTTAGTGCAAAGTAATCACTCTTAATCACCTTCCCACACAAGTAAGGTTATACGAAGCACGATGAACTCAGTGTGGAAGAAAGCCAATCACACAGAATTTATGATGCTTGCATTTATTATCTACAGTGTCTAATGAGAGCTAAGCAGCAATTTACAATAATATGGAAATGAAAAGTGCAAGCTGTATAATGCCAATTGTCAATCACAGATCAATATGCACTTATTTTGTCTTACGCTCCTATAAAATGTAGATGAAGGTACGATCAGATCACACCCAGGACCTTAGCCGCTACAGGTGCCCGGCACTCCTCGAGAGAGGAGGAGAGGACTGGCCAAGCCCCCCACAGTCCTACACCGGAGGGAGCGGGGGTGTGATGCTAGGAGTCTTGGCCCAGATAGTGCACAGCTGGTCGTCCAGGCACTGTTCCTCTTAGTACGTGCGTCTCACCAACAGCCCAGGAAGAGTCCCTCTCTCACTGGTCCAAGTATAGTTCTCTTATTACGGGTTGCACGTCAATCATCATGACGTATCAGCTCTTCGAAAAGCTTCTAGACTCACCCTTTCGGGCAGTAAACATGTTTTCGCTTGGAAAGTTACAAGACTGGAAACGGCCAGTCTTGGCTCCCAGGCTTCGTGCACAGTGTTTTGGGAAGATCTGACATTCTTGCCTTATCAGTGCAACTGACTCGCAGAGCGAAGACGACCAAGGCTGTGCAACGCTGTGCCTGGCTCCCAAGGGCTGCGTAGAGCCTCTTGCAAATGCTAGATGTTTATGTCTTCAGGAAAGGCCTTAGCAGTTAGCCCCTTACAAGCATGCAGGCTCACCCAGTTCGAGAGGCCTGGTTGATGTCAGCATTTTCCTCCACGCTTCGAATAAGCTCCAATACACACAAGATAGTTCTGTGGGTTAGTGTAAGGGCAGGTTACTGCAAGCGCCTAGAAGCTTATCACGACAGTAACTCATTCAATTATGGAGATGATACTGTTGGGTCAAGATGGGCATCGAGAGCATTGTGTTTGACTTAATCAAGGCCCCACAGTTCCAAATAATTCTGGGAATGCCATGGTTGGAAACTCATAATCCTTGTATTGACTGGCGAGAAAAGAGAGTGACCTTCTCGGATTGTGCACACACTTGTTATCCTGAAAGAATTTTGATCAAAAGACCGGCTACGGTCACGAATCCGATAACTCAGTTACCCCAGGAATACCAGATCATATGATTGCCAGATCGACCTCCTACCCGGCGCTCAAATTCCATGCAGCAGAATCTAAGCTCTCACCGAACCCGAAAATCTTTATTTACGGCAATATTTGGATCAATACCTCGCTAATGGCTTGATTCGCCCGTCCAAGTCTCCAGCAGCATCGTCTTTATTCTTCGTCCCTGTTAGGGAGAATTCTCTGTTTAGGCTGAATTTCCTAACCTAGTGAGTCCCCCAGCAGCTTTGCTGGATTTTTGGGATTTTTTTTTTTCTCCTGCCAAGAGTGAGACTCTTTTACCCTCACTCTTGGGCATGATTTGAGTGTGTTTCTTTGAATCTAGATGTGTTTAATGGGCTATGCGGTCTTTTACTCCATAGGGCTTCATGTGTTTTTGTGATGTGTGTTAAACAGCACCCTCAGTGCAGTAACACAGGGGTGTCATAGTGACCCCCCAGTATAGACTCCATACCCTGGGACTGACTACTGTCTCCCAGGGCATGTAAAATCACCATTGACTTTACTAGTCTTAAATTCTGAACAGAACCAGTACAATCCATCATATTGTGGACGTACTGGCTGGGGCAATTCAATTGCCCCGGGGTCTGTTAGTCGAGGGGGCAAGTCTCCGTCCCCCCTGATCGAGTTTTGGCTGGTGGCAGTGGATACTACTTTTTATATTCAACCTCGAATATTTTCCTATGGGATTTCCCATTGTTTTAGGCTACTACCTTTATTTAATTATTTACGGTAGCCTCGAACATACCGCTGGTTTATTTAATTAATATTAATTCTCCGGTTGGTATTTTTTGCCAAAACCTGATTCTAAAATGGCGTGTGTTCTCTTCTGTGACTCCAACCCAAGTCGAGCCCTTTGTTCCACTTTTTGGCAGGCTTCTCCACAGAAGCCCTCCAAAGTGGTGCCACTCTGTCTGGGGTACTTAGGAGGGGTGGAGGGGAATTTAGGCACCCTCGACTGAGTCGCCTAGGCAACTCAAGTCGCACTCTGTCCTGATTGGCTCAAGTGGTGAGCCGGCCGGCTCACCACTTAGCATGTTTGAGTGACAGCTAGGCTGAGTGAATGGGGGGTTTCTGCATAAAAGCAGGGCTTTGGGGACTGGAACTTCAGAAGTCGCCACAGGACCTAAGAATCCGACGAGGGAGAAGCTGAGCCGACCTGCCACGACACCCCCACCGGTGGAGCCCTGCTGGACCGTCTCACCACTTTTCCCAACGACAGAGGAGATCTCCCGCCGGAGAGTCTTCTTCCTTTGACTGGTGGGGATAACCAGTTTCACCGTCTTTTCGCCTTCCCGACGTACCTCGTGGCCGCCTTGCCTGTGCCAAGCACCCCGGCAACCGAGATACCACATTTTACCACGACCGCGAACAAAGGTACCACCTTTAACCGGAAAACTCCGCGGCTGGTTTCTTCCCTGGTAGTGCAGCGACCTTCATCTTTCCTCCAAGTCGAGATCTTCTCTTCCCCTGGATGACGACGCAACTTGCACCCACTGCCAGGAACGGCCACCGCTGGAGGATCCTTCCCACTTAAGGTACCGTGTCCCGCCCGGCTTCCCTTGCTACCGACTGTACGGGGTAGATTTAGCCCCCGGCTTTCAAACCTGGGTTAGCCTGGGACACCCTGGGTAAACTTTCCTAAGCCTCTCTAAACTCTTTTTGAACCCTCTGCAAGACTTTCAAAGCCTAGTTTAACTGTGTGATACGTCACAGCGGATGGGTAACCCCTAAACAATGGAACTGGGGAACAACAATATATCACAAGAAAATCCCAAAGGGGAAAAAGGAGTTCACATGGAAGAGTACTATATTAGTTTGAGTACTCAATTGTGGAGACTGGTGAGGATATCCTCACCATCCTTTGACTGGTGGGGATAACCAGTTTCACCGTCTTTTCGCCTTCCCGACGTACCTCGTGGCCGCCTTGCCTGTGCCAAGCACCCCGGCAACCGAGATACCACATTTTACCACGACCGCGAACAAAGGTACCACCTTTAACCGGAAAACTCCGCGGCTGGTTTCTTCCCTGGTAGTGCAGCGACCTTCATCTTTCCTCCAAGTCGAGATCTTCTCTTCCCCTGGATGACGACGCAACTTGCACCCACTGCCAGGAACGGCCACCGCTGGAGGATCCTTCCCACTTAAGGTACCGTGTCCCGCCCGGCTTCCCTTGCTACCGACTGTACGGGGTAGATTTAGCCCCCGGCTTTCAAACCTGGGTTAGCCTGGGACACCCTGGGTAAACTTTCCTAAGCCTCTCTAAACTCTTTTTGAACCCTCTGCAAGACTTTCAAAGCCTAGTTTAACTGTGTGATACGTCACAGCGGATGGGTAACCCCTAAACCATGGAACTGGGGAACAACAATATATCACAAGAAAATCCCAAAGGGGAAAAAGGAGTTCACATGGAAGAGTACTATATTAGTTTGAGTACTCAATTGTGGAGAATAGAGGCGAAAAAGAGAAGGAAGCCCAGTCATAAATATTCACGTTTTCATTTTTAATTTATTACCATTATAAAATAGCATAATATACAAACATCATACTGTGCATACATGATCTTCAAATATCATAACAGTTTCGGCGAAATCAACCTATCTGGCTCAATAAAACGAGCCAGTAGTCGCCTTCTTCAGGGCGCACTGAATATTGCAAATGTGAACCTGGAACATACTAATGCTTGAATTTTTGTCTATCATTCAGTAGTTCTCACAGGTAAAACTTTGTACAATTCATGAGAGCTTGATTGTAGATCTGGAAGTCTGTTTAGAGACGTTAACCTAAGTTGGTCCAAAAGTGGTGCCGAAAAATGTATTAGTTTCAATCCGCCACTCAAACAGGACTGATGATGCAAGTAAATTTACATCTTAAAATGTTGAATATTTCCAACACTGATCATAACGGCAATGGACTCTATTATGGATACCGATAAAGAATAATCCAAATCCATGAATCTTGGACGGTGTGAGGTCCAGTCGGAAGAAGCCAACAACTACAGGGCCATAGATCCCCGGAACGAGCCTTCTCTCTCGTCTATGAAAGCAACCGCCTGAGATGTACGCCGTCCGATGTAACGTCCGCGGCTGTGTGTTGTATAAACACACCGTCCAAGATTCATGGATTTGGATTATTCTTTATCGGTATCCATAATAGAGTCCATTGCCGTTATGATCAGTGTTGGAAATATTCAACATTTTAAGATGTAAATTTACTTGCATCATCAGTCCTGTTTGAGTGGCGGATCGAAACTAATACATTTTTCGGCACCACTTTTGGACCAACTTAGGTTAACGTCTCTAAACAGACTTCCAGATCTACAATCAAGCTCTCATGAATTGTACAAAGTTTTACCTGTGAGAATTACTGAATGATAGACAAAAATTCAAGCATTAGTATGTTCCAGGTTCACATTTGCAATATTCAGTGCGCCCTGAAGAAGGCGACTACTGGCTTGTTTTATTGAGCCAGATAGGTTGATTTCGCCGAAACTGTTATGATATTTGAAGATCATGTATGCACAGTATGATGTTTGTATATTATGCTATTTTATAATGGTAATAAATTAAAAATGAAAACGTGAATATTTATGACTGGGCTTCCTTCTCTTTTTCGCCTCTATTCTCCACAATTGAGTACTCAAACTAATATAGTACTCTTCCATGTGAACTCCTTTTTCCCCTTTGGGATTTTCTTGTGATATAGTTTAACTGTGTGATCTTGGCGCATTTGTGCTCTGCTCTCTCTAAGAGTGGGCCCAGCCTTTGGACTTTGGCTCACCAGTGACTTTTGCTCTTCTGCCTTGCTAACAGTGTTCCTGAACCTTAGAGTGGTGTACCTTTTCCATATTCTGCCTTTTTCCCTACCTTTCTCACAAACTTATTGGAGTGCCATCTAGTTAAGCGCTCACCTATGTATGAAAATAAGTGGTGTTTTACTGTGACTTATCTGATAAGGAAAAAGGGGTGTATATATTACAATAGTAACTGTGTTTAGAATATTTTACAACAAGAGTGCTGGAGTGTTTCAAACAGTGTGTTTTTAAATAAATAATTATATACTTTGATACCAAAGCTCTGGTCAGTGTTTGCTTGTATTGGTGTGTCTGAGTGCCTATTGTGTATACTTTGCATACTGCCTAAATCTTCTTGAGGGAAGTCCGACTGCTCAGCCACAGCTACCAGGTAAATCTGGGTGTACAGACTGCTACCAAGTGGGTTTACTGCTAACACCTGTAGTCCTAAATCTTTTGCAGTGTTCCCTAAGGGAACTGCACAGGTTTCTGCCTAACAGTCCCTAAAAAGGAAGGTGACCTTAGGACTTATATTGACTATCGTGCATTAAACCAAATAACGGTAAAAAAACGATACCCGCTGCCCCTGATCCCAGAACTACTGGACCAAGTAAAGGATGCTCGTATCTACACTAAGTTGGACCTCCGAGGGGCGTATCATCTGGTACGAGTGAAAAAAGGCGACGAATGGAAGACTGCCTTCCATACCAAATACGGATTGTTCGAATACCAGGTGATGCCTTTCGGGCTTTGCAACGCACCAACAGCCTTCCAGTATTTTATGAACAATGTCCTTCGCGAACTCATAGACGTCTGTGTTGTTGTATACATAGACGACATCTTAGTATACTCTTCATCCGAATCAGACAATGTGAAGCATGTTAGTGCTCTACTAGAAAAACTATGCCAACAAAAATTATATGCAAAATTGGAAAAGTGTGTTTTTCATACTTCGGAAGTTGAATTCCTTGGATTTATCCTGACCCTAAATGGAGTTTGAATAGATTCACGAAAGGTGGATGCAATCCTCAAGTGGCCCTCACCTACCTCGATTAAAGGGGTACAGAGTATGCTTGGATTTGCAAACTTTTACCGCAGATTCATTCCTGATTTTTCAAATCTCGTACACCCCATCACGGCTCTTTAACGGAAAAATAAACGCTTCCAGTGGACAGAAGAAGCTGAAAAGGCCTTTCAAGACCTAAAACAGAAATTTACTTCAGCTCCTGCTTTAAAGCACCCACGTCCAGAACTTCCGTACGTGGTTGAAACTGATGCATCCAGCTTAGCCATGGGAGCTGTCCTTTCCCAAAAGGATCCCGAGACTGGTCAACTTCACCCGGTGGCGTTCTGGTCACGGAAATTTTCAGCACCACAGTTAAACTATGCAGTTACCAACAAGGAACTACTGGCCATCAAGTCGGCGTTCAAAGCCTGGCGGCATTATCTTCTCGGAGCTCAACACACCATCACTGTAATCATGGATCACAGGAACTTACAATATTTAAAGACAGCCAAGGCTCAATCGTCATGCCAACTTAGATGGGCCTTATTCTTTGCGGAATATGATTTCGTGATTACTTACCGACCAGGTTGTCGGAATGGCAAAGCAGATGCCTTATCTCGTATTGGAATGGGAGAAGCATATTCAAATCCAGAACCAGTACCCATAATTTCGGAAAGAAGAATTCTTGGTATAACCACTCTACAGACTCTGGATGACATCCATAAAAAGATCCAACAGCTTTTCGACCCTGCAGCCTTACAAAGCTGGTTGAACAAAGGCAAAGATTATTCAGTCACCGATCACCTACCATACTATCAAGGACGTCTTTACCTACCAAATAAAGAATTACACGAACATGTTATCTCCAATTACTATGAGTCTTTGATAGAAGGGCATCCTGGGATCGCTAAAACCGAGGCCAAGATCAAAAGACAATTCTGGTGGCCTACTTGGCGGAAAGACATTGGGCCTCATTACGACCCTGGCAGTCCGGAAATAACGGTGGCGGTAAACCCACCGCCACCGTTGTTTCCGGACCGCCTGAGTCCGACCCCTGCAGGCGGGAGGTGATGTTCCCGCCAGGTCTGACCTGGCGGGTTTAACACCTCCCGCATGCAGGCGGACGAGGAAACACCGGCAGCATTACGAGATGCTGCCGGTGTTTCCATGATCCCCATTTCCATCGAGTCCCATAGGACTCAATGGGAATGGGGATTTACACCATTCCGCCTCCATGATTCCCGGAAAACCGGGGTTGTAATGCCTCTGTAATTCCGGGAATCACGGAGGCGGAATGGTAATACAAGTCCGACGTTAACCAGGCGGTTTTACCGCCTCGGTTAACGCTGGACTCGTAATGAGGCCATTTAGTCATTTGTATTGTCTTGCAGTATTTGCACCCAAAATAAGACCCAGAAAAGGAAACCAGCAGGCCTATTACAACCTTTGGACATTCCGCCTACGCCTTGGCATACCTTATCCCTTGACTTTATTATTGACCTTCCCCCACGTAATGGGTATAACACCATCCTAGTTAAAGTGGATCTTTTTTCCAAAATGGCTCATTTCATTCCATTAAAGAGTCTACCTTCAGCCTCGCCCTTGGCCAAGGAATTTCTAGAACATATCGTCCGAATACATGGAATCCCCTCTGTATTGGTTTCCGACCGGGGAAGTCAGTTCATTTCTCAGTTTTGGAGGAAATGCTGTCAATTGGCCCAAATCGACGTTAGACTATCAACCAGCCACCATCCTCAAACCGATGGTCAAACTGAGAGGACCAATCAGACACAAGAGCAATACCTACGGTGCATGTTACACCAAACCGAAGGCAATTGGAAAGAAATTTTGTGGATATCCGAATATGCATACAACAACTCATTGCACTCAGGAACAGGACAAAGCCCATTTTATACTATATATGGGCGACATCCTCGAACCTCTGAACTCGATTCGCCCCAACACTTAGAGATGCCTGCCGTGAACCATCTACACGCCACTATTACACAAGCTTTCAAAAAGGCAACTGAACATTTGAAACAGGCTAAAGAGAGATACAAGAAAACCGCAGATCAACATAGAAGCGAAGCTCCGAAATATCAGATAGGAGACCAAGTTTGGCTGGCTTCAAGACACATACCTTTAAAGGGGACTCGAACCTTTAACCCCAAGTATTTGGGACCTTACACTGTTAAAGCCATTATTAATCCTGTGGCCGTCAATTTGGAGTTACTGTCAAATATGCAAATTCACCCAGTCTTTCATGTTTCACTTCTAAAGCCAGTACTACCAGGGACAAGGCTAACTAAACCACCTAACCCCATCCTAATAGATGGGGAAATAGAATTTGAAGTAAAGAATATTTTGGACTCAAAAGTAGTCAAATCAAGACTTTTTTATCTGGTTGACTGGAAAGGTTATGGTCCACAAGAAAGGTCATGGGAACCAAGTGACAATATTCATGCACCTCGATTGGTGAAAAGGTTCCACCAGAATTTCCCAGACAAACCGGGACCAGTAAGGAGAACAGCCTTAGGAGGGGCCTTGGGGGGGGAGTGCTGTCACGATGCCTGCCCCCAGACATTCGGAACAGGTCCATCTGTCCAGGGAACAGGCACCCAAGAAGACACAGGAATTCCCAAAACCCCGCCTAGGGGCTATATGGTTTCAGTCCTGGCGCCGCTCATATTGCCAACTTTAAACTATGCAGGTCATCCTGCAAAGAACTAATGTACAGGCCATGAAGGGATTACTTTCCTTTAGGAATTATTTTGCTGCTTGGGTGTGGTACTGGAACTTCTTACCTGGGAACTACTTTTTTGATGCTATTTAAACCACGCCCGACGAGCAGCACACGCTTCGTGTTATTCTGCATCTTAGCAGCGTAACGCTCACTGTGTCTGCAGTCCAGCATCCAGTCTACAGCCACACCCGTCTTGTGTCCGGAGCCTATCCTAGAGAAAAGGAAAGAAGAAGAGAAGGTTAGAACAAGGATATTTCCATTTGGTCATCATCTTTTCCAGGAGCAGCCGCACCTGTGGATAAAGGAAAAAGACATTAAAATAAACCGCGTCGCATTGCCAGCTGCAGCGACGCGCCATACTCACCTGTCTTCGGAGCATCTCCACGACCCGGCGCAACACCCGTTGAATCGCCGCCAGACACATCAGCATCTGAAAGACAAGAACGAACAAAAGGTGAGCGGGGTTCTGCCAAAGACATTCTTTTACTTACCGCAAGATACTTACTCAGAATTTTACTGCTCGAGGCAGCGCTGGTCACCATCCTACGTTAGACATTTTCGGCCACACCTGCAAAGAAGATAGAGAACTATTGGTTAATTACATTTGGAACAATATTACTTGCTAGATAGTGCTTGGTACAAACTGACTCTTACCTAAGCGCTACCTTCATCCATCGAGGCAAACTCACTCCTTGGATCACGCTGCAAGGGAAAAGGTATGAAAGGAGCAAGAGTGAATTAACAGACATTGGAACTCTAAAAGAACTATACATTCGGTTTACACACTACTTACCTCGGAGTCATTGTTGTCTGGAACTCTGCCAAATACCTTTGAATCAGTGAAGTAACAACTTCTACGTGCCCCTGCACTCCACGCAGGATGGAGAGTTCATCCTTCCAAACAATAAGGTGAGACTTTATGAAGGGGAATCCTGGAAGTTTTCAGGGAAAATAGTGTTAGTGTAACCTCTCTACCACGGGTGGCTAATCCCCTTTACTGCTTTTAGGAAAATATTCTTGCAGGCCAGGCAGACGAAACTGAGTGGGCAAATGCAGTCGATCATCACTTCGCTACGAGTCACACTGGTGGAGACCACAGCAGTCCAGCTTCGTTCGACGCCCCTGTGGAGTCCAGGTTAGCGTAACAAACACCAATGCTATGCTGGCATTGGGGGCAATTCGTGGCCTGACCCTGCAATTGTGTCCCAGCCTACCAAAATACCTCCGCAGACGGCCAACTCCCGCCCACACCACCAACAATCCAGCCCCAGTCCCACCCACCCCACTGACAATGGTCCCTAACCGTAGAATAATAAAAAACAGTACTCACATAACGTTGCAGCTGCTCGCGTAGAAAAAGCTGTAAACTAAACAGAAAACATTTGTTACCTATGGTCACTCCAGCAAAAACAAATAACTACTACTCTCCAATGACGGGCACCCTTTCATGCCATCCCTGATGGTTTACTGACCCTCATCCCAGTGTAAAAAACACATTTGACCCTTCCTAAGGGCAGATTGCAAGATTCCACTAGCACTTTGCCCTAGGGATGGCTACATGAGAACCCCCCCCATACATTTGTGGTGGGGGGTGGAGAAGAACACCCCCCTTTTCATTACATAAGTCGCAGGTGGTTTAGGGTGCCCCCACACCGCACCAACAACAGAGACTTTTTATTTGCCCCTACCCTAGGGGCAGATGGCCACATTACTCTGCCCATCTCCCCCAAGGTGGGCAAAACATACTGCCCCATGCCTGAGGGGGGACCTGTGTAAAGATTTCTGGCTCCTTCTCCCCCCCACCTCAAATGGATGGGTGGCATCTCATGTAGCTCTCCCTGGGGGAAGAAATCTGCCCCCAGGGAGGGCTACGTGATGTGCCCCCATCCACTTGGGGTGGGGGAGAGGACCACACCCCTTTTCATTCCCTATATCTCTGGTGGTTTAGGGAGCACCCCCAACAAATATATATTTTTTTTTATTTTTTGTTTTTATGTTTTGCACATTACTGTGCCCATCTGCCCCGAGGGTGGGCAAAATGTACTGACCCAGGCTTGAGGGGGGTGGCTGTGTCAAGATTTCTGGTGGCCTCTCCCCCACCCCAAATGGATGGGGGGCCTCTCATGTACCCCTTCCTAGAGGCAGATATCTGTCCCCAGGGAGGGCTACATGAGGTGCCCCCATCCACTTCGGGTGGGGGTTGAGGACCCACCCCCTTTCATTGTATAATATTCCTGGTGGCCTAGTGGCCCCCTTTCCCTAACTGATTTTTTTTGTTTTTGTTTTGCCCCCCGCCCCCAGGGAGGGCTACATGAGGTGACCCCCATCCACTTGGGGTGGGGTGAGAGGGCCACCCCCTTTCATTGTGTACAATACCTGGTGGTCTAGTGGCACCCCGGCCCAAAACTGAATTTATTTCTTGTTTTGCCCCTTGCCTAGGGGCAGATGGGCTCATTACTGTGCCCATCTGCCCCCAGGGGTAAAATGTATAGCCCCAGACTCGGGGGGGGGGGGAGACTGTCAATATTGCTGGTGGCCTCCCCGCACCCCAAATGGATGGGGGGCATCTCATGTCCCTTCCTAGTGGCAGAAATCTGCCCCCAGGGACGGTTACATGAGATGTCCCCCCATCCACTTGGGATGGGGGAGAGGGCCACCCCTTTCTTTGTGTAAAATTCCTGGTGGTCTAGTGGCCCCCCAACCCCACCCAAACCTGATTTTCATATTTTCTTTGTGTTTTGCCCCATGCCTAGGGGCAGATGGGCACAGTAGCCTCCCAGGTGGGCGTGGGGGGCACGTGATGCCCCATGCTTTGGGGGCCTGGGCCCCCCCACTTCACAAACAGATGCCTGGTGGTCTACTGGCATTGCTGGCGCGAATCGAGCTCCCGTTCCACGCCCAGCAACTCTTCAAAAACGGTGTCGTTGGAAAGGGGAAAGTCTCCCCTTTCCAACGACACCTCTCTCGATCTGAATGGTACAATAATGCCGCAGATCGAGGGAGAAAAAGAAGGAAACTTACCTTCTGTTTTCCCCCGCAGTGAAATTTACTTTCAGTTTCATGTCAGCACACATTACGCCTCCTCCTCACAAAGCCCGAGGGTTGGATTTTACTTTTGTGTGATCCCTGCACAAAATGGCGTGCCAAAAAAAGGACGTGCTATCTCGTCCTTGGCAACACAAACGTAATGTCAAGGACGAAATAGCTCGTCCTTGGCGCTTAAGGGGTTAATAAAAGTTTTTTTTTTAATTCAGAATCTGTTGTCTGTGTCTTGCTTCATGATGCCTTCACAGTAGTTATATGAAAGACTTCTTTACCACTCCTAAGGAACTGAACACTTCATACCTGATATAATTCAAGCGAAGGGAACTATCCCCTGGATCCAACGATTGTTCCATTGGATTTATATATTTAGGTTTTGCACACATTTTTTAAGTTTAAAACAGAGGCATTTATTTACCTTGCACATTTTCTTGTTCCTTTTAAGAGTGAGGGTTAGATACGTTTTAGACACAAGCACAGTTTGCTTAAGTTGGACAACGAGACACAGACTGTTCCCTAGTTTAGATTTCATAGGTAGGGAAACTCATTTGGATAGGGATAGTAAGGTCATTTTCCAAACCCTTCTATTTTGATAAAATGTCTAGTGTCTAATGTTGGGACGTGGCTTGGAGCCGTGTCATGAGGCATGGCTTCCTAGAAGCTCCCGACTCTGAGCTTGCCATCGACTGTAAATACGCTGGCAATTCCATCAGACGGATCCCATCCAATGGTGCAATGTGAGGAGAAGACATGGGGCACATCCTGACAGAAGCAGGGCTCCCAAGACGGCCCGTTCACTCTAAACGGAGGCGGGGATGCAGCCCCAGAGGGATCAGTGAAAATACAAAATGGCTGCACTCTCAACGTCTGCGATGAGAGGGAGATGTAGGCAATTGAAACATTCCCTGTACCTCGCAGCAGCCCTACTTGGAACCGCACTCACCAGCGATCGGCCCGCTGAAATCTTCAAGCAAGGCGTACAGGGAGGCTGCGATAGAAGGCGGAAGAGTCAACCTCTGAGCAGCACATTAGCACTGGGTAAGGGGGCGTGCCACCTACCACGGCAGAGCAGAAGCCATTGCACCGCATCGTTTCGTGCTGACCACGGCCCGAGACCAGGCCAGCCGGGGACGATGTCAAGCACCAGCCAAGCAGCTACAATGCGGTCCCACAGTGCGGCAGCAATCAGGTAGATGCTTCATAGCACATCCTAGGCAGAATTGATGTGGAGGGTGAGACGTTGTCTTTCCCCACCTGCCAGTCTCCTCCTTCTGGGAGAGAGCACACTACACTCTCCCGTCGAGAGGATCACCAGAGCCTCGGGTGGCAGAGTTACACCAGCGCCACCAGAAGAGAAGCGGAACAGTGCCAGACACACCAGAGCCTCTCATCTGGCTTTCTCCCCCCTCTCCCTCCCAATGGGAGGAGTGCAGAGCAGGGAAGACACTGCGCAGCACCGCTAATAAAAGAGCCTACACTGTCAGATGCTTGCAGGCGCGCGGCTCCACAATAACAACGCAACAACATACAGTAATAATTGGTACCCGGAGGAGGACCAGGGCGCATAACGCTCACTGCACAATCCAGTACTGGCCAGCACCAGAAGGAGGCAACTATGTAGCCCTGAAACTACTGCACCGCTAATCGCTTAAGACCACATCTGGAGCCAGGACCCTGGGGTTCCGAATGCAAGAACTTTTGAAGGGACCATAGGGGCGCACTCCCCCAAAAGCAGCTTTCTAGCGATCTGAGGAGGCGAACAGGCAGTAGATCAATGGCCAGCACAGATCCCGCTGATCGATACAGGAGTCCTCAATACAAGCCCACTACGTGGGCGTGCCTGCCAGAGCTATAGAATACAGAAGCGGCCACCCTAAACCAGTGATTTTAAACAGTCTGAGCGGCAGATACATCCTAGAAAGTCCTACAACCACTCCTGAGCCTACAATCTGCGGGCCCAACCATCATAAACCTTCTGATCCTACACAGTATTTAAAGGCATCAGGGTGCGCTGTCGCCGCCGCAAAGCCGTTGGACTGAATCACCTGGGAGGACAATGGCGAAAAGCTCTAAGAACACAAAGCAGACTGACATCTCCAAGCTGCTGGGACATCCCAACCCCGACAAAGCAAAAAAGGGGGGAATATGTGCAAGCTCAGCTCGGTGAGGGAGAACATGCCCCCAGTGGCAACCCATCCATGCAATCAGTGACTAAATCAGACCTTCAGGACCTGCTGGCAGCAATGACAAGGGAGTACCAGAAGGGCATGGAGGAAGTCATGAGAAAGATAACTACATTAGATAAATGCATCAAGGAGGTGGAAAGCAGAACAGCGGAGGTAGAGAACAACCTCTATGAGCAAGCGTTCGAGATTGGAGAGGAAATGGACAGGATAACGGCCCTTGAAGCACGATGTGAGTCACTGGAACTAAATCAAGAAGATTCAGAGAACAGCTCTAGAAGGAACAACATCCGGTTACGGGACATACCCAACTCGGCCATGGACTGTCATAGGCACTTGCCCAGGATCACAGGTGCTGCACCATCAGGTGGAGAGAGCAAGGGGCACCATGGTTCACGCACGTCCCTTTGAGACGCTTACACACTGGGGGCCCGGTTGGCACCAGGCTCATGTAGAAACATAAGCAAGACTCTTATTATGGACAGGAGTGCTTGAAACATAAGCAAAACTCTTATTATGGGCAGAAGTGCTTTCAAGAAATTTCCACTTGGGTGCAATTAGTCCGGGTGTGGCCTTCCATCTTCAGCTGCACGTGCAACTTCAAGGAGTGACAGGGTGTGGCAAGCAGAACTGAGCTAGTGGGCGTGGCTTTAAGAGCTCAGCTATAAAAGCCAGCCCAACCCCAAGGCGCATGCTTCGCGTTAATCTGTATTCGCATGCAGCGTAATGCTCACCGCCGCCTGGGTTAAGTAGCACTTACCTTGGGAATCCAATCTCCTGTCCATACGCTTACCTCCTGGAGTTAGCTTACACCTGCACTCTTCACCGCTGAGCCTGGCGTCCATTCTTCATCTTCCGGATCGCAGGACTTCAGCTCTGGGCACAACATCTTCTTCAGCTCCAGCACGCGGAACTCCAGCTCTCGGCACCACCGCACAACATCTTCATCTTCCGACACGCGGGACTTCAGCACTGGGCTCCTCAGCACAACATCATCATCTTCCATGAAGGCAGACCCTGTAAAAGGACAAAAGGCAAGGTTAGACATATGAATCTGCAGTTTAAGGTCACGCTTGCAAAATTCTTCGCGCTTGTCCTTAAAAGCTCACTTACCTGCTGCCGGACCGCCGCGGGATCCTCAGCTCCTCATCCGGAGCCACCTCGGGCTCTGTTGCTCTGCTGGACCGCAATCATACCTATTTGGGGAGAAAGACATTATTACAGAGCTGAAAACATGCTGTGAACAAGACAATATCAATACTTCAAGACAAACAAAAAACAGAAAGACACTTACCAGAAAGGTGTGGAATCGTTGCAGCTCGACTGGACACCAAGTATAAAGGACCAGTGAAGGAACTCGGTTCTCATTCTACATGCGCCCCTGCCTGAAGTAACAGGACGGAGAGTTCACCCCTAATAATCTATAGGTGAGCCTTAATGGGACGATGCATGCTCACCACGCTATGGGAGGAAGGGTTTGAGAGGGAATTTACTCGCACGCCAGTAAACTTACGTCCTCTCATATCTACGCAGGAGCAGGGTTCCAATTCATTGCAGCAGCCCACAGCCTATTTGCAGCGGGAGGAAGCAGATTGGGGGGTCCTACTTCCTGGCAGGGCTGCATCCGTACCCCAACATCCCCGCACGGGCCAGGTGAGCATAACAAGAACAAATCAGGGACAGGGGATTTATTGGGTTTGAGGTCAAGTATCAAATTCAAATAAAGAAAAGATATTCAGTATTGTTAATTGAGGGATCAGAGGCATAGAGATTGGAGTAAAAATCTAGAAAAGCATTGTTAATGTCTTTTGGTTTCGTTAATCTATCACCATCAGAAGAAAGGATATGGGTAATAAGGGATTTTTCTTTTTCTTTTTTAGGTAAGAGGCAAGCATTTTACCAGCTTTGTTGGAACCACAGTGGAGTTTAGTTTTAGATCTAAGTATGGAGTTAGCAGCTCTATCAGTACTAATTTTGTTGAACTCAATATGTTTAGCCATAAGAGCTTTCATGGTGATGGGATCTGGATTTGCATAGTATGTTTGGCCAAGTTGTAATCAAAGCTAAAAGGTTATTATGGGAGAGTTTGGATTACTGTTTTTTAATAGCAAAAAATGTGATTATAAATCCACGATGGGTAGCTTTAAAAGCGTCCCAATTGTTGTTCAAGGAAGTATGCAGTGGGCGGTTATTGAAAAAGAATTCCTTAATGAAGGAGTTTGTTTTGTCAACAAAAGATTTGTCCTTAAGTAGAAATTAGTTAAATCTACATCTTGGAGAAAGTTTAGTGATGGGTATCCATTTGAGGCTGGTGGAGACAGTGCATGATCTGAAATGGAAATGGGACCAACATCAGAATTTAAAATAGTAGAAGCTAGAGAGGAGTTAACAAAAATATAATCTAATCGGGAGAAGGATTGATGAGGAGAGTAAAAAGTAAATTCTTCAGTGTCTGGATGGCAAAAACGCCAGGAGTCAATTAGATTTAGATTCTTTAATAGGTTTAGGAAACTGTTCTGAGATTTGGAATTAATAAAGTTCGAGGAGGATTTACGGTTGAGGGCAAAGTCAAGGATTTAGTTCATGTCGCCACAAAAAATGAGTTTGTCTGGGATCTTTTGTGAGAGTTTTGTAATAAAATTGGACCAAAAGAACAAGTTACTTTCTTACCTGGTAACGTTCTTGCGATGGGATGTTCCGACGACGTATTCCACATCTAGGACAGGTAATCACCACAGCTGTGCTGCTTCAGAAAATTTCGGCTCCTGCGTCGATGACGTCGATACGCTGGCCTCAAACGCCGGAAGAAGGACCTTCTGGCTTAAATGAAATTCCGACACAACTTTCAGAACAAAATAAGGACGAACCCTAAGGACCCTGTCCTTATGGAACACTGTGAAGGGTGGCTTAACGGAAAGTGCCTGCAGCTCACTCACTCTGCGAGCGGACGTAACCGCAACTAAAAATACAGTCTCCAAGGTCAACAGTCTCAAAGGGCAAGAATGTAAAAGCTCAAACGGAGCTTCCATGAGGAATTTAAGAACCAGGTTCAAATCCCAACCGGGCACCTGGAAAGGCGATGGTGGAACACATTAGTGAGGCCTTTCAGAAACTGAGAAATCAAAGGAATTTTAAAATAAGAACACTCCTCAGACGAGCGCTTAAATATGGACTGCGCCGCCACGTAACCTTTAATGGTACCCACTTGCACGCCCTTGTGGACTAACGAAAGCAAAAAAGACAGAACCACAGGAATGGCACATGAAAAAGGATCCACATTCTTAAACGTGCGCTAGTCGCATTACTATCTCCAACGGCAACGGTACAGTTGTAGGCCTTCTGGCTGAAAGCAATACCTCCATCACGTCTTCGGGGAGGTCCCAATCCTTATACCTCAACCTTTCAGAAGCCAAGCATGAAGGTTGAGGGACTTGACCTCTGGATGGAGAACCTGACCCCCTCCCTTGAGAGCAGATCGTCTCGGTAGGGAAGACGGCATGGAGGGCAGATGGACATGTCGAGAAGGTCCGGGTACCACGTTCTCCTGGCCCATGCCGGAGCAATGAGGATCATTCTGGAACCAAACCTCCGTAACCTCCGCAGCACTTGCAGAATGACAGGGACTGGAGGAAACGCATATCGCAGTGGGAAAGACCACTCCACTACGAACGCGTCCCCTAAGGCTCTTTTTGGAGGAAATTCCCACGAGCAGAATCTTTCGCACTTCCGGTTGATACTGGTGGTGAAGAGATCCACTTGTGGGGTCCCCCAAAGGGTGAAGATCTCCAGGAGAATCTCCTGACCAGCTCCCACTCGTGAGAGACCATGCTCTGCCTGCTCAGAGCATCCGACGCTGCGTTTTCGTCTCCGGCCAGATGAACTGCCAAGATCGAAATTTCCTGCTGTATAGCCCAGAACTAGACCTCCATCGCCTCTCTGCAGAGAGGGAGAGACCCTGCCCCCCCTTTTTGGTGAGGTAGTGCATGGCCACTGTATTGTGTCAGAATCACAACAGTTTTCCCCCGCACAGACGGCAGAAAAGCCTTCAGGGCTAGCCCTCAGCTCCAACAGATTGATATGGAGTCTGGACTCCGACGGAGACCAACGACCGTTGACTGTCAACTCGTTGGCATGAGCTCCCCATCCCATGAGGGAATGCGTCCGTCACGATAGTCACCTCCAGTCAGGATAGCCAAAATGGAGCCCCCTTCATCAGATTGCCTTTGACGGCCCACCACAGAAGATCCTGGGCGACTGAGGGCGGCACCTGAACGGGATCTGACATCCTGCCAAAGGACTGTGACCACTGCATCTTGAGAGCCCACTGTAGAGATTGTATGGGAGGACAGGTCTATTGGACCCCTCCCTGTTATACCCCTCCTCCGGGAGGCTCGTGGCTCGTCAGCGGCCCACCATGCACCCGTGCTCGGGAGTCAGGATGGCTGCTGATCGACACACAGGGCCAATCGACTTGTACTGTAACATACCATAGACACCATTTTGAAAGCATCACAACTCCATTTTAGATATAAACGACCAAAGCCCAACTGAAACAGCCTGCCTGCGAGAGCTGCATCTTGGCCCCCGCTCACTGTGCGCAGGGAGCCATGCAATCCCCCTTCGCCTCCACCCCATGGCAGATCCGCCAAAGGCCCGTTCTCACGAGCAACCAGGCACGAACGAGTATCAGAACAAACACTGTATCATTTACCTTCCGCAGTACATCACTGTCCCCGAAGTGACCTGACTCGTGGTTTGAGTCTGGAAAATAAGAACCATCCCAAATAAACAGGCCTCAACTTAGCATCTAACCCCTAACATTTAAGTATATGGTGTCAATACTCTTCATGTATGAACCCTTGCCCTCATCCCCCAGATGAAGCATCAACTGCATATCAAAACCCAACGATTCACAGGGTTGGTTGTAAATTATGACACGAGTGCTGGAAAGGGATGAAGCTTATAACGTCACTAGAGCAAGGATGACCCCCCGCCCGCTGCAAGATACCATGTGCCTGAAGACTTAATGAAAGGGCTCGATAGAGCCCACTTAATGCTAAATAATGACTGCTGCTAAAGTACAAAGGAAGGCAATAAAACATTAATAAGAATACTTGTGTGTAATACAGCAAAACACGTTTAAGTGGTTATAAATGAGAATACAAATGCACAAATTATATATGAACGTATTGCTTCTATGCTCCTGAGTACACGACCCAACCTGATGCTACCTCATGTTGTTATTCATTTGTTGCCTTACGAATTACCAATATGTGTTCAACTAATGTTATGTAATTCATGTGCCACTGCTGGACCTTCATTGCTATGTATGAAGAAGTAAACAAATTTATAAATATTAGTAATATGTAATCATCCTAATGCTGCTAACTTTACTAATTGTTCCCTCGTATGATATATTGTGCAGCCCAGGCACAGGAATCGCTCAGAGCCACAAGGCCATCTCCCCCTCCTCCCGACAAGGCCCGTGAGGGCTTGTTGGTGCTTGAGCAACACAGCCTCACCTCCCCTCATTCTGCTGGACCCGCTTCAAGTATTCACCTCCCCCATGTCCGAGACCGCCATAGTCGGGCAAAAGAATTATTTACAGCCCGGTCCTAAACCCCACCACCTCAAGGGGCCAAAGGTGTGCCCTAGCTGATCCAGTTGTACTCCAGTTCACCCCAAGTTAATGGGCCTTGGAGATAGTTATTCCATCCTGTACTAACATATCATAAAGTAATTCCTCACCACATCTAACAGAATAGAATGACAAGGCAGCTCACCTCGTGCCCTTTGACAAGACACCCAGACTTATGACACCTGGTCAATAGGTCAAACGTAATTGTGTAATGATGTATTAGTGAAGTTTCACATTGCATATCGTTTCGCCTGTCTCCTAAATATTCCTAGAATAACATATTGTAGGATTTGCAGGACAACAAGAGTCGTTTAAGGAATGAGTGTGTGTGTGTGTGTGGCCACAAGGGCAACGTGTTAGCACAGCACCAATCAGCGACACAGACCACGCCTGGCATGGCAGCTCCACCCCGATGAGCCCAGCTGACCCGTCCATCCCACGTTGGCACCACGCGGATGTCCACCAATCCTGGAGCGGCTCATCATTGTATCACCTATAGCTTAGTCAACGCCACCCAATCCTATGAGACAATGTGCCCCCTATAGCTTACAGGATTTACGACGTGGTTTTGTAATAAATATGACTGTCTTTGCTATTGTCAGACAGAGCGCTCTCGGAGCTTGCAGAGTATTTTGCATGCCCTACATTGATTATATAAAAAACACTTTTACATCACCCGCACTTGGTCCTGGTCTCATTCCCTCCTGGGGTGTGTCCTTATTGCCTCTCATTGTGGGGAGGTTACTGCCTTTTTGGGGGCGCTTGCTTTCAGTGGTGACCCCGAAGGCGTGGTATATTTTTATTGTCCCCTCTGGCACGAGAAGTTCCGGGCCGCAGTAGGAGATGCACAGTGTGCCCGCTCAAAAGAGCTGCCTGCCTACGGCAACTGGTACGCTTAGACGTGCGCACGCAGTAGGCCAAAGGGTACGGGTCCTGTTCCAAAAAACCCTTGAGTACCGCTCGCCGGAGCTGGGGCGGCCATTGAGTGTGAGGCAGGGCCGCCTGGACGGACCCAGTCCGGAGAATCTCAGACCAAGACGGGCACGTGAGTATTAAGTGCGAGTGATCATAAAAGGAGAAGGGGAGGGAGCCAGATTATTAGAGGTCAGTTAATGGGTACTTTCAACTATTAATGCTATTTTCTTTCTCTGCATATGGCCATTAGGACAATAAGGTGAAATAAGGGAAGATAAAGACGGGAACCTAGCTCTGCAAGGGGGTAGAAGGCGGCGCCGCGTAGTGCTATCTTGACTAGTACTGGGATTAAGTTGAACAGTGGAAAATAAAATAAGGGTGTCTGAGAATAGGGAGACAAGGTGTATACATTAGAAACTGCTTTTTCTTCTTCTTTATTCTGGGTACCTCAATATTATAAAGAGTGGCATAAGTGTTAAGGGGGAAGGGAGAAATATTGGGCGATGGTCAAAAGGCCTTGTCAAAGAGAGAAGTGCAGGGCAAGAAATGGGTGAATAATTGTTATGTGTTGTATGTTAAAAGTTTGTTAAATGTCAGTTCCATGTTGTCTGTGCTAAGCGCTTAGCATTTTAGAGAATTGCATTGCACAGAAATGATGTTGAACTAGTGATACTAAATAGTTCTGTGGCATGGTCATTGTAAGTGTGACCGGTAGAATTTTAAGATAGTAATAATGTGAAAAAGTTAAATAAATAAATAAATAACCAAGAATTGTTAGAGATAAGAGACACACCCGTACACTAGTCACAGTGAGAGTTACAAGCAACACAGGAAAGTGAGCAACGAAAAGACAGTATGGGGGCGGAAACACCCCTGGCCCACATTTGCAAAAATCTACCTGGGTATGCAGAACGAATAAACAAATACCATGACTGGTGGGTCACGGAATTAAAAGGAGAGGGACTACTCCAGGCATGGCCACAAGGGGGATCATTTGATAAGTGTCCTGAATATGGTAGCCACGTGCATATTCATAAAATACAAGGGAAAGCAGTTTCATAATAGAAGACAGATATTAGATCTGTGGAGACTATTTGAAGAAGTGCCTCCACTCAAAAAGAAAGAGATAGCACCCGATCAGCCCACCACCACTAACACTCCCCTAGCAACATATAAGAACAAGGGTGAAAGTGCAGTGAAAGATGGGTCGATAGAGGTAACACGATTGTACCCCCTCCTAAACAAACCAGTGCCAGCAGAAGGATATAGCGATCCCACATATGTGCCCACCACTGCCCCTACAGCCACCCCACGACCAACTGTACCACCACCATATGAGTGCCCCAGACAGCGGGGACAGGTAAGTATTCCAGCAGTAGATATTGAAAAGTTAACAGAGGACCTAGACTCTAGGCTCTCAATGGCCAGAGATGAGTTATCGAGAATAAGAGACATATGTGAGCAGAGTGCAACAAGCGTCGCAAGAACAGAGCAAACATCTAGGACACAGACACTTGACAGGTCATCTGAGGAAGGGTGGAAGAAAGGGGAGATACTATTTAGAATTCAGGAAGAACCAACTCGAATAATAGAACTGGGACCACATTAACTAGAAGAAAACACAGGTGAGGAGGGAATGGTGTTGTAATTCGTGTTTTGCCTAGTGTGCAATTCTACTGTAGTAGAATTCCACACTTGCTCTTACTTGTTGTTTACTTCTGTTGTGGGTTCTATGTTCTAGGGGGGAGCAGTTGACATATTGCACGTCTTGCAGTGGAGAGGTGAAGCGTAGGCTGAGCACTGCTGGGCTCAGGCTGGTTACCAATAAAGAGACTTCACTTACCTCCAGTATGTGTCTCTTTTCCTACACTGGCGACGAAGGGTAACCAACCTGCCAACCAACGCTGCCGTCTCAGCAGTCCAGCAGTTGCCTGTTCCTCTTCTAACACATGTTTGTTCGAGCGGCGAGCACCCGGCATCGGAGCCAGTCTGTTGCCTTCCTGGCAGCCGACGTACCAGGTGGAGAGGAGTGCCCGCAAGGAGGAGAGCCCGCAAGGAAGGGCGCTCTCCTGTCGACGTCGTCCGCGTTGGGCGAGTTGTGTCTGAACCGCTGGGAAGAGGTGTTCGTTGCCCGTGTGCTGTGAGCTGCCAGTCTGGTGGCCACCAGCGCCGAGGGATTCCTCCAGGCTTTCTTCTTCTGCCGACGTACCTGCAAGCCTGTGCTCCCCAGCTGGGGTCGAGCGCGGGGCCACCGCATCTGCTGCCCGGAACCTTCGGGACACCCAGGTGAGAAGGGAAGGGCTGCCTGCTCCGTGCCGTTGCAGCGGGGGAGAGGGCGGGGAGGCCCGAGGAAGGCAGTGATCAGCGGCCTGTGACTGCCAGTCATGTCCTCATGTGCCGAGCTCAGCAGTAGCCGGAAGAAACGTGTCGGACAGTCCTTATTCAATCCCCGCACGCTTTAATCAAGGGGGCGTTCTCGCTAGCGAAGGCTTGGAAAGTTAACCCCTGGTGAGCTCCCTGTGGGTTTCAAGACTGTAACAAGGTCCCAGTGCATAGGAGAGCTTTGTAGTGTTGCACTTACCACTCATACACACAGTTTTGAACCGTGACAATGTGCGGTAATTGTTTCCTGCCTAGCACGGTAGCCCAAGTGACAATTTGCTAATTAGTTTACACAAAACTCTGCAGAAGTTTCTGTCATTAACATGCAGCAAAACAATGCACGCCCACCTCCTGCATTTCTACCCAGTCCCGGTGAACCAGCAATTGCATGGGACTTGTGGGTTGACATATTCAAGGTGTACCTCAGAGCGGCAGGCGGTGCAAAATTTACGGATGATGAGAAGGAAGCAGCCTTACTGAATTGTCTAGGGACTGAAGGACTCAGGGTTTTCAGACATCTTCCTGGTTCCAATGTGTATGCTGCCCGCGCAGAGGGTACTGGGGATGGCGAGGCATACAAGAAGTGGTACTTGCTTATGAAACGGCCTTGGGCAAGTTGGAGGCGCGATTCGGCAAGAGGTCCAATGTTGTACTTGAGGGGTACCATTTCTTCTCGAGAGCTCAAGTGGCCAGCGAAGGTATTGATGCCTATGTCACGGCTCTACGCACCTTGATAGCAACGTGCAAGTTCACTGGTACCATTGATGAGCATATCCGTGACCAAGTTATGATGCAGACATGCGATGCATGTGTCAGGGAGAGACTGTGGATAGAAAAGGATCCACCTCTGGAGAAAGTCATCGAGATTTCTCGTGCCATTGAAGAGTCCAGGAAAAGTGTGAGAGAAATGGCGGATAAGGGGGAAGCGGTGCATGCTGTAATTCCCCGCAGGACTATTGACGCCAAGGGAAGAAACAAGGACAGCAAGGGAATGTCCACGCCAAAGGAGCTGTGCAGAAGATGTGGTTGGCGTGGACATGTCGCAGGGGCAAAAGAATGTCCTGCTGCCAATGTAGAATGTAGGAGATGCAAAAATAAAGGACATTTTGCACGCATGTGCAGGAGAGCTGCACCCAGTAGAGAAATAGTGAGAATGATGAATGCCAATGATGAGGATGAGGAGGTGAGAGTGGTGGGGTACATGGGTTGTTCGGACAAAGAAAGCGGTGGTGCGTCGTTGAGTGTAGGGTGCTGCAAGAAGAGAGCCTGGGCAACGCTCATGGTCAATGGTACCCCCATAGAGATGATGGTAGACACGGGTTCTCCGTACACAATGATATCCCCCGAATTGTGTGTGTCCATATTTCAAAAGAAAGTGTCTGATTTGTCCCACTCTGACATAAGCCCGTGTGCCTATGGGTGCGTACCCATCAAGGTTCTAGGGTTTGAGTGGGCTGATATAGAGTTTGGAGGCTGGATGGCCAAGAGAAAGCTGTATGTGGCTTACAAGGGTGACCCCGTTGTAGAGTGGGACGAGCAAGCTGCCCTGGAAATAGAAATAAGACTGGGGAAAGCAGTTCTGTAAGGGCCGTGAGTGAAGTGAACAGGGATTCTGAGTTGTCCATGGAAGTCACGGCGGAGGTTCTTGAAAGCAGATATCCCTCGATTTTCACTTCCAAGTTGGGAAAGTTGAAGGGCTTTGCACACAAGATTGTCCTCAAGAGAGGTTCTGTGCCTAGTGTCCACAAAGTCAGGAGGGTTCCCATAATGGCTCGTGATGCCTTAAGGGACGAGCTAGCCAAACTTAAAGAGTCTGGGGTCATTGAGGAAGTGGAGAGTTCGGAGTGGTTGGCCCCAGTGGTTTTGGCACGCAAGAGTGATGGGGGCATGAGGATGTGCGTTGATCTCAGGGACCTGAATTCGAGCATATGGGTGGACAGACACCCCCTGCCCAATATTAATGAAATGCTTTCTTTGGTGGGTGGTGCCTCCTGTTTCTCCACCTTTTACCTTTCTTCTGCCTATCATCAGATAGATCTACATGTTGAGTCCCGCCCCCTCACATCCTTTATTACCCCTTTCGGTGCATTTTGTTTTTTTGTAGGATGCCATTTGGATTAGCGTCCGCGTCAGCTGTATTCCAGAGATTAATGCAGAAACTTTTTGTTGGCGTGCGTGGGGTGGAATGTTTCCGGGATGACATTCTGGTGTGGGGAAGATCTCGAGTAGATCTTCCCCACACCAGGGGTGTAGGGTCCTCGAGGTGATGAATGTCTTGAAGGCTAGTGGTCTCACTGTCAAACGTAGCAACTGTAAGGTGGGCATTCCCAGTGCGACGTATCTAGGTCATACTCGGATATCAAGGGTATTCACCCAAAGAGAGAGTTGGTGAAGGCATTGAGTGATGCGCCGTCCCCTGCGAACAAGGACCGGTTAAGGTCGTTCATGGGTCTTGCAGAGTATTACAGTAGATTTGTGCCTTCCTATGCCGATAAAACTGTCTGCATGAGTTCGTTGCTTAGGAAGGGTGTGCATTTTGCGTGGTCTGATCAGTGCCAAACAGAATTTCTCAGGTTGAAGGGAGAGATTGAGCGAGCCCCATCCTTGAGTTTCTTTTCTCCATTTAGGAAGACCTTTCTTACAGTTGACGCGAGCAAATATGGCATAGGTGCTGTGTTGGCGCAGAGAGTTGATGGTGGACTTCGGCCCATTGCCTTTCCATCTAGGGTGCTCAGAGATGCTGAAATGAAGTACGCAGTCATAGAGAGGGAGACTCTCGCTGCGGTGTGGGCTTCAAAATATTTTAGGACCTTTCTATGGGGGATTGAGTACACTCTTCGTACAGACCATAAGCCGTTGGTACATGTGTTAACAACGAAAGGGTTATCTCACGCATCTTCAAGGATCATGAGATGGATGGCTGACATGACAGAGTTTAATTTCAAGGTGGAATATGTTCCAGGCGTGAAGAATGCAGTAGCAGATTGCTTGTCGCACTTTGAGTACCAGTTGTGGTGGAGAAGGTCAAGAAGTGATGGAGGATGATTGTACCTTGGTTGCCAGTGTGGTACCCGCGGTGTCTGAACAAGTATGGAGCGCAGAATGTGCGCGTGTCCCTGTGTTAGTTGAAATCAGGGCAGCACTCAAGAGTGGTTTTATGAGTGCAGAATTGTCCAAGCTTTACGGTCATGTTTGACAAGAATTGTCTGAGGGTCCTTGGGGTGTGGCCAGGGGTCTGAGGTTAGTTCCCCCTGATTCCCTTAAGGGCAAACTTGTCGAATTGGCCCATGAGGGGCATTTGGGAAGGTCCATGGCTAAAAGGAGGCTAAGGGAGGACTATTGGTGGCCCAGAATGGATACTGATGTGGAGGAGTTGGTGAAGGATTGTGCGGCATGTTCGGCCAGTGACAGGAGCAAGGCTCCCACTGCCCAACCTGTTTACCCAGTAGAGGTGCCCCGTGAAGTGTGGTCCAAGGTGGCCCTTGATATAATGGGGCCCATGGACTCATTGGGGGAGGTTTGAGATTCATAGAAGTCATGGTGGATTATACGTCTAGATGGGTTGAGGCCATTGCTTTGTCTACTTTGACATCCGAAAAGATTGTGGAATTCCTTTCTGCGGTGTTTGATAGGGAAGGTGTGCCGGCTGGTATAGTGACCGATAATGGGTCTCAGTTTGTGTCAGAACACATGCAGAGATTTTTGGATGATCTCGGTATACGCCATCATAAGGTTGCGTTGTATAATCTTCAAGCCAACGGTCTTGTAGAACGCATTAATCGCTTTGTGAAGGGGACCATTCAGTTGGCTCTTGCTAATGTCCTTCCGTGGGGTAGTGTAGTGTCTGAGTCGCTCAAAGCTTACAGGCTGACTCCTCCTGTTGCCACAGGTCATTCTCCATTTGAATTGATGTGGGGGAGGAAATCCGGCACCAAATTGAGAATTCCTGCGCTAGGTGGTGGTGTCCAATCTCAGGTCGACATGCAGGGAGTGTTGAATCAGGTGCGGGGTAGGCAAGAACCTTTCTTGCAAGAGCAACTTGCCCGAAGGAAGCCCTTACCAGTGAAGACTGGTGATTGGTTACAGATTAAGAATCCTAGGTTTGTGGCCAAGGGGCACAGCAAGTATATGCAACCACGATTGGTCGTCAATTGTGGTTGTGGTTATGTGAAGCTTGACGATGTGTCAAGGTAGAGTCTCAGGCGTGTTGTAGTGGTGGATAAGGACAGGGTGCCTCAGGGAGGTGGTGAGTCCGTGGAGCCCATGTGCAGTGGAAGTGATGCTGGGGTGGTGTTTGAATGTCCGTTAGGAAATTCTTCCGCTGGGGAAACCAATGATTCACATGTTGACTTGCAGCCCACGGGCAGTGGGGTGTTTTTGGATGGCCAGGATAATGAGGTTAGTTCCACACCAGTTTCTGTTTCCATTCCGGTTTCTGTTCCGGTTCTTGATAGCACCAGTAATGCAGTGGCTGAATGTGATTAGGGGTTGTCCACTGCGGCCGCAGGTTCTGTCGTGAGTAATGCCCATTCCGTCAGGGAGAGTAAGTTTCCCTCCAGGTACAAGGATTATGTGTTGAGAGTCATAGTTCAATAGCTTCTTTAGCGCAAGGAGTTTTTCTTGGTACCATATGTTTCATTAGCATTATTCTGCCTTATTTTCTTCTTTTTCTTCTTCTTCTCTTGGGCATGTATGTGAGTGGTGTGAGTGTACGTCGGTGTGTGTGTGTGTCTGTGTGTGTGTGTGTGTGGGAGTGCATGTAGATGGGTGTTATGTGTTGCTGAGTAAGGGTGGAGAAGTGTTGTAATTCGTGTTTTGCCTAGTGTGGAATTCTACTGTAGTAGAATTCTGTGTGGAATTCTACTGTAGTAGAATTCCACACTTGCTCTTACTTGTTGTTTACTTCTGTTGTAGGTTCTATGTTCTAGGGGGGAGCAGTTGACGTTTTGCATGTCTTGCAGTGGAGAGGTGAAGCGTAGGCTGAGCACTGCTGGGCTCAGGCTGGTTACCAATAAAGAGACTTCACTTACCTCCATTGTGTGTCTACTTTCCTACAAATGGCTACTGGGGGGATGGAAGAGCTGTGGTGTGACATTGAGGATGAAGAGCAGGAAAATGGGAGGTTGGGTGTGGCGGCAGGAGGAAGATCAGGTAGAGTAAATGAGATACCCCTGGGAAGAACCATGGAAGGGGAGTGGATGGGAAGACTAAGGAATAGAATGGGAAGAATGGCTGTGTTAGGGAGGAAAGGATTGAAGGTGAGTACAGGCAAAACAACAAAGAGCAAACTACAACTCCCATTTATACATAGAGGAGGTGGGAGGCCGAAATTACATACACTGGGCCCAGATGGACAAAGCCAATTTCTTAAAGTCCTTGCCTCCGCTATCAGGGGGGGCAAGTAAGTGGATATATGCATTTGAGAAACATACTGCGGGAGTGCCATTAGCAGTAGGCAATGTTAAAAGCTTACTGGTGTCGACAGTAGGTGACCAGGCAGATAGAGTGTGGGCAAAAACTGGTTTCCCGGGTGTAACACTGGATTGTGATTACCATGATGGAGCTTCTTTTAACACAGTGCGCGTGAGAGTATGGGATGCATTGAGAGAAACATTTCCAGACACACCATATTTACAGTCAGTGATGCAGTGCACCATGAATGATGGGGAGGATGCTATGGATTTCATTTTTCGGGTGCAGGAGATGTAGAGAGCCGAGACGGGTACGGCCTGGGACCAGTCAACGTCCCTATTTTACTTTATAATAAAGAGAGGGCTCCCAAAAGAAGTGCAAAAAGCACTTGACAAAATAGCAGGAATAGAAGCAAAAGGGTGGCCAGGAGGAGGAGGAGGGACTGGTAGCTATACAGGGGAGGATGGCAGCAAATTGGGCAGACAACGGGCAGGCACAGTGGAATGGACACAAGCAGTACGGAGGACCGCAGTGGCAAGTGTGGGCCCCGCATGGAGGACGAGATGGGTACAGAGAACGTAGAGGGGGTGGTCAAGGGTATGGGGGAAATGGCGGGTATGGAGGGAAAGGTCCTAGAGGGGGGCAAGGGAATTGTGGAACGTGGGGACACTTCTCACGGGAATGTAGAAGTAGACCAAATAACATATACCAAGAGGATCAACCTTATGGTCACCCACACCCGGGAAGCCCATGCGGATTACCCATGGGAGGGGCACAAGGACCACCAGAGCAGGGGTATGTGGAGCAACAAAGGGAACAACCCCATAATGTACAACAGCACCCACAAAGCCGCAAGCACATACCATACACACAGGGCAACCCTTTCGCCACAACAGCTAACGGCGCGCCTGCACCGTACAGTGGAGTGGCAATGGTATCAGGTAATGTCTTCAGCCAAGGGGGGAACACAAGACACCCAGCATAGGACAGCCCACAGGGAGCACTTGCATGTCCTGTACTATCTACGACCTACAATGCAGCAGAGGAACCATTGATAGGGGCGCAGATAGGGAATAAACAGTTCATATTTATGGTGGACTTGGGAGCTGAAAAATCATGTTTACGTGAAGGCCGGTTTCCGCTATCTAAGTGTAAATTGGAGACACAGTGGTTCTCTGGGGCCGTTGTCGAAGTTCCTTAAACAGAAGATTTAGACGTCACAGTGGGGGGAAGACAGTAAGGGCGCCCCTACTGTACTATGAACAGTCCCCGATTAACTTACTGGGAAGGGACCTTCTCAGTAAGCTTAATAGGACCATCTCATTCACAGAAAGAGGGATAGTTTGTTCAATTCTAGGGATCTTTCCCATGCGCGTAATGCTGGTGGTGCATGCACGGGCAACAGCACCGGAAGTGCGCGGCATACCGGTAGACCCTGATGTGTTCATTCAAGGACTAAAAACATTGGCACGGGTGGTTCCAGAGTTGAAAAATCTAGAATGGAGAGTACCAGCCGAGGTCATCTTTCGACCGATAGCACGCCCAGAGATTGTGCCTGGGACAGTGATGTCATTAGATTTGCATGCAGTTCAGATCTCAGCTAAAAGAATAGCCGTCATTCCAATGGACGTACACGGCTGTGAGTGGCGTACGGTATTGTGCATCAATGCCGATATTGCATTGCGAGATCTATCAGATGAAGACCTTTTCTCAGATTCAGAAACTGATGGTGAGATAATCATGGAGATAGCCATACCTTGTGATATTATGATACAGGAAAGACAAGTGCCTGTACAACTAATGGCAGTGGTAGGGGCACCTCCTTTCTTTTTTGATGATGACATGAAATCAGTACCCAGTAACTTGTGGACCACAGGCCCCCACGATGTTGGATTGTTGCATGTGGTCACACCAGTTAAAATAAAACTCAAACCTGGAGCTATATTACCCAGGGTAAAACAGTACCCCCTGTCCCGAGAAGCAGAAGGAATAAAAGAAACAATTAGTGCATTACTGGCCCAAGGTATAAAAGTGCCCTCAAATTCGCCATGTAATACTTGTATTTACCCGATCAAAAAAGCAAAAGGTGGGGCGTGGAGGATGATCCAAGACCTACGCCCCCTCAATGATGTCATCCAAAAGGAATTCCCTTTGGCCCCTAACCCGGCATCCATCCTGTGCAGCATCCCAAAGAATGCGTCACATTTCACAGTAGTGGATTTGAAAAAAGCGCTCTTCTCCATTCCACTCGCAGAAGAGTGCAGATATTTAACAGCATTTACGTTGGGGGGAAAGAGATACGAGCACTGCAAGTTACCCCAAGGGTACTGCGAAAGCCCCAGCATATTCAACCGCATCCTACATGAAGATCTAGGGAATATGACAGCAGAGAGCACGATTATTCAATACGTAGATGATCTACTGATCTGTGCAAAAAATGAGGACGAATGCAGAAAAGACTCCATTGCTCTCTTGACACTGCTGGCCCATAAAGGCTGCAAGGTCGACAGAGGAAAACTGCAGTACTGCCAACGAGAAGTGTTGTATTTGGGACAACTAATCTCACAGGATGGCAAGAAAATGATACCAGACAGGGTAGCTGCCATCACAGCAGTAAGAAGGCTAAACACAGTGAAGGAAATGCAAAAATTCCTCGGCATGTGCAATTACTGCCGAGCATGGATATTAGATTATGCAGCGTACACAAGACCATTATTGCAGGCACTCAAGGAGGCCTAACGAGAAAACACAGAAATACAATGGTCCACAAAACTGAGTGATGCATTCACGTCACTCAAGGAACTGATCTCAAGCACGCCAGTGCTCACGAACCCAGATTACGAAAGCAAGTTTGACCTGTTTTCCCACTGTAAGGGGATCCTCACAACAGCAGTACTGACACAAAAAACGTCCCTGGGACACAAGCCTCTTGCCTACTACAGTGGCACAGTAGACGCAGTAATGCAAGGACGCTTCGCTTGTGAGCAATCCCTCGCAGCCGCAGCGTTCGCCATTGAAAAAAGTGCAACAATAGTGATGGAATGCTCCGTGACACTATTTGTGGAACACTTCTTGTTCGCTATCTTGGAAAGATCAAAAAGCACACTCACAACACAAAGAGCCACTGCCTATGAAATAATACTATCAAGTGCAAACATACACGTAGTGAGGTGTAAAACAGTAAACCCTGCAAGATTCATCACAGAACCATGCACATTAGAAGACATGCAGGCACACGACTGCACAACTAACAAGGGGGAAGAAGGAGAAAGCACCGTGGTGAGTGAAAATGCATTAAACGAAGGAGAAGTTTTCTTCATAGATGGATCAGCCTCAATAAACCCAGACACAGGGGAAAACACGTAGGGATAGCCGTTGTAAGGATGGAAGAAGTTGAGTACGAAGTGATAGTACAGCAGCGCCTGCCAGCCCATTACTCAGCCCAAGCAGCAGAACTTATAGCATTCATCAAAACATTAAATGCAGCGAAAGGGTGCACAGTTACCATTTACACAGACTCAGCTTATATGACCACTACAGTACACGGCGGACTAGCAAGGTGGGGGCGGACGGGGTTCCACAGACCCGATGGGTCACCCGTACAACATGCAGAACTCGAGGCACTGAAAATGCGCATCATGGTAGCCATAGTGAAGTGCCAGGCCCATACTACTAACACAGATGTTATCTCTTTGGGAAATGCGGCAGCAGACGCAGCAGCCAAGGAAGCCTCGTATCTAGTAAGGGAACTACCGGGTGAGTACTTAGTGCGCAAACAGTTAGAGGTAAAGCTGCCAGATGGCTACAATGCCATGCCCATGTGACAAATACTAGAGTTACAGGAAGGAGCAAGTGAAGAGGAGAAAGAGCTGTGGGAAAAGAGGGGATGTAGCCAGTCATCAACAGATCTATTATGGCGTCAAAATAACACAGGACAAGTGGTAATGCCAACCAAGCTCTTAGAAATAGCATTCCAACAATTACTCTTTCCAGCACACAATGCTAAGCAACATATTGCTGCAGAGATACAAGAAGACTGGTTTGTCCTCGGGTTACAAGAGCAGATATCAAAGCAGAACCTGCCAAATATACAATTCAGGAATGACATTGAGGACATTGCGAGGAACAATACCCAAACCAATAGGGCCCTTCAGAGAACTGCATATCGATTATGCAGATATGGGAGAAAGGTGCAACGGTGCACGGTACATGATAGTGGTAGTTTGTCCATTTTCCAGATGGGTCGAAGCAGGGCCCTGTGCACGTCCAGATGCCAAGTGCGCTGCAAAGTTCTTAGTGAGGGAAGTATTCCCACGCTGGGGAATTTGCAACGTGATTCGATCGGATAATGGCACACATTTTGTCAACAAACTCTTCAAAGAAGTTAAGGCCCTGCTAGGAATTAAGCATAAACTGTGCTCGATTTATCATCCGCAAAGTAATGATGTAGTTGAGAAGATCAACGGCCTCCTAAAGGGGAGGCTCTCAAAATTGTGCTTCTCCCTTAAAAAAAAATAGGGTGCATTGCTTGCCTTTGGCCCTGTTTGAGCTGAGAAATCAGCCCAGCAAGGACCATCATTTGTCACCCCATGAAATAGTGACTGGAAGGCGCATGCACACAGCACACTCCCCACTTCACAGACATTCAGATGCCCACAAAGGCGCCACAATATTAGGAGAAGAATTTAATGAATACCTGACAAAACTCACCAGAGCAGCCCGCATGATATCAAGACAGCTTTCGCCACCATTTACATGTGAGGAAGGAAATGAGGCAGTAAACTTTATAGAGGAAAACCCACAAGGCCGGTTAATGCCAGGTGAGATGATATATGTGAGGAGCTTCATACGTAGGTGGAATGCTCCAAGATTTCATGGCCCATATGAGGTGGTGTATTGCACACCGACGGCTGTAAAAGTGAAGGGCCTCAGATATTAGATACATTTGACAGACGTACGTAAAGCCTATGACAGTGCCAGAGAAGAACAGGAGGAAGAAGTACAAAACACTACAGAAGTGGCACAATAACAAGAGAAAACTAAGGATAGATGTGTCCTACCTGAGCACAGGATAATGCATATTACGAGAGAATGTATTGCAAAAAAATATTTTCTGAAAAATGAAAAATGTATATAATATTGAAATGCAAACATTGATCTCTCTCTCTCTCTCTCTCTCTCTCTCTCTCTTTCTTTCTCATGCCGTACGATAAAAATGATGAAAATAAAAATAATGGTTGATAGAGTATGCTTAATGCACTTTTATGTTTTAACACATAGGAGTAACCATGGCAACGAACGGGCAGCCCACAACGAATAATGCTAGGGGAGTTAGAGATGTAAATAATACATTTGATTTACTTAGAAATTCGTATGAATGTGGCCTGTTTGTGTGCGCAGTTCTATTTTTTGCCATGACTTTTGGACTTGTCACTTACTGGATCTTGGCATTCATCTCTATCGAGATGAATTAGTGGGGGAGGAATGGAACCAACATGGGGAATGGAACCAGAATGGTTAAGGAGGGGGCCTATTTAATATGGGATGGTTTTCAGCTTACATGGGGTTATACTACAGACCCTACCCATGTATAGCTTCCAAATGACACCAACAACAGACCAATCTCAAGCCCAGCTCCACCCCCTAATGTCTCAGACTATAATGTTTATGGTTTAAATGATCGTAACCCTTCTGTCATATCATGGTTGTACGACACTACCGCCACAATGCTCACACTAGAAGTCAACCAAACCGCAGAAACTAGACCACTTACACGTAGTAAGGAAGAGGATAAAGAAATGGCAGAAAGATTTTTGGCTCTACATGACGAATGGGAAAAGGGGGACGCGGGGAAAAAAGGGACGATGTCACACGTAGCATGAGAAGCGAAAAGCTACCTTAGAAGCAGTAGGAGAAGGAGGGAGGCGGGCGGGGAGGGAAAAATATGATGGATATTCTGGCCTGGGGCTAGACACCATAGAAGACCCTAGACATCCACATCAGTCAAATAAATGGTATGCTGATATGAGCACCACCGCGAAACAGACAACCAACGAGAGTTGTTATGTCTGTTCTCTGATTCCCTACGCCTCATTCACACCTAAAGTCCTGCTGCCAAAAGAACTGCCTCTTGCAGATTCCCAGTGCCTCCTTCATCTCACTATGTGCAGAATTAAGAACACCTTCCAGGCACACGTATCTTTTGAAATGTTGCAAAATGAAAAAGCCTGCTACTCAAGAACGAAAGGAGTGATATGTTTAAAAAAACCTTTTTTCGTAATTAAAGGGACATTGTTTATGGACAATAAATGGAAGGATGAAGTAATATCGTGCAAAGCTGAAGCACTGCGAGGACTGACGAGAGAGAAACTACAATGGATCGAGAAAACCTGCACACCAGTTTGGAAGGGGCACATCACGAAACTGACCTGGGTGACCGCCATAGAAAAACCGTTCAAATTACAGAAATAAATATCATACGATCTGTGCTTCCATGGCGAGGAGAAAAACATCATGGGTGCAAACAAGAACTGCAACAGGACACTCGTTATCCCAGATATGAAGAAAGGAACAGCAGCAGTCATGGACACTTACTGGGTCTGCGGTAAACAGGCGTACTTGCACCTCCCACAATCCTGGAGGGGCACATGTTCTCTGGCAACATTGCATTCAGCCTTGATGGTAATCCCGGACAGCCACATCGATGGAGGGAAAGGAATGCCAGCTGCCCATCGTGAACAGAATACACAGCCAACAGAAGAACCACAATTGTATGCCCTGTCCCCAGGCAATGTGCAAGATGTGTTATCAAGGCGGTAGAGATCATCCAACTACATATCCAAAGCCTCCTCATACCTGTTGGCACAGATTCCAGACAAGTACCGGCTGTTCAATTCCGCAGAAACCTTCTTCGCCTCCCTTATCCCAATTATCCAGGCACGAGCAAACAAAAAATGGCTCCAGATCACGCGCTGGGGACTGATCCAGCTGGCCAACGACACTGAAGAAGGGTTCAATGTGATCAAGGCGGAGCTAAGGGCCCTACGGTTGATGACCATGCAGAACAGGTATGTCCTAGACCTGTTAACAGCGATGGATGGAGGTGTTTGCCGAAAAATCGGGGGCGAATTCTGCACATTCGTACCTTCTGAAGATGCGGATAATGGGATGCTATCACACGTCATTGCAAAATAAAAAATATATCAGTGTACAAACTGGGGGAACGAATGAAGAACGAAGGCGGAGCAGATGCAAGTACCTGGTTCGACAACATGTTTTCGTGGGTACCATCCTGGCTGGGGCTGACAGTGAAAATGTTGATGTCTGTCGCGGTATTTTTACGCCCGATTTTTTGTGTGTGCCAGTTGGGTCTTCGATGCTGCGCAAATGCAGTACCTAATGGAGCAATGATGATGGTGACAATGGGCAACACTAGAGGAGTAGCACAGATCATGCAAGAAGCACAAGTACAAACAGGTGAGGACCCTGAGCCCAAGTATAGAATGGTGCCGTTATACTATGATGGGGACATAGTGGACAGGTTATATCATACCACAATAAAGGCGCCCCGAGAGCGGGAATGGTACACAGAGCTATGGGTGGACTTGGAAGGAGATGGGGGATGTATATATATGACCTGAACACCAGATGAGTATGCTAGATGGGGGGAGAGCCACCGGGGGGGAATGTAGAGCTTGGATGCCAATAAAGGGTACACCAGCATGGGATGAGGCTGTCGCGAATGAGAAAGAGCGCCAGAGGTTGGGTGAGTTACAGTAGTCATTACTTAAGTAACGAAAGGGGGGAACTGTATGGGAGGACAGGTCTATTGGACCTCCTCCCTGTCATACCCCTCCTCCGTGAGGCTCGTGGCTCATCAGCGGCCCACCATGCACCCGTGCTCGTGAGTCACGATGGCTGCTGATCGACACACAGGGCCAATCGACTTGTACTGTAACATACCATAGACACCATTTTGAAAGCATCACGACTCCATTTTAGATATAAACGACCAAAGCCCAACTGAAACAGCCTGCCTGCGAGAGCTGCATCTTGGCCCCCGCTCACTGTGCGCAGGGAGCCATGCACTCCCCCTGCGCCTCCACCCCATGGCAGATGCGCCAAAGGCCCGTTCTCACGAGCAACCAGACACAAACGAGTATCAGAGCAAACACTATATCATTTACCTTCCGCAGTACATCACTGTCCCTGAAGTGACCTGACCCGTGGTTTGAGTCTGGAAAATAACAAGAACCACCGCAAATAAACAGGCCTCAACCTAGCATCTAACCCCTAACATTTAAGTATATGGTGTCAATACCCTTCATGTATGAACCCTTGCCCCCATCCCCCACATGAAGCGTCAACTGCATACCAAAACCCAACGATTCACAGGGTTGGTTGTAAATTATGACACAAGTGTTGGAAAGGGATGAAGCTTATTACGCCACTAGAGCAAGGATGACCCCCGCCTGCTGCAAGATACCATGTGCCTTAAGGCTTAATGAAAGGACTCGATAGAGCCCACTTAATGCTAACTAATGACTGCTGCTAAAGTACAAATGAAGGCGATAAATACTTGTGTGTAATACAGCAAAACACGTTTAAGTGGTTATAAATGAGAATGCAAATGCACAAATTATATATGAACGTATTGCTTCTATGCTCCTGAGTACACAACCCAACATGATGCTACCTTATGTTGTTATTCATTTGTTGCCTTACGAATTACCAATATGTGTTCAACTAATGTTATGTAACGCATGTGCCACTGCTGGACCTTCATTGATATGTATGAAGAAGTAAACAAATTTATAAAGGTTAGTAATATGTAATCATCCTAATGCTGCTAACTTTACTAATTGTTCCCTCGTATGATATATTGTGCAGCCCAGGCACATAGAATCGCTCAGAGCCACAAGGCCATCTCCCCCTCCTCCTGCCCAGGCCCGCCGGGGCTTGCTGGTGCTTGAGCAACACAGCCTCACCTCCCCTCATTCTGCTGGACCCGCTTCAAGTATTCAACTCCCTCATGTCCGAGACCGCCATAGTCGGCCAAAAGAATTATTTACAGCCCGGTCCTAAACCCCATCACGTTAAGGGGCCAAAGGTGTGCCCTCACTGATCCAGTAGTACTCCAGTTCACCCCAAGTTAATGGGCCTTGGAGATAGTTTTTCAATCCTGTACTAACATATCATAAAGTAATCCCTCACCACATCTAACAATAGAATGACAAGGCAGCTCACCTCGTGCCCTTTGACAAGCCACCCAGACTTATGACACCTGGTCAATAGGTCAAAAGTAATTGTGCAATGATGTATTAGTGAAGTTTCATATCGTTTCGCCCGTCTCCTAAATATTCCTAGAATAACATATTGGAGGATTTGAAGGACAACAAGAGTCATTTAAGAGGGGGGGGGCGGGGGTGTGTGTGTGTGTGTGTGTGTGTGTGTGTGTGTGTGTGTGTTTGTGTTACTATCTTTGTGGGGACTTGGGTGTGTAAACATGCACACGCTGTGGGAACTTCATTTCACTGTGGGGACCTAAACCCAAGTCCCCACATGGTAATGCCTTCCAAATGACTTAAAACAACTTAAAAGACATCTGTGCCAATTTTTAGAACTTTTAAAAAAATGGCTTTGTGGGGACCTGTGTTTATTTTGGTGTGTTGATTTTTTACTCAGCTCTGCCCCCGCAGGCTGGGTGTGGTATTGCAGTCATCAACACACGGACAGGAATTTAAACACACTTGATAAATCAGATGCCCTACATGCTTAGGCAGCAGACAGCAGATTCATGGGAACCATTTATACACAAATACAATTATGTTTTAAATGGCCTGAACTCTGCGTTTAAATGTAAAATAACGAAATTAAGCTATTTTTTGTGTATTTTGTATGTTTACAGAATTGAATATAATTGATATGCAACATAAGTCTTCCCTCATTGCACAACACACTTCCAGATTAATTTTAAGCATTGGCTACTTTGTAACAAACCAATCACAATGTGACTTACTTTACTTCCTTATTTTTCTGTGATTTTGTTGAAGTCCCCATAGGGGTGGTGTGTGATGATATTGAATTCTACACTGTGAAGACAAGGCATTATGTGCACTGATGTCATCTTGTCTATAGTCTGACATGTGAATTAATTGAATATTGGCATCACAATTTATCTGATTATACAAACAATTCACAGGGTTAATGTTTAATTGATACTAATTTGGTTTCATTACAAGTTCATCTCTAAGAGTCAAAGTGGCAGTAGTGGAATTGCCGCCACTTTGATCAATCTGCTGATATACGGGTTATTGAAAATGGACGCTAATTCCTCTGGTGGAATTAACCCTGAAGAAATTAGCACTGGAGGAATAAGCAATGAAAACCAGTGATAATTCCCCCGGGGCTAAATCCTCCAGTGAAATTAGAGCTGGAAATAAAAATGCTAATTCCATCCTATCTTCAGGTTAAAATACTGAACGAAACACTGCCAAAAATAGTGGCCGATTTAACCAAAAATACGCAAAAGGCGAAGGAAAATGCATTCAGGTGATGCAAATGAAGCCACAGATGCACCCAATTGGCCATACAAAGGTATGTGAATACGAATAGTATGTAATGATGCTGAACTCCCCATAGAGCTGTTATGATGGTACTGTGTCCACCAAAAGGATGGTGCGTGGTCATGTTCAGGTCCCCACTGGGATGTTGTTTGATGACAAAGAGGTCCTCACAGGGATGGTGTGTCATGGCATATTAGGCCCCATAAGAATAGTGTGTAATTATGCTCAAGGTCCCATAGAGATGGAATGCAATGATATTGAATCCTCCAACTGGATGGTGTGTGCTGATGTTGAGGTCCCCACAGGGTTGATATGTGATCATATTTAAGTCCTCAAATGGATGGTGTGTGCTAATGTTGAGGTCCCCACAGGGTTGATATGTGATGATATTTAAGTCCTCACATGGATGGTGTGTGCTGATGGTGAGGTCCCCACAAGGATGATCTGTGATGATATTTAAGTCCTCACATGGATGGTGTGGGCTGATGTTGAGGTCCTCACAGGGTTGATATGTGATGATATTTAAGTCCCCACATGGATGGTGTGTGTTGTTGAGGTCCCGACAGGGTTTATATGTGATGATATTTAAGTCCTCACGTGGATGGTGTGTGCTGATGGTGAGGTCCCCACAGGGATGATATGTGATGATATTGAAGTCCTCACGTGGATGGTGTGTGCTGATGTTGAGGTCCCCACAGGGTTGATATGTGATGATATTGAAGTCCTCAACTGGATGGCGTGTGCTGATGTTGAGGTCCCCACAGGGTTGATATGTGATGATATTTAATTTATTTATTTATTTTATTTATTGCATTTATTACTCGCCCAAACCCTTGGGTACCACAGCGATGTTACAGACAGCTTGGTTAAAACATTTCTTAGAAATTGCCAATCGGGCGCAGTGCAAGTGAATACAAAATAATCATACACGGAGACATTTAATGCAGGGCTTCAGTACAGTGATATTTCCTTAGTCTTGGTTAAATAGCCACGTTTTCAGGGATTTCTTGAAACCTGAGAAAGTTTGCTAATTTTTGATGGGGAGGGGAAGAGTGTTCCAATATGTGGGTGCGAGGTATTGGAAACTACTGCCTCCTGCCTTGGTTGTCTTGTAGCGGGGGATGGCTAGGAGTAGTTGACTGTTGGATCTGAGGGGCCTCTTTGATACTTTTTTGGTGATGGCGTGGTTGAGGTAGATGGGGGCACAAGAGTGGATGCATTTGAATGTGACGCACAGGGCTTTGAATGTGACCCTGGCTTTGATGGGGAGCCAGTGATGGTTTCTTCTAATATTTGAGATGTGATCTGACTTCCTTAATCCAAGGGCCGCCCGAAGGGCTTTATTTTGAATAAGCTGTAGTTTGTTTAGATTGGCTTTTGAGGTACCCAGGTAGAGTACGTTGCAGTAGTCGAGCCTGGATAAGATTAAAGCTCTTGCCAGCGTGATACAGTTGGTGGGTGTCAAGAATTGGCGACTGAGAGCAATAAGTTTTGCGGTGTAGGAGGTAGAGGAAGAGAGGGCGTTAATGAGCTTGGTCATGGTGAGGTTGGCATCTAGGTAGACACCTAGTGTTTTTACTTGTTTGAGTACTGATATGTTTGTGCCATCGATGTTGATGGATGAGTAATCAGCATGTAATGCTTCTATTTTGGATTGGGAGCCCACAATGAGAACCTCAGTCTTCTCATCATTGAGACAGAGGCTATTTAGTGCCATCCAATTTTGGATTATGGCATATATTTTGTTGATAGTGTCGGTGTCTTGAGTGTAGTCTCCCGATAAAGGGATGAGGATCTGGGTGTCGTCTGCAAAGTTGGTGTAGATGACACCCATGTCGTCTAGCGCTGAGAAGAGGAGTTTAGTGTATGCATTGTATAATGTTGGTGCGAGACAGGAACCTTGGGGGACACCAATGGGTACTATGATGGGGTTGGCGGCTTCTTTACCTATGGCGACCCTGGAGGTGCGGTCAGCAAGAAAAGATTTGATCCAGGTAGTAGCTCCGGTGGAGAAGTTGAAGTCTTTAGCTAGTGTGGCGCACAGTTTATTATGGTATACTAAATCAAACGCTGCGGAGAGATAGAGTAGGAGAAGGATGCAGAGTTTTCCTGAGTCTCTGATGGTATCCATCTGGATTTTTAAGTCAAGGAGTGCCGTTTCTGTGCTATGGTTGGGGCGGAAGCCTGATTGCCTCGTGCCAAGGAGGTGGTTTTGTTCAAGGTGAGTTTGGACTTGGTTGTATGCTAATTTATCCAATATTTTGAGGAGAAATGGGATAGTTGTTATTGGCCTGTAATTAGTGGGCACAGTAGGGTCTAGGGTAGGTTTTTTCAGGAGAGGGGTGACCCAGGCTTCTTTGATGCTAGCTGGTACTAGGTTAGTATTGAAGGATGCGTTCACAAAGTTGGTGATAGTGGGGGTGAGGGTGTGGGCGCAGGATTTGACTACTGATGCGGGGACAGAATCTCCTTTGCAGTTGGAGGCTTTAAGTTTGGCGATGGTGTCAAACACTACATTTTGGGATACTGGTGTGAAGTAGAATGGGGAGCTGGTGAATTCCTAATGTGGTCGATTTAGATTAAGGAGAACAGGTTTGTTGGCTAGTGATTGTTTTTTGGATGTGATTTTTACTTGGAGTAGTTCAATTTTGGCTGTTAGTGCGTCTTGAATAGTGGTGCACCATTCCTTGCTGGGGATGGTTGGGTTTATGGCTGGGGTAGGGTTTTCCAATTCTTTTAGAATGGCAAATAGTTCCTTGGTATCTGAGGTCGCATTACTGATCCTATTATTATACGCATTAGATTTGTAGGTAATAGTGGCTGTTTTATAGGTTTTGTTTATTTCTTTGTAGGCTTTTTCTGCCTCTGCAGTAGGATGCTTTCTGTAGGCATGTTCACACGCGCGTTTGGTTCTTCTGAGGGCGATAAGATCATCATTAAACCAGAAGCTAGATCGCTTGTCTGAGCGTTTTGCCTTGGTGGTGAGCGGTGCTATAGCATTAATGGTTGCAGTGAGGCAGTTGTGATATATGTCTGCTAAGAGACAGGGGTTGTCACTAGTGATCGAGGTAGAATCTAGGATTTTTGAAAGAGGAGGCGTGAGGTTTTCTGGCGTGAGTTTGCGGGCGTTTCTAGTTTCATAGGTAGTCATGGTTTTAGGTTTCTTTTGTGTGGGTTCGGAGGGATTGATTGTAAAGACAATGTTATGGTGATCGGTCCAAGTAAGAGGGGAGATGGCCTCAATGGTTATGGGGGTATTAAGGGAGAGGATCCAGTCAAGAGTCCTGCCTTTGATATGTGTGGGTGCATTAACTAGTTGGCTGAAGCCCATGTCCTTCAGGGCGGAGTGAAGTGATTCTGCTTTGGCATCTTGGCTGTCATTGAAATCTAGGTTAAGGTCACCCAGGATGATGTATTTAGAGCTAGGTTTTATTAATGGAGCTAATAGCAACGGAATTTCAGTCTCTGGGTGGTTGTTGGGGCTAAGTCCTCACATGGATGGTGTGTGCTGATGGTGAGGTCCCCACAGGGATGATATGTGATGATATTGAAGTCCTCACATGGATGGTGTGTGCTGATGGTGAGGTCCCCACAGGGTTGATATGTGATGATATTGAAGTCCTCACATGGATAGTGTGTGATGATGTTGAAGTCTCCTTAATGAAGATGTATAATGATATTAAAGTTTTCATGTGGGCTCTTTGACATTACATGCCTTACAGATATATAATGCTTCAAGGAAGTAAAAGAGAGATTTTGTGAAGATGTTGTAATAATTTAAGAAAGTATTCATAGGCCTGAGTGTGTTTTATGTTAATTTGAACTCATGTAATGGTAACTTTACATCAAACTCTGCTTAGTACATGACCAAATCAGAAATCGAATAAAATCTCACCTGACAATGGGGGTCATTACGAGTTGGGCGGTATTCTGTCTGTAAATCCACTGGACTTTCGGTTACTTTCACTTGGTCTGGAAGATTTACCGCTGGATTACACGTGGTGGTGGCGGAGTATGTTCCCATTTTTTCACATTGGACTCTATGGGGCATTTTTGGCAGCAGTAATTCTGCCTCAGTAATTTCACTGAAAATGGGTAGAAAGTCAGCAGATTTAGCTCCAGTTCATAGCTGGAGGTGAATCCTTTACATTTCTGCCAAACGTCTGCCACATTTCACCTACTTCACTGTGCCCATTTATTTAACATGAAATTCACGACTGTCCTTATTTACCGGCATGTTGAAGCTGCCCCTCAACTCCATTTAGGAGATTTGTTGTTGCTTCAGAGACCACGGCCCAAAATTCAAAAGATAACTTGGCCAAGGTGCAGGGTGCATTTAGTGCGTTCAGGGCAAGGATGCCCGTAGTTAATATCTTGTGCCCCTAAGCATCCAGTCCCTTGCTCCCCCTGTCAGGAGACAAAAGGGGGAAAATGTGGTTTGGAAGCTAGCCATCATGACCTTCACCACCAAATCTTATGCGGATGCATGGGTGGATCACGGCAAGATCACCCCCCTTACATTTCTTGGAGGCACTGCAGAGCTCACCTCTCGTGTGCCTATACCTATCCTACCCTACCTACCAACCTAGGCATACCTACTCTTTCTCTTCTCTGGGTTAGTGTACATATTTATAGTGTAAGTTTAAATTTTTCTTTTGATATGATATGATAGTTTATTTATATAGTGCCTATACACAATGTGTTTCAAAGCGCTTCAAGGCAAGGGAGTGAACAAGGGAAAATACGACGACATTCTTGCAGGCCATGAAAAGTAAGGATGTGAAATTAACTATCGTACTCGGCCTGACAACATTTCAGATAGTGCTAAGACATAAATAAGGAAGGGAGGGGGGAGTGGGAAGGAAAGGGAAACAGACAGGCGACTACCGTACTAGGCCTGACAGCATTTCTGGTAGAGTCGGAGGAAAACAAAAGGTGAGGGAGAGGGGTGCAGAAGGGAGGGGAGGAACAAAACAAGCGACTATCATACTAGGCCTAACAACGTTTCAGATAGTGCTGGAGGGGGTGGGACAGTAAGGGGATGGGAGAGCGATAGGCGAGTTTGCTATCATACTAGGTCCAGGGACAGATAGATAGATACTGATAGAGTAAGTGCATAGAAGAAAGTAAGGGGACGAGGGGAGGAGATAGGAAAAGGGAGAGGGGAGGGGAGGAGAGAACAGAGAGTAAGCAGTCAAAAAGAGTGGAGAAGCAAGAGGGGAGAGCGAATACAATTGCAGAAGTCAGTAGTAACACATAATGTTGCAAGCCAGGATACAAGATGAAGAACGGAACAGCATGATTCAGGGGCACCATGAGTACAAGATGCAAAGTAAGTCCAGCATGAGAGCTGAGAAAGGGTGACACACCATGAATCAATGAAGGCCATAAAAGTCAAATCCAGCATTGGCCACAAGAAGGTGATGGTGAAACTAGAATGTATCAGGACAGACTCCTGTGTGCAGGAAGGGGGGGCACAAGGGAACAACACGGGGGGACCAGAGAGGGTGGGGATGGCAAATGGGGACAGAGATGTTGGTGCATGCTTACCTGCTGTCTTAGCAGGGGGTCGGACCCTGGATCCCCTTTGTCCGAACAGGTCCAAACAGGAACTGACCTTTTCTTTGACTGCCCTTCACTTTGGACGCCCGGGCGAGAGATGCCCTTGATCCAAGAGTTAAGAGCAGGAAAGAAGAGGCAGGGCTTAAAAGGTGGGTGGTGCTTAGGCCAGGTGACCTAGATCCACTTACACCTGCTCCCCAGCTGCAAAGGCAAAGAGGCTGGAGGGCTCCTTAAGTAGGGAAAAGAGCGGCAAGCAGGAAGGCACCAGGTGGGCGGGGCTTGCTAAATTTTGAAAAAGAGCGGCAACCAGGAAGGCACCAGGTGGGCGGGTCTTAGGCCCGGTGACCTAGATCCACTTACACCTGCTCCCCAACTGCAAAGGAAAAGAGGCTGGTGGGCTCCTTAAGTAGGGAAAAGAGCGGCAAGCAGGAAGGCACCAGGTGGGCAGGGCTTGCTAAGTGGTGAAAAAGAGCGGCAACCAGGAAGGCACCAGGTGGGCGGGGCTTAGGGCAGGTGACCTAGATCCACTTACACCTGCTCCCCAGCTGCAAAGGAAAAGAGGCTGGAGGGCTCCTTAAGTAGGGAAAAGAGCGGCAAGCAGGAAGGCACCAGGTGGGCGGGGCTTGATAAGTGGTGAAAAAGAGTGGCAACCAGAAAGGCACCAGGTGGGCGGGACTTAGGCCAGGTGACCTAGATCCACTTACACCTGCTCCCCAGCTGCAAAGGAAAAGAGGCTGGAGGGCTCCTTAAGTAGGGAAAAAAGCAGCAAGCAGGAAGGCACCAGGTGGGCGGGGCTTAGGGCAGGTGACCTAGGTTCACTTACACCTGCTCCCCAGCTACAAAGGAAAAGAGGTTGGAGGGCTCCTTAAGTAGGGAAAAGAGCGGCAAGCAGGAAGGCACCAGGTGGGCAGGGCTTGCTAAGTGGTGAAAAAGAGCGGCAACCAGGAAGGCACCAGGTGGGCGGGGCTTAGGGCAGGTGACCTACATCCACTTACACCTGCTCCCCAGCTGCAAAGGAAAAGAGGCTGGAGGGCTCCTTAAGTAGGGAAAAGAGTGGCAAGCAGGAAGGCACCAGGTGGGCGGGGCTTGATAAGTGGTGAAAAAGAGCGGCAACCAGGAAGGCACCAGGTGGGTGGGGCTTAGGGCAGATGACCTAGGTTCACTTACACCTGCTCCCCAGCTACAAAGGAAAAGAGGCTGGAGGGCTCCTTAAGTAGGGAAAAAAGCAGCAAGCAGGAAGGCACCAGGTGGGCGGGGCTTGCTAAGTGGTGAAAGAGTGGCAAGCGGGAAGGCACCAGGTGGGCGGGGCTTGCTAAGTGGTGAAAACGAGTGGCAACCAGGAACACCAGGTGGACGGGGCTTAGGCCCGGTAACCTAGATCCACTTACACCTGCTCCCCAGCTGCAAAGAAAAAGAGGCTGGAGGGCTCCTTAAGTAGGGAAAAGAGCACCAAGCAGGAAGGCACCAGGTGGGCGGGGCTTGCTAAGTTGTGAAAAAGAGCGGCAACCAGGAAGGCACCAGGTGGGTGGGTCTTAGGCCCGGTGACCTAGATCCACTTACACCTGCTCCCCAGCTGCAAAGGAAAAGAGGCTGGAGGGCTCCTTAAGTAGGGAAAAGAGCAGCAAGCAGGAAGGCACCAGGTGGGCGGGGCTTGCTATGTTGTGAAAAAGAGCGGCAACCAGGAAGGCACCAAGTGGGCGGGGCTTAGGGCAGGTGACCTAGATCCACTTACACCTGCTCCCCAGCTGCAAAGGAAAAGAGGCTGGAGGGCTCCTTAAGTAGGGAAAAGAGCGGCAAGCAGGAAGGCACCAGGTGGGCAGGGCTTAGGGCATGTGACCTAGATCCACTTGCACCTGCTCCCCAGCTGCAAAGGAACAGAGGCTGGAGGGCTCCTTAAGTAGGGAAAGGAGCGGCAAGCAGGAAGGCACCAGGTGGGAGGGGCTTGCTAAGTGGTGAAAAAGAGCGGCAACCAGGAAGGCACCAGGTGTGCACATTTGTGGAAAAGGATTTGATTATATTCTTGTAATAATTGTGATTTGCCACCACAGCAGATAGACAGGCACCATCTTCATAAATCGGGTTCCAGTAGCTAGCTGGGCTGAGCGTGAGAGGTTTAAGACTGACCATTAATAAATTATAGGTGATGTTGCATGGAGCACACCCCTACAACAGGTGCTCAAAATGCCGGTGTCCCTAGAGTCCCTCAGAGGCTAGGTCAAGTGCCTGGGTAAAGACCTTGGCCCAGCAAGGACCAGTATCCTGGTCTGCCATGGCCCTAAGAAAGTCGATGCTGAGACATTGCCCCTTACCATCCACAGGTGTGACTCAATATTGTCCTATCCTCTTTGGGCATTAAACATCTGGCCAGTGTTAAAGGCTAGCCTACCATCCACACCACCTATGCCTAGCTCAAGCCCTGCCCTGCCCTTCCTTGCCCAACACTGCATGCATTCACCCTGCAGTGACCACTGTAGGTGCCATCATAGCTGCACCAACAAGCAACCCTAGTTCACCTGGGTGTAGCATGCACCAGTTCTACACCAGAGCATAGAGGCACCATACTGAACTCTTCCTCCATGGCAAATGCTTTCAAGCATATTTTGAATGAGGGTATCATGAGACCAGCAGAACATGGACCCTATATCTGCCTGAGACCCTTCTCAGGTGAGAAACCGACCCGAGATGTGAAGAGGAATATCGGGCATTGAGGGCATTGCAGTAGTCGAGTTTCGACATAATTAGGGCTATCGCTAGGGTGCTGCTGCTCTTAGTGGATAAGTAAGGTTTGCAGGCATGTATAGGCTTTCAAGTGTACGCTGTAGTGGATGAAGTGGCGTTGACTTGTTTTCCCATGTTCAGTGTGGAGTCTAAGTAGAAGCCTAGGGTTTTAGTCTCTTTAGCCACTTTGATGGTGATGCCATCAATAATAAATGCAGAGTATTGTGCATCGAGTTTATTGAGTTGGGCTGGAGCACCTAGGATTAGGATTTCTGTCTTTTCATCATTCAGGCATAATCCATGGACCGCCATCCATGACTTGGTAGGTGTTGTTTAGGAAGGCTAGATCTCGGTCATAGTCACCTGATAGGGGGAGTAGTATCTGGGTATCATCTGCATTGTTGGTGTAGATGATCCGTAGACGGTCCAGTTTGTCGAATAGCGGTTTAGTGAATATATTATACATGGGGGACACACAAGATCTCTGAGGCACACTGCATGTGATCGGGGAGGTGTCAGCGGCAGCTGCCTGAGAGAAGACCCTCATCGACCTGTTAAGGAAGGGTTGGATCCAATCAGTGGCTTTGTGCGAGACGTTAGCCACAGTGGAAAGGTGCTTGTAGACAATAGTGTGGTCCACCAAGTCGAAGGCGGCCATCAAGTAGGAGGAGCAGGGCATATTGCCTTTTGTCGTTGAGTAAGTCAATTTGCATTTTTAGGTTGATCAGGGCGGTTTCAGTACCATGAAGTGGTCTGAAGCCTGATTGTCTGAGTCCTAGGAGGTTATTTGTTTTCAGAAAGTGCTGGATCTGAAGGTAGGCCGCCTTATCTAAAATTTTAATGAGGAATGGGACCGTGGTAATTGGCTTGTAATTTGTGGGGATGGTTGGGTGTAGGGAGGCTTTCTTTAGCAAGGGTATGACCCAGACGTCCTTCAGGTTGGTTGGGAATTTGCAGGTACGAAATGAAGCGTCTATTGATTTTGTGATAAATGGGGCAAGGTCTCTGGCAGCTTCTTTAATTATTTGAGGGGGGGCAGAAGTCACCTTGGCATCTGGAAGGCTTGAGAGATGTGATGATTTTTTCTACCTCTATGATTGTAACTTGTGAGAATTTGAATTCAGGAGTGCATTTCACTTGGGGTTTTGCCGGTTCTGGGTCTCTGTCAGGTTTGGCAAAATTGAGACTTTTGGCTACAATCTTTTTTTGGAGGGTGTCTTTTTTTTTACAGAGCATTTTGTATGTCTCTGAACCATATTTTATCCTTGATACAGGGATCTTCAGGGGTTATGAGGGATTCCAGTTCCCTTAGGATCGTTAAGATTTCCTTGGCGTTGGAACTGGCTTTGCTGATCCGGTTGTTGTAAGTTTCTCTTTTAGCTGAAAGGATTTCAGCTTTGTATTTACTTGCTGATTCGGTTAAATGGAGTTTATTTTCTTTTCATGGGAGGTTTCTCCATAAACTTCGAGTTTTCTTTTTTCTGCGTGCATGATTTCTAACTGTGGGGTGAATCAGGTGTTGAGAGGGGCTTTGGGTTTGCCTTTACGCAGTTTGAGAGGCGCGATGGCGTCTAGCGCAGAGGTCATGGTGGCGTTGTACATTTCAACTAGTTCGGCTGGGTCTGCTGATTCTGAAGCGGTGTTCAAGGTTGGTAGTAGGAGAGGCAAGAGCCTGTCGGTAGTTATATTTTGTTTGCTCCTTGTAGGGAGGGGAGGCACTATCAGTTTGGTCTGAGTGGTGAAGGAGATGAGAAGGTGATCTGTCCAAGTTAAGGGTAGGATAGATGATATGGGGGTCTATGTATTTATGTCCGCTACCCAGTCAAGAGTTCTATCTTTCTCGTGAGTAGGTTGATTGACTCTTTGAGTAAGGCCCAGTTCAGTTAAGACGTTGTGTAGTGCCTTGGTTCATGTATGGTTAGGGTCATGAAGAACCCAAATTGAAATCACCTAGCAGCAAGATTCGGGATGAGGGCTTGATGTTGTCTGAAAGTAATGTCATGACGTCTTTTTCGAAGGTACCAATAGGGCCAGTGGGTCTGTATATTAAGTGAATCGTAAGGGTGCTAGTCTTGGACGTGGGAAGTTTAACTATAAGTAGTTCAGAGGACTTAAGAGTGGGCGAGGGGGTTGCTCTGAGCCGTAGGCTAGATTTGGTGATAAAGGCGATGCCACCCCCTTTGCAACGAGACTCTCACAATGGTGAAGTTGACTGGTACGGCCAACACGAGGGAGGGGCCTGCTGTTTCATGTAGCCAGGACTTGGATACAGCTAGGAAGTCTAGGTCACCTGTGGTGATTAGATAGACTATGCCTGTGGCATGGTATTGATTAGACCTCCTTTTAGCTGGGGGATAGTCATGGGCGGGGGGGGTTGTTTTAAATTTTTTCTAGAGACTCTCTATTTTTCTTGGGTGTCTTTGAGGTTGTGAAATGTATCAAGTTAGGAGTGTAAGGTTTGTCTTGCAGGTTAGACTGTTGGGCAATGTTATTGTTAAGTCTAGCAGAGCCTGTCATTTCTGACCATAGTAGAGCAAGGTTGGTTAGGAGTGCATTTCCTGGCATATAGATTAATTCATTGTGCTGGAGTTAGGGTTGCTACTGTATCCGGTTTGGTGTTGACCTTAGAGGCGTTGGGGGTTTTGGACAGTTCAGGTAAGAATGTTGTGGGTCTGATGTTGAGGTGACATGAGTTGGTGTTAAGGGAAGGTAGGAATTTCTAAGGTTTGATCCCTAGTGAAGGGGGCAGGGTCATAATGGTTGTGACTTTGGGAAGCTCTGAGGTCGAATGATGGGTCAGCGTGAGGTGATGGCGAGCCTGAGCTAGACTGAACAGTAAGGTGGCTAGGAGGAGGCAGGCAACATGCATGTTGTGGTTGGGAGATATAAGAGGGGGGGATGTTCCCCATGGGGTGATAACATGGGGTATACAGTACGCAGGTGAGATACAGCTCAGTAAAGTTTGCAGAAGCAGTAGCGCAGCATTTGAGGTGTAATTCAAAGCGATACAGAAGCAGATGTGTATGACATGCTATCTGGTATGCTACTGTGCCAGTAGAGCTGTCCCACAATCAGGGGCACGGTTCAAATGGCAGTATAAAACCTTTAGAAATAGCCATAGAATACAGCAATACAATAGGTAGATGCTGGGCACACAATAGAGTATCACAATGCAGTGTCTCGATGCGAAGCAACTATAGAATACAACAATGCAATGGACGAATGCGGGGCTCACCATAGAATACAGGAATGTAGGGCTCAAAATGCGAGGCTCACTAGGGAATACAATAATACAATAGGCAGCTGTGGGGCTCTCCCAGGCATATAGCAATACACTCGGTGAATGCTGGGTTCGCCCATTAGTACAATAATACAATAGGCAAATGTGGGGCTCACCCAGGAATACAGCAGTACAGTAAGCAAATGTGGGGCTCACCCAGGAATACAGCAGTACAGTAAGAAAATGTGGGGCCCACCAAATAGTACAATAATACAGTGGCTCAGTCCGAGGCACCCTATGGAATACAGCAATGCAATGGGCAAATACGGGGCTCACCAAGGAATACCAAGGAATACAATAGTGCAATAAGGAAATGCAGGGCTCACCCAGGGATACAGTAATACAAAAGGCAAATGTGGGGCTCGCCCAGGATTACAGCAGTACAGTAGGCAAAAAGCAGGGCTCAATCAGGATCAATCAGGATCATGGTGGATAGGTATCAAGAGGTTGGCTATAGTATGGTGAATGCAACCATTAGGCGCAAAGAAGTCAATATTCCAAAAAGGGTCCTTCTTGGCAAAGAATCCTAGCAAGTGGAGACCAAGGCTAAGATCACTCAATACATATGGCTGGATATTGGGTGTCCTAATGAGAATTGAGTAAAGTAGACTCCCTAAATATTGATCATGCAAGTATACATTCACATGCACAAGAATCAGCAATTGTGGGAAGGCGTAGAAATAACAGTAAGCAGTAAATACCAGTTCTATGCTCAACGCGGCTGCAATATTAGATTGATATTTGCATGTATTTTCATATATCAAAGAAGTGGCAAGCAAGCTATAAACACATATGGTAATGTTACAAGTACTGGCAACATTTGTCATTAGTTCCATCAATAAAGGCTATGGAAAATATTTCGTATGTTGAGCTATATTGGTATTAAAATGGTAGTCCTATGTGACGTTCTAGGTGGACATCAGGATGGGAAAACCGATTTTGGTCATGGACCTGCGGAGTGGGTACTACCAAATCCCAATGCATCTGGTGGATGTTGAGAAAACAGCATTCTCCTGCTTGCTTGGATTGTACAAATTCCTCAGGAAACACCTCATGTAAAAGACTGTCAGTCACATGAACCACCTGAAGGTAATGGTTTACATGAATGATTTTATTTTGTTCAGAAGGACCCTGGAGGAACACAACAAGGGGCTCATGAAGGTGTTGATCGCCTAAGGGAGCAAAGGCTAAAGGTCAGTGTGAACAAATGCCAGTGTTGCTGGACAAGCATCAAATCCAGCGGAAACATTATCGCTGTAGACAGCATTCCTGTAGATCCCTCAAAGACGGAAGCCCTCCTCACCTGGTCAAGACCTCAGAACTTGAAGGAGTCACAGAGTTTCCTTGAATTCTTTAACTGCTATGTAGAGTTGCTGTGGGATTTGCCAACATCGCACGACCACTTGTTGTCCTCATCAAAGGATACCTGCCTAACCAGATGAGCTGCAGGATTACCATCAACTCTGCAGACCATTTACACAATCCACATGAGCCCTTTGATGATAGGTGGACCGACTAATGCCAGGAGGCATTCAAGGAGAAGCGGCCCCTCACTACTTGAGCTCCTCGAATCCTCAAACCAATTCTGGGCTACACGGATCCTCAGTTGCCTTTCATCTTGCACATTGATGCAAGTGTTCTGCCTAGTGATTGTGTGTTGATCCACAGCCTGGGAAAGAGTGGACAGAAGAAGATGAGTCACACGTGGGAGTCTCAACCATTCATCATTGAGCATCAATTGGGAGTGCTGCCTGTCTACTGACTGTGGTTAGGAGGACAGCCAAGAAACATCAAGACCTTGCACCGGAACCATCTGCTCCAAGTCCAGGATGAGTTTTCTGCTCCAAGTCCAGGATGAGTTTTAGCTGACACCAGCAGTGAGAGGAGAGGACGTGAACCTGAATCTGAGAGTGTTCATTTGAGACTATTCCTGATCACATTGCGCTCCTGCTAAGTTGGATGCAGTAGGTATCCCTTACCCATTCCTCCACTGGAATATAGGGACCCTGAGTTGGTAGAGGGTTGATCGCCAGGCCATGGACAAACCCTAGATGAGGCCCCGGCTGATCTTTGTCCTGCCACTAGGGAGAGCAGGACTGTCATGAAACTAACTTAGGATTCACCAGGGGTCCAATGTGAGTTTCCCATTGCCTGATCCTCAGTTTTCCATTCTTCCTTCTTTAGTGCAGGCGTCTACGCGTTCAGGGGTACTGTGGCAGGTGGACTGTAGATATAAATCATGGCTCAATTATTTTTATATTATTATTATTATTATTATTATTATTATTATTATTATTATTGTTAGGGTATTCGGAGGGGGAGGGTGGGAAAGGGAACTCCAAACTATCAGGGGAGGAAACAGTGAGGAGCAGATCACCCAGTCTCAGGTTGGATGCAGAGTGGAGGGTGTGTGGAGCTAGTTGTTAGCTAGATAGATTCATAATTCAGGTCAAGACTATCCTCAAGGTTGAGGATATTTTAATGGGGGGGAAGCATGCAACAAAGTAGAGTAAAAGACATCCACATGTGTTGCCACACAGGGATTCTTTAAAAAAGGAATAGGTGTGCGGCGTGAGCAGAGCGCCTTGGGGACAGTTGGTCTCAACCTTCACTGAGGAGGGTTGAGCAGCACTCCTCCCTGCACCTTTGATAGTTCTTTTTCACCTCTGCGGGCCCGACCTGAAAGGGTGATTCTCCCCAGACAGTTAGGGGAGTGCCAGAACCCACCACTGCCTCCTGGCACTCCTGTCACTGCCGTGGCCTGGCTCCACATGGCTCTGTGAGCGGGGAGCACCCCCAGTCATTGCCCCCCACTCACCCTCCTCTGTCAGGCGTGGCACTCTCTGGTAGAGAGGGGAGCGCTGTGTAATGATTTAAGGCCTGCTCCCTGCCAAGACAGGCCTCTGAGACTCCTGGGGCTGCATCTGGCAGACGCAGCCTGGGTGGAGCATTGGTTTGGGCCCCTGCCCCCAGGCTGCCATCAATGCCGGGCTGCACCTGGCATAAGCCACAGAGGAAGAGAAATACGCACAGCAGAAAATACCTTGTGACAGCCCTAGCCTAGCTGGCTCCCAAGTAATGTTGTTTTAAACATAGTTACAGCACACTGTATGGAGACTTTTACATATATCCTTAAGGATTTTTATATTTTGGAAGAACTGTTTATATTTTAAAAGTACTCTTTTCTGTACTGTTTTTAGTAATTCAGCTGTTTAGGTAGGTTAATAATGTAAATGGTATTGTGTGATTACCCCTTTGTATATACAAATGTAAAAATCCGCTGGTGTACTGGGAGAAGGGAAAAAGCTTAAGATCAACTAAACAAACCGTACACCAGCATTTTGCTGTCTGCGTTTCCTTTTCTGTCTGCTAAAAGTCATATCCCTGTGTTTCTTACCAATAGGTTTTTGGGGAATCCCATCCTAACCTTTGCATTATTATCTCAAGTCCACTTCCCACCATGGTGCACCAAGGCAGGTTCAAACTGGGGCATACAATTAGTCCAGGCACCAATGAAAAAGTCAGCCACAATCACACATTACAATTCATCACTATCCAGAACAGACTGTTTGTGTATTAACCAAGGTGGTCCTTTTGGTAAGATATGCTGCAACTAACATGTTTGAAATCATATTTGCTTAGTAACATTGGTTAAGACTAGTGTAGTAATGAAACTGGCCCACTCTGACCAAAACAGTTGTCCATTCTATTAAAAGATAACTGGCCCCTTCTAGAATTGGTTGGCAGATCTTAGGCAAGTGGGGGCTGCTGTAGACAGGTAAGAGGTGAGTTACATTTTTAAAGTTAAAAGTTGTGTCATAAACGTATATTGCTGAGCCAGTCTACAACTGTCTTCCATTCAGCGTGGTAAGACTATCCCCCCACTATAGAAATGGGGGATCCACTCAATGACAGAGCTTTGGGAATCCTAGCACTGAAGGGAAGGATGCACTGGATGTCACGGGTGGGTGCACATCAGAATGGGTATGTACTGTAATATGCAAGGTTTTGGCATTATATGCTATGTTATGTTATCATGGTTTATACTGTGCCAAATTGCCAGCACAGTGGTATGCACAGTAGAACACAAAGGCTTGCCCATGGGGTGGCGTACCATGTACCTATCAAATGTATGCAGACCTTAATCTGCTGGAAGAAAGAACATGAGCACAGGTAAAATAAAGGGATGGGAAAGCTGCAAGTAAATGTCAGCGTTATCTACGTTTTAGATTTTGCAATGAAATATTTTGATTCTATCCTCAGTGATCATGTTTTTGTAATAAACTAATACAATACTATTCAGATTGGTGCTTGTCAACAGTTTTCTTCATACTGTGAAAAAGTCTGGGTCCTGACCCTGTTCCTTGAGCTAGTGGGTACACTAGGGACAGTGGTGGCTTGTAAGAATTTTTTATTGGACAGGTGTATGTTGGAATATGGTGGAGTGACTGAGTATAGCGATGGAGCATGAACTAACAAAGGGGGACTCGTGTGAGTTCCTTCCCTGAAAACATTTTTTATATAATAGGCTAAAATAGTGCATTTTACAGCACACTTTCTGTAACAAATAGGGTAAAAAGACACTCAGTTTGCAATAGATGTTGTATAGTAACACACAAACACTTCCAATGACTGCAAGTCACCAACAATGAACAGAAGCATTTTCCAATTCGTTTCCATGATGCCATTGTGCACAATATTTGCAAGTTTAAAAAAATGTTCATGCTGGCTGTGCCCATACAAGTCCATGCAGACTGAACAAATATATGCCAGTATTACCAGATAAAAAACATACTCCTGTTAGCTGTGACAGTAAAAAATGCAATGCCACAATAAGAGACTTTCTCCAGCATTGGATCTTTCATGGATTCACATGCTTTGAATATTCCCCGTCGTCAGGCTGGGAATCCCCGGTACATTATATAGACCCTTTCCCGTAGGAAAACTTTTTCGACGCTTATGCGTCCTATCCACCTCGTTTTGTATCATGCGTGCCCATACCGTCAGGACGTCATGATATAAATACAGGCCCCGCCCCCGCGCTCCCTCAGATTTCAACCGTCTTTCAAAGTAGTGGGATCCTCGTGTTTTACTACTAGTGAAAACTAGGTTGTTTTGTCTGTTTCGCTTTGGCGAAGTTCAAATTCTGGAGAATTATGTCTGGAAAGGCGTTGTTTCGCCCGTGTGCAACCTGTGGCCTAAAAAAGGTTTATGAAGGAGACGGCCACATGGACTGTATCTACTGTCTCCACCCGCACCACACGGCGGATACATGTGAGATATGCCAGGGTTTCTCCCAAAAAACCCTTAAGGACCGTAAAAGAAGGCTGGTCGACTGGCTTAATGATGGAGCGGGTGCCTACCCGGCTTCGGAAGTTGGCTCCACGGCCTCCAGGAGCAAGTCGGAGCCTCCATCGAAGAAGGTACGGCCAGCAGAAATTCGCGCTGAGGACAAGCATAAGGGGAAACATGCTGGATCCTCCTCATCACATAAAAAGCCCTCCTCCTCCTCATCATCTAAAACGGAGAGGCTAGCGCTGTCAAAATCCTCCTCAGGGGACCGTCCCAGGTCTTCCATGAGTCGAGAAGCTTCAGCCGGGAAGTCGGCATCGAAATCGACGACGAAGTCTAAGGGCTCGACGACGACGACCGGCTCGTCGACCTCAGTGTCATTGACGATGCCTATTACCGCTCAAGCAGCAGCGGTTGGGATTCCTTCGTCGACGGAGACTCAGTCTATGGCCTGGCTGCCTGAGGTCTATGACCCGATCCCCCCTGAGGTCTTACTGCAGCCAGACACAGCCTGCTTGGTGGAAGGGGAAGGTGACATGGTTCTGCAGCCATCGGATTTAGGCTTACGGCCTTCCACGTCGACGACGACGACGACGAGTGCGAGCGGGGGTATGGTACATATATCATCCACGTTACTGACCCCCCAGACGGTTTTGTCTCTGGATGTGCTTAATACTCTCCAGAAGCTCCTGCAGCGGCTGGATACGCAGTTCCCTCAACCTGGGACGTCATCGTCACTTTTGTCTGTACCTTCCGTCGATGAGCAAACTTGTACGGCTCGCTCGACGACAAAACACCCATCGGCTCCCCAGGTGGTAAAAGATCGTCCTCGAGCTCAGGAGGAGGGTGAGTTGTCGGAGTCCGACTCTATACTGGATGACTCCGGGTCAGACATCTCCTTGTCACCGTCGAGGGACCCAACATGGAATTCGGATGTAGAGTTGGAGTCTACGAGGAGCCAGACACAGCCATCTCCCCCTGATGATGTGGGAGCCTTCCATGCAATGATGGGGAAAGCTTGTTCCGAATTCGGCTTGATTCCTGAGGAGCAGAAGAAAGACTGTTTCCTTTTTGACCATATGGGTCAAAGGAGAAAATCGGTATTTGCCATCCCAATCCTTGACCACGTGTGGCAAGAAGGTCTCAAGACGATGCGCCATCCGTTCTCGGAGCCAGCCATAAAGGGACGGATCGAGAAAAAGTTTAAAGCTCCGGAGTCCACTCCGAAATGTCTAACATCACAGCCTCTGTCTGACTCGGTGGTGTCGGCGGCAGCGGCTAGGAAGGCCAGGGTCCAGCAAAAATGTTCTACGCCACCTGAAAGCGAGGCTAGAAGGCAGGACGCCTTTGGAAAAAAGGTGCTCTCGGTCGGAGCGACGACAGTAAGAGCAGCCAATTCCTTAGCGATCGTGTCACGATATGATAGGGAAATGTGGCACAAACTAGCCCCTATCCTAGAACACCTGCCAGACGAACACCGGAAAGCAGCTATGTTGCTGGTGCGGGATGGCGAAGAGGCCTCGAACCACGCTATTAATATCGCAGTTGACCTAGCAGAGTCTGGTTTTAAACAAATCAACCATGGAGTAGTGCTTCGTCGACAAGCGTGGCTCAAATGTACTACTTTCCGTCCTGAAGTACAGTACAAAGTCCTGGACATGCCATGCGAAGGGGAACACCTGTTTGGCGAAAAGGTTGATGAAGCGCTGAAAGGGATGAAAGAAGACACGGATACTGCTAGGTCCCTCGGCGCCCTTCAAACGGGTAGAAATTTTCGCTCTTTTCGCCCCTTCAGGGGTGCTTCTGGAAACTCCCGCTTTGGAGCCTCGAGGGACCGTGGATTTAACAGGCCCTTGTACTCTTCACAAGGGTTTAGACGAGCGTCCCAGTCGGCACGTAGAAGCAGGGACTATCAAACCTCCAGGCGGCGAGGCTCAGGTCCGTCGTCGACGAAGAACAAGCAAACCAGCAACCAATGACGGCCTTCGGAACGTCCTGGGGGGTCGAGTCTCTCATCATTTCGACCGATGGAAATGCATCACCACAGATCGATGGGTCCTAGACACGATTCGCATGGGTCATGCGCTGCAATTCAAAGACAAGCCTCCGCGTCTTCCCCCTTTATTCTCGACACAGCCCCACCTCCGAATCCTACGACAAGAGGCGGCGCTTATGTTGCGAAAAGGGGCGGTAGAAAGAGTTCCTGTGGCACAGGAAGGACAAGGAGTTTATTCCAGGTTCTTTGTTGTCAAAAAGCCAAACGGCAAATGGAGGCCCATTCTCGACCTGAGGGTACTCAACAAGTGGCTAAAGAGCCTCAAATTCAAAATGCTAAAGCTCCAAGAGGTTATCAGGTCGGTGCAACCCATGGATTATCTATCATCACTAGACCTTCAAGATGCTTATTTTCACATCCCAATACACCCACGACACAGGAGATATTTAAGATTCGTCGTCGGGAGAAAGCATTTTCAGTTCAAGGTCCTCCCGTTCGGGCTCAAGTCCTCCCCCAGGACGTTCACCAAGTGCTTGGCCCCTATAGCGGCCCATTTAAGGAAGGATGGTCATCATGTCTATCCATATCTAGACGACTGGCTGGTCAGAGGTTCATCCAAGGAACAAACACGAGACAGTCTACGAGCCACAATGTCCATCTTACAGGAACTGGGCTTCGCAATAAACTTCAACAAGTCCTCCGTAGAGCCTTCGAGGACCTTGGTCTTTCTAGGAGCGGAGTTTCATACACACACAAGCCTGGTGAAACCATCCAGCGAAAGAATTCAGAAACTTCTAAGCAAGGCGTCGGAATGGAGAGACGGTTCCAAGGTCTCAGTGCGCAAGTACATGTCCCTGCTAGGGACCATGTCGTCCTGCATTCCGTTGATAAACAACTGCCGTCTGTTTATGAGGCCTTGCCAGGAATTTCTAGCGGACCGTTGGGCGCAGAGCAGAGGTCGCTGGTCCGACAGACTGGTCGTCGACAAACAACTAGTTCAAGCACTCGGCTGGTGGAAAGTGTCTACTCATCTAACGAAGGGAATGCCTCTACTGGAACCAGAGTTCCAAAAGACGGTGGTGACGGATGCATCACTGAGCGGATGGGGAGCTCATCTGGATACGTTACAGGTACAAGGCCAGTGGTCTTTGCAGGAGTTCTCCATGCATATCAACCTGCTGGAACTGAGAGCAGTGCGATGGGCTCTGAAGTCTTTTCTTCCTCAACTGAAGGACTCGGTGGTGCGGGTCATGACGGACAACACCACTACGATGTTCTACTTGAGGAAACAAGGAGGGACACGTTCCAGGTCCCTATCGACGGAGGCACAGAAAATCTGGCATTGGGCCCTGCAACACAACATGCAAATCTTAGCGTTCCACCTACCAGGAGTGAGAAACGTGGAAGCCGATGCCCTCAGCAGAGAAATGAACGAAGTTCACGAATGGGTGCTGAACGACCAACAACTTCAACAAGTATTCAAGGAATGGGGACACCCTTCCATAGACCTGTTTGCAACGAAGAACAACAAAAAATGCCATCAGTACGCAAGCAGATGGCCTCAGCAGGGCTCACTGGGGGATGCGTTCTTATTCCCATGGACGAACAAATTCCTGTACGCATTCCCTCCATTTCCCCTTGTCCGGAGGACGTTGCAATGGATCCTCAGGTACCCATGTCGGGTAATTCTGGTGGCCCCATACTGGGCCAGACAGGTGTGGTTTTCAGACCTACTACACTTAGCGGCGGCGGAACCAATGAGATTCCAGAAGACCCCCGACCTTCTGTCTCGACAGGAGGGTGTCGTTTGGCATCACGACCCGGACAGCCTCCAGTTGACGGCCTGGCTCCTGACTTCGCCGAATTTGGTCGGCTAACGATTCCGGAGGACTGTCGGCGTATCCTGCAAGCGGCAAGAGCACCTTCCACAAACGCCTCATACGCGTACAAATGGAAAAGTTTCTGTCAATGGTGTGAGGATCAACCAGGTTTGGCCCCGCAATCGATTAAGCCGGAACAGCTCCTTCCATACTTGCTGTTCTTAGCTCAAAAGGGCCTGTCGGTGTCGTCAATAAAGGTACACCTAGCAGCCATTTCCAGGTTTACTCGTCGACGGCACTCGGCACCATTGTTCAGCGACCGCCTGATTAAGCACTTCCTTAAAGGCCTCTTTCGGAGTTTCCCTCCAGAGAAGAAATTTCCACCGGAGTGGAGCCTCAATCTGGTCTTAACGTCTCTTATGAAGCCTCCTTTTGAGCCAATGTCATCATAGTCTCTAAAGTTTCTGTCGTGGAAATTGGCCTTCCTGGTGGCCATCACTTCAGCCCGACGTATTTCAGAAGTTCAGGCTCTAATGGTAGACCCACCATACTTACGATTTTTCAAGACCAAGGTAGTCCTAGCCACTAACCCACAGTTCATACCAAAGGCTCCTTCGGTGTTCCATAAACACTCCTCTATTGTGTTACCTACGTTTTTTCCGGAGCCATGCTCGGGAGCGGAGCGCATGCTACACACATTAGATGTAAAGAGGGCTCTCAAGTTTTATCTTCATCGTACGCAACCGTTCAGAGAAACGAGACAGCTGTTCGTGGCCTATGGTTTGGGTGCTAGAGGAAAAGCCATTTCAAAGCAAGGAATATCAAGATGGGTGTCATCTACTATTTCGTACTGCCATTCCAGGGCAGGAAAGCCTCTTCTATGACGGCCAAGAGCTCATTCAACTAGAGCAGCGGCATCGTCGACGGCACTGTGGGCCGGAGTCCCTCTAGGGGACATCTGCATGGCGGCTACCTGGGCGGCTACACACACCTTTACCCGCCATTACTGCCTGTCGCAGCAACATGCCGAAGACACCCGGATGGGACAGGCGGTGCTTCGACACCTATTCCAATAAGGTAAGCCCCGGCTGCGGGGTTGCATCCTGTGGAATTTATGACTGTATGTGGTTCGTTTTTCCTATGTTAACTATTACTGATGTATACATGATCATAGGGAACGGCCTTTGCGAAGAAAGTATATGGGTTTGCATGCACGCCTCCTCTTGGGGGTGGTACTGCTATGTAATCTATTCAAAGCATGTGAATCCATGAAAGATCCAATGCTGGAGAAGGGAATAGTTTCTTACCTGTAACTCCATTTCTCCAGCATTGGTATCTTTCATGGATTCACATGCGCCCACCTGCCTCCCCTGATCATGCAAACCGGTTCCCCCACTACTTTGGGGGCCGAAATCTGAGGGAGCGCGGGGGCGGGGCCTGTATTTATATCATGACGTCCTGACGGTATGGGCACGCATGATACAAAACGAGGTGGATAGGACGCATAAGCGTCGAAAAAGTTTTCCTACGGGAAAGGGTCTATATAATGTACCGGGGATTCCCAGCCTGACGACGGGGAATATTCAAAGCATGTGAATCCATGAAAGATACCAATGCTGGAGAAATGGAGTTACAGGTAAGAAACTATTCCCATATCCAGCCTGCCTTCACCAATGTACGCTATTATGTCAACTTAAGAACACTCATGTTGGCTTACCTCCTTATGCCACTAAGAAATGCCATGCCACAGCATTTCTACTTGCAGACTGGTTGCACGAATGTAGGGAAATCTAGCCATATAATAACACTGATCATGATCCTTTAACTTTGGTGCCTGGCACAAAATGCCATACCACAATAAGAAAAGATGTTCAGGTGGGCTGCACCAATGCAGGCCAGTCTAGCCACACAATAACACTTATCAGTTTTGCCCATTGGGCATGCCTACTAGGTTACTGAAAGCTGTCAAAGGGAAACTATGCTTCCCTTTGACAGTTAAATCCAGACCTGGTTTACTTACTGAGCGGCTTGCCGCAGCTGAGAAAGCACTCAGTCTTATCACAGGGCTAGCTTTGATCCTCCATAATTTGTGGTGGGCCAGTTCCATGCTGCTCATTATCTGAGCCACACCTGCATGGAGACCAGGAAGTCCAGCTTACCAGGACCCTTAGGCCAGTGGCTTTAGTTACCTGCAGGAAGACTGAGTAGGGTTTGTCAGTGGTCTCTTCCCCATACCCACCTACCACCTTCTAAATTCATTAGGGACAATACCCTTGCAAAGCTGCTTCCTCATTCTCTCCTTGTATGGTTCCCAAACGTTTTATGAGGGCAGTAACAACAACGTATGGTGAGAAAGGCACAATAGGTACAACTGCTTCAACTGATCTCACCACAATCAAACTCAGGCTCCACATGAGACACTTCCTGCTTAGGTTAGACATAGACCCAAACCTGGAATTTCCCTGAGTAAGCCATCTCACTGTTTCACCACAGAAGAGTGTAACGCTCACCTGATTCTCGCAGAGGCCCCGGTCTTGACTGGGCGACTACCGTATCTTCAAAGGTGATGTGTAGCACCCGGTTGGCTCTTTGGGCTGGACCTCTGTGCACTGTATGCCTGACGTGTAGAGTAAGATGTCTGCAGATAGAAAATATGGGGTTAATGAACTGGGGTTATTGGGGTGTCCCTATCTCTTTCCTCTTCTCCTCTCCTGTAGACCCCCAAAGGTTAACGCTCTCACCTTAGGTAAGTGAATGCCGAGCTCTCCATCTGCCTCGGGGCAGGGTGCTGTAACCAGTTTCTTCACTGGATAGGTAGCGCAGGCCTCTTGACTTCAGAGGACTGCTGTCCGTCGTTTACTGCACGAACGGTAAATTTCGAGTCATTCAAATGTCTTTAAAGTCTTTAGTAATGATGTCTCTTGTTTTGCAGGGTTCCGGCGATGGCGGATGACGGGCTGAAGTGAGTTGAAGATGGAGCCCGTGTGATGAATAGAAGCGCCTGGAAGCACGTAAGTAAGCGCTTGTTGCCTGCTTCACTATGCGCTCTAACTGTCTTTTTATTTTGCAGGTACGAGTTCGGAGCGGCTGCAGGGTGCCGGAATACCCACTGGATTAGATGTGGAAAGGAGTAATGGCACGTGAGTATTAAAGTTCCCCAATGTCTTTAAACGCACCTTGTTTTGTCTTTCAGATGCGGGATGCAGCGCCGAAGGCCTCCGGAGCGTGCGAAGAGTTGGTAAACTTTTGTCTTTCAGATTCCGGAATGCAGTGTGAAGACCTCCGGAGCGCACGAAGAGTAGGTAAGCCTTTGCCTTTCAGATGCCGGAATGCTAACCTGTTCTTTCTTGTCTTTATAGGTGTTGCTGAAGACTGGATTCAGGATGGTAAGCCTTTGCCTTTCAGATGCCGGAATGCTAACCTGTTCTTTCTTGTCTTTATAGGTGTTGCTGAAGACTGGATTCAGGATGGTAAGCTTTTTTCCTTAGGCCCAGGACCGGATGCAGAAGACACGATGAGCGTTCTGCTGCAGAGGTTGCAGAATAACGCAAAGCAAGATTCATCCACCGGGTGTGGTTTAAATAGCCTCCTGTAGTGCTTAGTTGTCTCCTTCCACAGCCACGCCTAAGTAAGAAAAGAGTTCCTGGTAAGAAAAGAGTTCCTGCCTTCCAGAAGAGTTCCAGTGTTCTGAATCTAGGGAGTGGCTCCAGCCCCACCCAACAGGAAAAGTAGTTCCAAACAGAAGAGGATCAGAGGCTCAACTGGCAGGCAAGTAAGCAGCATGGTCTGCTGAAGGTAAGTCCACCCAAGCATTATGAGCCCGGCGCTTCCAGTGCTGGGACTGGGCATATTTATGAGCCTGGTGCCACTGGCGCCAGGACTGGGTCCAAAAGGTCCCAATTGGGACTGGTTGGCACTCGGAACCTGGGTTATGGATCTGCTTCCAAGGGAGTTGGGAAAACCCTGACCTTTTGGAAGCAGAGACCATGACAAAGAGGTAGACAGAATCATTGACTGAGAACCGCTTGACCAATTGAGCTACTAGAGCCACCAGAGCCAAATGGGACATAGACAAAGTCACAGAGAGGAAGCAGAATTTTCTCCTGAGCCCAAATGGCCACCCAGCCTTTTTAAGCCTCGGGCACACAGCCAGCCAGATGCACATATTGAATTATCCCCATTGATACAGAGCAACTCATTTGAAACAACCACAATTCAATAGGGTGAGCCACTCCCAAATAGGCAATTGGGGTTATGTGGATTTATTTTCCTTACATTGAAAATAGTATCTTGTTTGTAAATCAAAAGGTGCATTCCTTGATGGGAAAATGCCCCCTTTAACCACCAAACATATGCAGTTATGCTACAGTATTCAGTAGGAATCAGAATGACATTGAAGTCCCGACAGAGATGGTGTGCTGTGATATGTAAGGCCCCACATGGATGGTGTGTGTTTTCACATCACTGTTGTGTGATAAGTCTCCACAGAGTGTATGGTCATATTAATGTCCTCATATACTTCACATGAATTGGGTGTGATACTGATTTACGTACTGAATGAGTTGGGATTATAATGAGAATAGTCCCAACATTATGTGCAATTCTAATGAAGTCCCTGCAGGTTTGCTGTGTCATGATATTAAAGTCCCCACAGGGATGGTGCAATGGCGATACAGAGGTCAATGTAGTGATGGTGTGTGAGGATATTTAAATTGCCAATATTTTGTAATTTTGAAGTACCTTACAGGGATAGTTTGTGATAATATGGATTATCTTCACAGTGAAGTTGTGCGAAAATATTGAAGTCTCTATGGGCTTGGTTTGGTGGTGTTGTAGAAGTCTCTCACACTGAGTTCCCACTTGCCTCAACCCCTAGGGAGGGCCTTGCAGTGTGTGCTCACATCACTAGCCTCAGAGTGGGGGGGGTCTCCCACTTGGGGAAAAGGGATAAATACCTGTGATTTGTCACATACCCTTCCCCTTACAGTGGTGGATCCCCCATCTCTTGAGAGAATCAATTTAGAAAATACATATTCCACTGTTCTTTCCCCTTCCGATGTTCTGTGGTGAAGCAAAATGTTTGGAGTTCCAGGAACCATCTCATTACTCTTGGGTTAGTGTCTTTTCTCAGGCTCATCCAGGTTAATGGTGGGTGGTCAGTAAGCAACCTGAAATTCCTTCCTTTGAGGTAGTACCTCAGATGTGCGATGGCCCAATTTATAGCTAGTGTTTTGAGCTCCACGGTGGCACAGGACTGCTCTCTGGAAAAGAGTTTTTGGCTGGTATATAAGACCAGAGGTTCAACTATTGCATACCCTTGAGAGAACACTGCACCCAAGCCTACTTTCTATGCATCTGATTGCAGAATACATTCTTTATTAAAGTATGGCGTCTTAAGGACAGCCTCCTGATATAGAATTGTCTTCAGCCCTCCGAAACTTGCTTGGTCTTGCATACTCCAATCCAATTTCTGTGGGCGTGAGTTTATTAGTTTGTCTGTCAGTTTAGCAGCTAGGGTGGAGTAGTTGGGGATAAACCTTCTGTTATATCTGGATAGACCCATCGGAGATCCTGGTTGGTTTTAGGGGTTGGTGTTTTTTTGCACCACTTACTTTCTCAGTTTGAGGTTGGATTAGAATATTCCCCACAAAGTATCTGAGATATTTTACAGTGGAGACCCCCCACAGAAAGCAGTGCATAGGTTCAGTATGTTATCTATGAGCTGTTGAAAGGTGGCAGGAGCTCTGTGTAATCCAAAGGGTAAGACTGAACTGGAAGAGGCCTTGTGGTGTTGAAAATGCTGTCTTTTCCATGTGTGCTAAATTTATGGTGACCAGACAGTATCCTTTTGTTTAATCGAAAATAGAAATGTACTTAGTTGTCCATAACTTCTCGATTAAATCGTCAATGCATGAAATTTGATAATCGTCAAAGATGGAGATTTATTTCAGCTTCCTAAAATCCATACAGAATTGCCACAAGTTATCAGGTTTGGCAACTAGGAAAATAGGGGAGGACTAAGGACTCTCAGAGGGCTCGGTGATATCAGCCTTGTGCATCTCCTCTATCTCCTGTTCAATAATGTTTCTTCTGGCCTCAGGGATCCTGTAAGGCTTTAGGTTGATAGTTTTCCCTGCTGGTGTGAGGAAGAAATGGAACAAATTATCGACCCTCCCTGGTTGTTCTGAAAACACTTAAGGGAATTGAGCTAGTAAGTCGCCTAGGTCCTCTTCATGGGATAATGGCAACTGAGGTCAAATCAATTGGGTCTCAATTTCTGGATCAGTAAGGAGGGGTCGCATAGTGACTGTAGCTTTCTCACTGGGATCTACTTTCCATTCTTTCAAGAGATTAACAAGATAGACTTGAGTTTTCTGACGCCTACCAGCTTGGGAGATTTGATAGTACAGGGGACTTTTTTTTCTAGGACTTCATAGGAAATTATCTTATTATCCACTGTCAGAAGGAGAACTAAAACTGATTGCCTGATAGAAAAGGATCGGGTTACATCATGTTTATTATATACTGCCTTTTGCTGTTCTTGAGCTTGACCTAAGTGTCTTTTTACAATTTCCCTTACTGACGCCATATGCGCTTTTAATTTCTGGGCCATTTGGGAAATGGGTAAGATGGCCTCCTCGCTCTCCTCCCAGGTTTCTTCAACATTTCCAAAACATCCTGGGTTCCCTTCAATACAGTAGCTCAAAGGGAAAACACCCCAGGGAAGTCTGACGGGTCTTCTGGACTGCGAATAGGGCCCTGGGTATCATTGTATCCCACTTTTGCCCAATGGATTCCACCAGTTTCTGTAAAATTCTTTCTAAGTAAGGATTAAACTGGATTGTTCCTCTTCCTTCTTCACAATGTTTTCCTTGCATCTGCAGACGCCATGCCTCTGGCGTCTTGTATTGGCGTTATCTGCCAAGTTGAAAGTTGCAGGCTCCGCGACATGCCTTTGCTTGACCTCTACAAGGCGTAATGATGTCAGGGGGCTTTCCCTGAGCACAAGGCTCTCCTCCTTCTCTCCTACTTGTCCAGGTAATATATGTCTCTTGTTAAAGAGACATCTTCCTTTTCTCTTACAAATGGGTTTCTTTTTTGCATTGCCTTCAGCCAACAGTAAAGATGCCACACAATTTGATCTAACATGTATGCAGCCATGCTAGATGGCCTAGGGAGTTCCTCAAAGGAATGAGAGTCCTTGTCCCCAAAGGGGGCACTTTCCTCGACCCCCTAGGGGGTCTTGCAGTGTGGGAACATCTCCCTAGCCTCACAGGGGGGCTCCCCCTTGGGGCAAAGGGACGAATACCTGCAATTAGTCAAATAACCCTGGAAAAAATAATAGAATTCTGGCCAGAGTAGGGTACAGCAGGCATTATATGATTGACAGTCATACCTTCCAGATGCAACAAGGCATATATATGAGTGGTTGCGACTAAGGCCCTCCTAACTCCTCAGGTGACTGGGTGATGGTTGGACTGAAGTTACACATCTGAACTGCTATGTATCTCTCCAAGAGCTAGGAGACATACCAGTTGAGGACTGTACCTATGAACCACATTCTATCTAAGAGTAGGCTTGTACGTTTGCAATAGTCAACCATGTTCAACGTGGCAGAGAGGTTAGGGAAAACGAAGAGGCAGGAGTCATATTTATTTATGATTTTGAGAAGCATCTTGTATGACCTGGATGTCTCAGTTTACATGCTGCGACTAGGTCTACAACCACATAGGTAATCATGTACGTGGCCATATTGGTTAATCCAATTAGAGAGTTGATTGGAAACTGCCTGCTCTATGATTTTACCAATGACACAAAGGATATTGATTGGTCAGTATTTAGTAAGGTTGTCTGAGTTTAGAGTGGGGTTTCTGAGGATTGGGCACATTAACCCTATGTTTAAGGTGCTCTGGAAATTGGCTAGTTCAAGTGAGGCATTGTGTTTTTGGAGTCTGGGGTAAGGGCAGATTTTGAGAACTAGTTCATGATGGAAGTGGTAAGGATGGTCCTTGTATGAGGCCAATATTGATGATGGAAGAGTATCAGTATAGTCCTTGTGATTAAGGGTTGTGAAGGATGTCTGGGGTTGTGTTGCATGAGGCTGACCGTGAGCGGTATGTTACCTGATTTTATATATGTTGGTGATGGAAAATGTGTTAATTTTGTTACATTTTTCTGTGGAAACTGCAATTACTGTGTAAGTCAATGTCTTGGAACAGTGTTTGACTGGCACAAAAAGGGCTTGATTCCTGTTAGCAGCTTCCATGATAGCCATGGCAAACAGAGTTTTAGCTTCATTGGTGAATGCCCAGCATGCACTACATCATGCCATTAAAGGGAGGCGGTCCTTGGGTTTATGTGTTTTTCAGCAGCATTTTTCTGTGTCTTATGTCTATCAATTCCTTCATGGTTTGGTTGAAGTTTGATAATAAGGCGTCAACATTGTAGTCTGCTGGTATTACAAAACTGTGTTCTAGGGTATCTGAGGGTACGTTCTTAAATGAGCAGCATCTGATCCCAATATTCTAGAATGCTTTCTACCTATATTCATAGTTGCCTCTGCAAGATAATAGGTATACATTGACTATAGGTGCATCCGCATATAATAAGCCTTCATAAACTATAGTTAATTGCATGTTTCTGTAGCACATATTTTGTCAAACCTGCCAGGAAAAGAGGACACGATGTGGGGCAAAATATAGTCCTGACCCAATTCATTAGGGACACCTGACAGATAAACAAATGTTTAAAAATCCATGCTTTGTATTTTTAATTTGGGTGCAATTATTTAAGTGGCGAGATAAAGTTATGCTATAAAGTGATCCCTTAAGATACTTCAAGATTCTAACTTGGCCCAGGGAGTGGCTCTCTCCACTTTATGAATTTCTGATGATACATTGGCAAACCAGTTTAGAAGACCCCTATGAGCCTGCATTGTCTGCTCGGGGGCAATCTGTCCTGAAGCCTTGTGCTGCTCTCGAGCTAGGTCTGTGCTTTAAACAATAAAATAAAATAAAATTAATGGTGGAAAAGCGCTTCTGCAAACATGCCTTTTATACTTGGATAAGATTCTTACTTTTTCACACTTACAACTCTGCCAGGATAGGTTTCATAAAAGGGTCTAAAAAGATCATCCATGTGAGCAGCATGTTTTATGGATTGAAGTCATTGCATTCCCTTTACACGAGTCTGAAATTAAATAACTATTTAGGATGCATTTAAATATAGGATATACAATGTAACGTATCATGCACAAGACACCTGTAAGCCGGCCGCTCCAGCAAGGGCCGCAACATTAAGGGCCTGTCTGCGCCTGTCCCAGTCACTCAGGCAGCCACCCAGGGCAGGGCAGGAGCCCCCCCACCCGGGGCACCACCTGGAACAACGTGCGGTCATCGCCGCGCACGAAGCCTCGCAGCGGTGCACCTCAAAACAAGCACGGGAAGAAGCCTTCCCTTCATCCAGGAAAGCTACTCTCCCTCGACCCGATCCCGTGCACCACGGCCCCAGCACCCGGATAAGAGGCCCCCAGCAGCCATACAAAGATGGCCGCCATGTTCTCATCGGAGAACAGCTGATCCCTCCACTCCCCGCCCAGCACAGCTGATTGGCCACGCGCCATTATTTTTGTTGCAGACCGGAGGCGGAAGCCGGCCGCTCCAGCAAGGGCCGCAACATTAAGGGCCTGTCTGCGCCTGTCCGCGGTGGTCCCGCAAGGGAACCGCAATAAACTTTGGAAGGCAACATACCATATTTCACCGCCAGCCCCAGGAAGTCCTTGACGTGAACTGTAAGTAAAATGCACACCGTCAATCAGGAGAAAGACTGCTGAGCCACTCTACGTGCCACTGGTGCACCTGACATGCTCAAACATAAGGATTCATAGAAAATGAGGTACCCCTGGTAGTTTCTCTATAACTGCCCTATTAACTACACCGGCATAGACTGCTATTCCACTGTTAACTGATTGGAGTGCACTCTGGAAACCAATGCTTGATAATTACTTAAAAACTACACCTAGCCACTGCTAATCACTCAACAGTGTTGCCCATGCCTAGCCATTGTTGCCTATACCTAGCGACTGTGTTGCCCATGCCTAGCCACTGTGTTGCCCATGCCTAGCCACTGTGTTGCCCATGCCCAGCCACTGTGTTGCCCATGCCTAGCCATTGTTGCCTATACCTAGCCACTGTGCTGCCCATGCCTAGCCACTGTGTTGCCCATGCCTGGCCTTTGTTGCCTATACCTAGCCACTGTTTTGCCCATGCCTAGCCACTGTGTTGCCCATGCCTAGCCACTGTGTTGCCCATGCCTAGCCTTTGTTGCCTATACCTAGCCACTGTGTTGCCCATGCCTAGCCTTTGTTTCCTATACCTAGCCACTGTGTTGCCCATGCCTAGCCACTGTGTTGCCCATGCCTAGCCTTTGTTGCCTATACCTAGCCACTGTGTTGCCCATGCCTAGCCACTGTGTTGCCCATGCCTAGCCATTGTTGCCTATACCTAGCCACTGTGTTGCCCATGCCTAGCCTTTGTTGCCTATACCTAGCCACTGTGTTGCCCATGCCTAGCCACTGTGTTGCCCATGACTAGCCACTGTTGCCTATACCTAGCCACTGTGTTGCCCATGCCTAGCCACTATGTTGCCCATGCCTAACCACTGTGTTGCCCATGCCTAGCCATTGTTGCCTATACCTAGCCACTGTGTTGCCCATGCCTAGCCTTTGTTGCCTATACCTAGCCACTGTGTTGCCCATGCCTAGCCACTGTGTTGCCCATGCCTAGCCTTTGTTGCCTATACCTAGCCACTGTGTTGCCCATGCCTAGCCACTGTGTTGCCCATGCCTAGCCACTGTCTGTGTTTCCCATTCATAGCCACTGTATCGCACATGCCCAGCCAAATGATTGGTGCCCTACCCTAAACTGATAGCTGACTGCTGCCTGGTGCCCTCTCACCATGGTCAACACCACACCCCCACCCTCCACACTCATCCCCCCCCACGCCTTTCCTTCCATCCTTCTTCACCAAACCCACTTATCTCAAGCCTAGCCCTCGCACGACGCGCCCTAGAGCCACTAACTCCAGAAATCAAATACTGGGCCTCCGCTCCAGAACCGCACCACAAACCCCACCAGCAAAGACTGAAAACAAACCTACCTCCAAACACCACAAAATGAACAATACCAAGAAGACAGCCAAAGGGCGGATTACCACCCCACCGCCACGCCCAGACCTACAATGTGCGCTAATTAATGCCAGATCCCTCCCTGCCCACGCCACAGAAATTCATGACCTTCTTACCAACCTCGACATTCTCGCCATCACCGAAACTTGACTACACAATGCCGCAGGGCCAGCTATCTCCCTAGCGATCCCATCAGGATATTCCATCCTTAGACAGGACAGAACACTGTCCATAGGTGGGGGGGTAGCCCTCATAGTCAAAGATCACCTAGAAATAAGACAACTCTCCCCCAAACTAGGGGAGAACGTAGACGCTCTATCGGCCAAGATCGCACTCTCTCCCAATACCACCATCACCTTTAATCTAGTATATCGCCCGCCATGCCCTATACTGGACTTCCAGGATAACCTCTCACATCTGCTGGGGGAAAACCTTAAAACTACTACAAAGACTATTCTCTTAGGAGACCTTAATTTGGGACTTCACGACCTGAAAGATAGACCATCCACTACATTAGCACAAGCTCTCCAAGAAATGGGCTTTGAACAGAAGTACTCCATCCTACCCACAACAAAGGACGTACTCTTGACTGGATAGCCGACCATAACTGTGGCATCGACATCAGCTCCGTCACACCCACCCACTGGTCCGACCACTTTCTCATTCATTTCCTCATCTCCACACCCAACAACTCGATAAAAAAACTCAAGCCTGCACCACCAGCCTTAGCCAGAAGCGCCAAGAACCTCACCAAAGAAAACATTGCTCCTTACTTAGAGGCCCTCACTACCAACCTCCTCGCCACACCAGACCCTGCTGCTCTGGCGGATAAGTACAAATCCACCATTAGCACTGCCTTAGACATCATTGCCCCTCTACAAAAGAAAAAATCAAAAAATACCAAACACTCAAATACTTGGTTCTCAGCAGAACTAAAAGAATTACGAACCAAAAAACGCAAAGCCCTAAACTTATGGCAAAGTGCGCCTAACGCAGCATCACTATCCGCCTACAAATCACTGGCCACCCAATACAAAAAAAGTATTATAGCAGCCAAATCCACAACGTTTCGCCATCTTCAAGGAACTATCCACGCCGGCCACCAAGTCTCAAGAGATTGTTAAGGACCAAGCCTGGTGTAACACCATACAGTGCGCCCTCGTAAACAAAATTGAACTCCTCCAAGAAAAAATCCTAGACCATCACACAAATCTCACTCAGCATATCTTATTAGCTTCCCATACGGAAACTATGACTGAGAATAAAAAGACAAATCCCATTACTCCATTCAAATTTAGAGAAGTCTCAGAAAACGAGGTAGTCAATATTGTTAACAGAATCAAACCCTCTAATTGCAAAGGCGACGCCTGCCCCGCTAAACTAATTAAAGACTGCGTAGAAACATTAGCCCCATTTCTCAAAACCTTCATCAATGCATCCTTCAATACAAACTCAGTCCTGACCAGCCTAAAAGAAGCCTGGGTGCGCCCTCTTCTCAAAAAACCCACTCTAGATCCTGAAAACGCCAACAACTATAGACCCATCACAACCGTTCCCTTCCTGCTTAAGATCCTCGACAAAATTGCGTACACACAAATACAGCAATACCTGGAAGAAAATCGCATATTATGAAAAAGGCAATCGGGTTTCCGCCCGGGACATGGGACCGAATCGGCCCTACTAGATCTCAAAATCCAACTAAATGACATCATGGACAAAGGCAAACCTGCACTCCTGCTCCTGCTAAACCTATCTGCCGCCTTTGACTTGGTCAATCACGATATTCTAGGCACGCAACTCAAAAATGAAGCCCACTTCTCACCAGAAGCCATCTCATGGGTCAAATCATTCCTCGAGGGTCGACTCATGAAGGTCTTTTCTAACTCGGCCAGCGCTAACCCTACCACTATCCATTGTGGCGTCCCACAAGGGTCCTGCACCGCCCCTACCTCATACAACATCTTCACCCTCCCACTGTTCAATGACTTGGACCGTCATCACATAGCTTACACAAATTATGCTGACGACACGCAAGTCCTGCTCCCTCTCACAGGGATCTATGAACATGACGCAGCAGCATTAACCAAGATCTATACAGCCATCCAAACCTGGATGGCAGCCAACGGCCTCTGCCTAAATGGGGACAAAACAGAGATCCTACTAGTTGGCACCAAAGAAACTCTAAACAAACTCCCACCGCGGTACAAATCCTTCAACATAGTCAACTCCACCATCACAGTCTCCACTGCAGTTAAAACGTTAGGAGTATACCTTGACTCCACTCTTTCCATGACACGACAAGTCAATGCCATATCCTCCTCTTCTGCACTTACCACTAAAGTAATCAACGCTGTCAAACTCTTCCTATCCACTAAAAACTGCCTGGCCATAGCCAGAGCCACAGTAGGCACCAAATTGGATTACTGCAACGCTCTCTTCCTAGGTACGTCTGCACAAAACCTAAAAAAAATGCAAGTAACACAAAACAATGCCCTAAGAGCAGCCCTAAGCATCCCAAAAAGGGAACACATCTCTCAAGCCAGGAAAGAAGCTCACTGGCTACCCATAAAAGAAAGGATACTATTCAAATCCATGGCCATCACCCACAGATGCCTCTCCGCCAAGGCTCCCCCCTATCTTTCTGAAAGAATCACTCTTAACTCATCCATCAGACCCACCAGGTCACATTTGACGAACCAGATATATGTACCCACATTCAAAAGAAGCAAAGCCAGTGGGTCTAGCTTTCAACACCTAGCACCTAAAAATTGGAACGCACTCCCTACCGCGCTAAGGAATGAAAACTCATACCACGCCTTCCGTAAAGTACTTAAAACCACGCTGTTTAACTAACTCCATCCTATCCTACTGTACTTAATTAAGCACAACTGTAAGTATATATGCATGAATGCTCTGCACTGTATCTGTATTTACTCCATGTACGCCTGTAACAAGTAAGTTTGCTTTCAGCGCCACGATGCCCATGGGCAGATGTGCGCTATACAAATCCAAATAAATAAATAAAATAAATAAAAAGTTTTTCAAGCTCCCTGGACTTGGGAATTTGGTCAATGTTAGTCCTGCTAATCCGGTGGGTAATTTGGAGCCTTTCTTTACATTGTTATTGTCTGTGTCCTAAAACATACTGCATCCAATCCCCTTCAAATTCATACAAAGCCTTTAACCACAGCATGGGGACATGACTATTATTTTGTGGCTTCATAGAAATAGAGAAAAGGGGGCATATTCATGACAGGGGCCTGAGTGAACATTCTCCATGCAGGTCCCCATTCTGATCTGAGCTGGTTTTAGTGGCCTGGTGGGTGAGATAAACAGCTTCAAGTTCTGGGGTATATGGTTGGAATGCCAGAGAGACATTGTGGAGTAGTTTAGTAGATGCAGTGTTACTCTCATGTATACTATAGTGGTGGGTCACTGGATTTGACTACCCCAGGCCATTTCCCCCTCCCATGCAAGAGAGACTGCTGCCTGAATGAGGAATTGCCTTGAGCAAGATTGCAGCTGCAGTGGTAAGCATTGTTGATCGATGCTGGCGAAGCTTTGATGTGCTTGTGTGCTGGGGCCACACACAGGAGAATATCTGCTTCTGGACCCCCTGATTGATGGAGCTGATGAGCGTTACCACCACGGGCGGGTGACAGCATCCACTACAGTTCCTAGAAAACTATGACTAACCACACAAGTAAGGAGGCAGCCTGTCATGTGTGTACTTTAGGTGCTGGGCCACGACTCCAAATAAACTGACATCTGCATTGTACCTAACCTTCAGCACACTTTCTGTTCTTGGGCACTGAAGCATCACAAGCCACCTGATGGTTGTGCTTGTTAAAGATAATTTTTTTAGCAACGCCAAACCCTCTGTTGAACTACTAGAAAATAGGATCTACATTAATTGACTGTTCACCTCGAGGTCTCCAGCATTTACCCCATTGATCATGATTCAATCATGGATAATGGACAATAGTCTTGCTCTTAGTGCCTCCAGATAGAGTTGATGAGAACAGGTACCGCAGCCCGGCTCAAGAAGTTAGACCCCAAATACTGGGAGTTCCTTACAGCTGGCTGCTCTATTACTATGCTTCCCAAAGTAAGGACACTGGGTGTTGTCTTTGATCAAGAACTTAATATGAAGGTGCATGTTAACAGTCTTGACTCTTCCTCATCTTATTATATTAGGTTGTTGACTCAACTTAGACCTTTGATGACCCATGACAACAGCATGACTATTACTAGAGCCATTTTTTGCTCAAAAATAGACTACTATGCCAGTATGTTGAAGGGCATCAGGAAAGGAGCACCGACCAAACCTCAGACCGTTCAAAACATCGATGTTTGGCTAGTAGAAGGTCTAGGTAAAAGAGCTCACATCTCTGAACTAGGAGAGCGCTTCATTGGCTTCCAGTTGATGCCAGGATCACCTTTTGTCTGCTCTCCTCAACACATAAATGCTTGAAGAGCCTTAGCCCAACATATCTGTCAAACAGGCTGACCTAGTTTCTGGCTCGCAGAGCATTGCGATTTTACTGCACCCACCTTCTGTGCGTGCCCAGAGCTAAATTGACCATGGTCAATCAGGGAGAATTTCAGTATATCACTCCCAAATGCTGGAATGCCCTTCCCCGTCGAACTTAAGGCATGTGTCTCTCTTGGCTGCTTTGAACGTGGCTTAAAGATTGTGCTCTTGTCTTGACTCTTCATGCTGCCCCTTTCCTGATATGCTACCAATCTGTTTGGTATCTTTTCTGTTGTTTGTCATGTTTGTCCTGTTGGCACTCTTATGCCACCAGGCCGTTGGTTTCAGCCCTTTACAAATAATAAATAAATAAATAGAGTACAACATATTCACTATTTTGTGTGACTCCTCCTAAGTCCTGGCCAATCGAGTGAATCAGCAGGAAGTGGCATGATTTGGTAAGTACACAGTATCCGCACTGAGTAGAGATAGAGCCAAAATAATATTGGCACCTGGCCATAAAGTAAGAGTTTAAGAAAGAAACACTAAAAGGAGAGCCCCTTTTATCATCTGAACAACGAGGCCATTGGCTTTAAATTAAATCGACTGTTGACTTGCATTATAGAATAGCCTATCTTGTTGTGTGCTAAAGCTCATATCCCCAGATCAGAGGCTGAAGCACTGACAAGAGCGCTAGTACAATCAAACCATCACCTGGACTATCCTTAGAAACAGTTCTGTCTAAGCATCCCAGAGATGCATAACAGATGCAATTATATAATAGTATGACACTGACTGTGCATGTACGAGTCATCTCCAGACCAGAGTCAGACAAACTTCTTTCACAGGCCCACGCACACAGCACGAGTAGGACAACAAGAAGATCAGCTGCAGCGGCCTGGAGACAGATGATGATGAATGGATCTCGGCTCGGGAGGCTCAGCTATGGCCAGAGGGCAGCTAGAGCCGGCGGTGCCATGGGCACAGACATGCCAGGAACTGTCTCGAACAAGAGATGCTGCAGTAGCAAAGTTAGTCACTGTGACACGTCCGATAGCTTTAACTTACTCAGCTTGGCCTGTCGCAAGACCCGATATGTGCGCCATTAGTTGGTCTTTTGTAGCCAGTTGGATGGAGGCATGGGTGGTGCCGCAGCAACTCTGGGCCTGCCACAGAAAACCTGTAGACTCCAAGCTCTTCCCCGGAGACCTGGAGAAGAGCATAAAAACCCAAAGACTAGGCAGGTCTGGTGGGTGGAGGAGTGGGAAGCAGCTTTTGCTTTGCAGAAATGTGTATCGAAGGAAATGGTATTCTCCAGATTTTCCGAAGGTGGGCTCTGTACATCCCCTTTGTGCAGTGGTTCGTCCAATAGGTAGCTGTTGTGCCAAACAGTGCAAAGTAAACTGGGTCCCACTCATGATTTGAATGTTCTTGGGGAAAACGGAGAGCGCTAGAAGGTAGTATTTATAGATGGCAACTTTGACAAGAGGCTCCAAGGACATCCAGACCTGCCTACATTTGAATATCAAAAATTCTGATATTTGTCAAGTGATGCCAGTTGATACTCTGCCCAAATTTGCTTGCGGCTCTTCAGTAAAGGTAAAACAAAACAAAAATCCCAACACTGGCTGGATGATGGGTGAGGTTATTGTGCAGAATTATATCAGCATTCCTCCTTGCCTCATCCCACTCCTAAAATGTCCAATAATAAACCAATGCCAAATAAACAGTGAGCATATTAACAAGTTTACATCCCTACAAAATGCCCCAAAACTAGTTTACTGCAGTATTTTACAAAGCATACCACATATGATAGGATATTTTATTTATATTGCGCTCATACACAAGTGTTTCAGAGCGCGACAAGGCAAGGGATGGGAACAGGGGAGAACAAAACAACGATCTTACTAGGCCCAGTGACATTGAGAACGCGCAAGTGCATTTGCAAGAGCACCCGCACATATCCATCCATACATTACAGAAACACGCATGCATTGTCTGATAAATATCTGAATCATGTAAACTTCTTGAATTCTTGCTGCACCCACAACATACTTTTGCAGCCTTATCAAACTTCAAGATCTTGCAAGGGCAGCCCTGGCACAAGAATTCCCCCATCGAAGAACTCAAATTATTTATTTGTAACAAAAATCCCTACAGTCTGACCAACCACCGACTACACCTTTACTTAATACGCCTCTAGCCAATCCTTCTCATAAACCTTTCTCCTTTTCCCCACTCACTACCTCGGAAGTAGAAAAAATCATAAATAACCTCAAACCGTCCAACTGCCAAGGTGACCCCTGCCCGGCACCTATCATCAATGAAGCATCCCACGACCTAGCCCCGTTCGTCACAGCATTCATAAAAGCCTCATTTAAGTCAGGTATAGTCCCGGATAACCTAAAGGATGCGTGGGTCATCATACTTCTCAAAAGACCCTCCTTGAACCCTAACATCCCAACTAATTTTAGACCAATCACTACAGTCCAGTTCTTGCTTAAGATCCTGGACCGCGCAGGCTACCTGCAGATTCAAGACTACCTTGAATCTAACAATCTCCTGGGGTTAAGACAATCAGGCTTCTGTCCTAAACACAGCACTGAATCAGCCCTGATTGATCTGAAAACTCAGATGGAGACACTAAAGGACAACGGGAAGACAGCGCTCCTCCTTCTTCTTGACCTTTCCGCGGCCTTTGATTTGGTCAACCACCAAATACTGTGCAAACATCTTAAAACTGCGGCCTACTTCGCTGATTCTGCCAATGCCTGGATCCACTCATTCCTGAGCAATAGATGTATGAGGGTCTTCTCACCCACAGCATCAGCAGACCCTTCCCCCATTCACTGTGGCGTTCCCCAAGGCACTTGTGTGTCCCCTATGTTATACAACGTATTCACGAAGCCCCTCTTCGATGTGCTTGACTATCTGGGTGTCTCCTACACAAACTATGCAGACGACACCCAGATACTCATTCCCATCACGGACGACTACACCGTAGACACCAAAGCCGTGAATGATGTCTACCTGGTCATCCAGGCCTGGATGGCACATCACAAACTTTGCCTTAATGATGATAAGACCGAGCTCTTATTACTTGGATCAAGCTATCGTCTTAACAAATTAGATCAAACCTACAAGTCCTTCACCATTGACGGCAACGATATCAAGGTCTCCAAAGATACTAAAACGTTAGGTGTCTACCTTGACTTCACGCTCTCACTGAACAGACAAACAATTGCAGTAAGGTCGGCATCAGCCTATACCTTTAAACTTATCACCGCCTGCAGACCCTTTCTAAACTCATCAATTGCATCACCCTCGCCAGAACACTCATTATGGCCAAAATTGACTACTGCAGCGCTCTCTACCTTGGGACCAGTCAGTCCAACCTCAATAAACTGCACACCGTACAAAATAATGCCTTAAGGGCAGCCTTAAACATCCCGAGACGCTCCCACATCTCTGTCAGAGCTGACTTACGCTGGCTCCCGGTAAAACAAAGAATTGCCTTGAAAACCCTAGCCTTGACCCACAAATGCCTGAATAACATGGCTCCTCCCTACCTCTCCTCCCGCCTTACACCTCACACCTCCGCTCGACCCACGAGATCAGCCCAAACTCACAGCCTCACCCTGCCCAGATTCACACTCCAAAAAGCGGGTGGCGTGAGTCTCCCAGTCTTAGCTTCCAAACTCTGGAACACTCTGCCTACTCCTATCAGAGCTGAACCGTCGTTCCAAACCTTCAAGAACAATGCCAAAATGTGGCTCTTCTCTCATGATCTATAAGGCTCACCGTTCAGACCTGCCTGACATTTGTAATATAAGTTATGGGCCAGATACCTTCCTTGTATTTGTATCTTAATCTGCCAATGTAATTCTTGCTGTACATTTTATTGTATATATTTGTTTGTGTAATTTTACTGTGTTTGCACTGTTTACTGTACCTGCTTGCAAGATTATGCGCCCGGTTGCCCTTGGGCCTGGTTTGCACTTTATAAATAAACAAAACTTCAAACTTCAAAACTTGTAAGGTTAACAGCTATGTGACAAACTAGCACAAGCATTCTGAATTTCAGCTAGAGTGGAAGCTACATGCAGGACCATCCCAATCTATGTTAATACTTAATATCAGAGTTTTGGGACCCGTATCTGAATTGAGAGAGGCATGTAAACAGCAAGTTTCTGTTGCAGGTAATCACTGTCAGATTTCCCAAATGTTTGTAACTGTGCATGTCATCCCACAACACAATTTAGGATTGCGGTTGTTTGAGGCTGTAGCAAAAAAAAAAAAAAAAATCAAGCCGTGCGTCTTATGCTAGGCATAGGCTTATTAAAAAATGTTTGGCAGGGTAAAATATATATTTCATGCCTTCTTTTAAATCTGCAGGTTTTCACCTGCACTGAATTGGTTTCCTAATTCTCTTCCCTTCGTGCTGTGCCATACACGGCAGCAGTGAGCCCTGATGTAAATTGTTGAAATGATTTTCAAAGTGAGTTCTACAGCGGTCCGATTCTTCGGTATTGTATTGATTTAAAAAGAAACTAGAACATGTTTAATTAAACTAAAGGAAAATATGCCAGTACTGTGCGTTTAAATGTTTCCGTGTTCTTTCCTACTTCATTCACATTGCTAAAACAGCCGAGATAGGAGGCTTTCATTCTGTTTGTCTCCCAATGCTTGCCGTGGCTTTGATTGGGGATCAGATTACACCAGGTCAGAGCCATTGTCATGCTTAAACTCTGTGCGCATTGGAATTTCACACCTCCTTGATGGCCTTGAGCTGAGAGCTAGGTGGAGGAGGGGGAAGCTCAGGTCTGAGCTACTAACCACGTTTTTGAAAATGCTTCTTGTTAACAAACATGTTAGTTCTACCAGTCACAAAATCTAATGCATTTTCTTCTTTCCTCTGTTTGCACTGATGTTTTTACAGATGAATAATTTGAAACATAGACTGTAAAATCTTGGTGGCTGATAGTTCCAACTTAAATGCATGGTTAAATATCATTGTATTTCATTCCGCCAAATGCTACAAAATATGTCAAATGTAATATATCACTTATAAGTTAAAACAGAAATGAAACACTCTATATAAATGAATTCCCTATATATTGTGAGCATGTTAACTCTGAAATTAAAAGCTCCAAATTAATAATGAAAAGCAACAATAGTGTGATAGCTGGAACCTGTTTCAAATAAGAGGCAAGAATAAAACACAAGTATTGGCAAATCCAATAGGTTTTGCTGTTTACTGCCATTGGCATTTTACAATTATAGGCACCAGGGTGCATGGAGAAGAGTGCAAAGTTCCCAAGGAGAATGCGAGAAGGGATGCAGGTGTGCAAGTGAATGAGAAGGGGAATAGAGCAAGGGAGGTAACCATTGATAGAAGGTGCAATTGATGATGGGCAAGAGGAAATATGAGCAAGAAAGGGTGAAAGTGATTGGTTAAGAAATCAAACAAAAGTTTGCGGGGAAGGATGAGCGGGGGTAGAGTGAGTGGGATAGAGAGAGCGGGTAGGGTGGGATGGTTAGATAGGGGATATGGCGGATTGGTTTGAGTGGAGTGAGTGAGGGGGTAAGTGGAGGTAGATAAAGTGGGTGTAGGGCAGGTGGGCGTGGAGAGTGCGTTTAGGCTGGACAGGTAAAGGTAGAGAGAGTGGGGATAGGGTGGGCAGGTGTGGGTAGAGAGAGTGTGGGTAGGGTGGGCAGGTGTGGTAGAGAGAGTAGGGGTGGGTGCGTGAGCGTAGAAGGAGTGGAGTGGGATAGCAGAAAGAGGGGGTGGGATAGGTGGGAGCAGAGAGAGTGTGGGTGTGGTGGGGTAGAAAAAGTGGACTGTGTGCTGCTTTGGGGTAGAGAGAGCAGGGGCTGACTTGAGTGAGGTTAGAAAGTGGGGAATTGGGTGGATGGGGTAAAGAGAGTAGGGGATGGGATAGAGAGAATGGGGTGGGCAGTGGTCGAAGTGGGCGGGAGCGGTCAGGAGCGGTGCTCCTCTACTTCTTTTAATTCAGTGTTAACGTTCCTATACTTTTATTTTAAAAAGAAACCATTCCGGAACGGTTTCGTTTTAAAATAAAAGTGTAGGAAGAAGTTGAAACTTGCACTTTCAGTGCACTGTACAGGACGTTTCCTTAAAGAGCAGGCACTTGTGTTTTGGGGTTTTTATTGTGCATGGGAGGGGCGCGGCGCTGGGGTCTGTGGGGAGCGGGTGCAGGCCAGTAGGGAACATAGTTCCACTACTTCTTTTCGTACACTTCGACCACTGGGGGCGGGTGGGTGCTTTCGAGAGAGAGGGAGCGGCTCTTTTACAGCTAAAGTCTAAATTATTAGCCTGTATGGAGAAGAATGAAGCTTCTATGTTGATGCTGCTTGATCCTTCGGCGGCTTTCGACTTGGTGGACCATGCCATCATGTCCACCAGGTTGGGGGAGGTTGCTAATTTTTCACCCTTAGCAGCCCAATGGATTGCTTTGTTCCTCGTTAATCAGGAAAGTAGGGTCTTTCTCAAGGATGCTGAAGCTGCAGCGGTCAACATTGGGTTCGGTATACCACAGGGAGCATGCACTTCGCCCTGTTTGTACAACATTTTCACTGCCCCTCTTTTTGCTATGTTAGCTCATGAGGGCGTGATATTTACAAACTATGCTGACGATACGCAGTGCGTTTTCCCTTTGTCCGGTAATTATGATCTGGATGAAGCAGTGATTAATAAGACATATGCCTTGATTGAGACTTGGATGATTCTTAACAAGCTGGCATTAAACAAAGAAAAAACAGAACTGCTGGTGATTGGTTCACCCTACATGTTACAGAAACTGGGCTCCACCTATGAAAGTTTCTATTTAGGAGGTGCAAACATTATTCTGCTTAAGAAAGTTAAAACGATGGGGGCAATTTTCGATCGACACCTCACCAGGAAACCGCATGTAAGTAGTCTGGTGGCATCTTGCACCTACTAAATCAAGCTGCTAGCTCACTTAAGACATTTTATTTCTCAGGCCAATGCGGAAATTATTGTGAGAGTGATTATAGGGGCAAAAATGTATTACTGCTCCAGTTTACTAATTGGTATTGACAAAACTGTTTGCAATTGGCTACAGGTCTCTCAGAACGGAGCCGTAAGGGTGATGATGGGGCTCGCTCGCAGAGACCACACCACTGCGGCAAGACGTGCTCTTCATTGGCTGCCGGTCGAGTCTAGAATTCTTTTTAGACTCTTAGTTATTACACAGAAATGCAGACAAGGAAAAATAACGGCATATCTGGAAGAACCTCTGGTTACCAAAACCTATGGCAGATTACTGAGATATAGTAATCAGAATTATGTAACCATCCCCAGATGTAGAACCGTGAAGGTCTCTAATGGAGCCTTTTTTGCAATTGCCCCCAAGGCTTGGAATGACCTTCCACTGGAGCTAAGAGGCATTGAATCAATAGATACATTTAAAAGGACACTGAAGACCCATCTGTTTGCCTAGGATCTAAGGGTCACGACCACGGTTTATAGTGATAATTTCGACAACAAAAATGTCGAAAGTCAAAATTTCGAAGAAAAAATGTCGAAAAAAAAATGTCGACTTTTTTTTTCAATGCATTTTTTTTTTCGAAATGGGGGGGTTCCCCCCAACCCCCCTTTTTTTAATTTTTTTTTTATTTTTCCCTTTTTTTTTTTACTCCCGAACCCCTAAAATAAATATATAATTAAAAAGAAACGAAAGTCGACATTTTTTTTTTTGACATTTTTTTGTCGACATTTTTGTCTGTCGCCATTTTTTTTTCGAAATTATGACTGCCCACCCACGACCACGTATGAATCTGTTAGCCATATATTTCTACAGAGCACTTTCTATTGTCTGTTTTGTCTTGTTGCACCCTTAAGCCCTAGGGTCCATGGCTGTGCATAACACATTTATTAAAGTAAAGTAAAGTACTATAATTGAACAGCAAAGCATAGATGTACTTTGAGGAATGACAAAGTTAGCGTCTGAACACAGGAATATTCTTTGATCTAGAGATTGTATTTTAATTGTAGCAACATCCAGAGGCTCCCCTAGCCTGTCTGTTATATGGGTTTTCTACATGAAACATATAACAAGTCAGACTGCCTCTGATTATCTTTTATTGTGTTCTAATAGTGATCTTCTCGTCGGGGTGTTTGCACATATCCAATCCATTCTCATCTGCAACCGCAGATACAATATTTGTATACTTGAAACACTGCACATTCTTTTTAATCAAAGTAATAATGTGTTAAACTTCTTCCTCACACCACACATCCTCTAAGAGGTATGCCTTGGCTGCTCAAACCTAGATAGCCTCAGTGAGCAGAAGACAAGATGGACAAAAGCATGCTTGGATTAGTGATGAGCGTTTGCACATTCTGATCCCAACACCAGTACAGAATCCTTCCCATGTCTGGATTGGTGACAGGACTCCTGCAACCCTTATTGCCAAGGTTGAATGCCCCCAAATTGTGGTACAGTACAGGCAGTGCAGAGAAAAGATGGAGCTGGTTTAGGACACTGCAGAGAGCAACCTGACTTCTATGAGGAATGGGGATCTCCGTCGGGAAAGTCACATACAAATGTAGGACCTGAACAAATATATTTTACTTTTGTGGCCCACTTGATTTCTAGGCACTCCAGACACAAGACAAGGCAGCATAATTGGGACCTTGCAACCGACACAACCGACACAAAGTATGGAATTTGCTTGGGACAGAATGGCCCCTAGCCTAATATGAGCTGTTTAATTGGAGGAGAAACATAGATGCAAAACCTGGCATCATTAAGGGTGTGGATAGCAGACATATAACATCTTGAAGACCTCCTCCAAAGCATCAGTCCAAGGAACCGTGTAATTCTTTGATACTTTTGGTAGGTCTCTGAGGGGGGCCTTCCAGGGCTGAAACATGTGAGGTAAAGCACTGGTAATAGCAAACAAGGCACATAAATGCCCAAAGTTCTCTCTTCATTGTTGATAGCGGACATTTCTGGAAGGACTGTACAATTACTTCTTGGGGTTGAACTGTCTCTTTGCACAACTTAAACCCTTATATTTTACTTATGGTAAAGCCACATGACTCACATTGAGGTTCATTATTAGACGCATATTTCTTAACTATGGGTGACCATGTGAAAATGATGCCTGCGTACAGCCCAGATTGTGATCTATACAGAAATATCACGCATATGCATCAGAATATGTCTGATCAGGCTGTCAAATATGATCCTTCACTCTCTGAAATGTCGCTGGGGTTCTGTGTGGCCCAAAGGACAGTGCTGTGAAAAGAACTAAGCTGACCTACAGTGGCGAAGACAGCTACCCATGGTTTTCAGTCACAATTGGTACCTGCTAGTATCATTATATTAGATCCAGTATAGGGATGTATGTGGCTGGTCTTTGTGATCATTTCCTTGAGACAAGGCATCAATTATGCATCAAGTTAGTTTAGAGTTTAGAGATTATTTTGATTTTTCAGAAATCTGTATCCATAATCTCCAGGGCCCTCCGGGTTAGAGACTAAGACAATGGGTGATGGCCACTGACTCTGCAAAGTCTCAATGACTTGTGTTCAAGCATCTGTTCCACTTCAGTCTGGGTTCCTGTATTCTAGCAACCTGGTGGGTTAAACATTCAAAGACCTATGGGTGGGGTCTCAATATTTTGTATGAATTTACTGACTCTTCCCAGCTTGTCCACAAACACATCTTTGAAGTGGTTAAGTCATTTACATGGTAATACTTCAGCTTCTTTTAAATAATCTACCTCAGACGAGTGGTGAAATCTAAGTCTAAGTAAATGTTCAGGTTTAGGTCTATTTGACTAAAAAAAAAAAATACGTTTTTCCGATTTAACCAAATTGTTTTTGTTCGTTTTTTGTTTGAACGAAATGCAGGTGGGAGACCCCTCTTCGCCCACCACCCCCCACACACCCCCAACTTAACCTATTCCCTTACCCCACCCCACATCTATATTTAATTAAAATTGGCTGAAATTCCTAAAGAATTAGAACACACAAATTTGGTCAGTTCAGAAAAGGTCCATTGGGACACGATCAAGTACGCTAATACCAATGTTTATGCCACCATCAGGGGGTATACTTGCGGGTTCTACCAGGTTTTAAGCCAGTTGACATCACAGAGTTGGGAAGTCTGTCTTTTGGACACAATAGTTCAGATTACTTAAATTATCTGTGATTAAGTAAGGACCCATACCACTGTGCCAAGAGTTTTTTTTTATCATACTTGGAAAGTGACATCTAGACTTGTTCCTCAACTCAGAAACTTTCCAAGTAAGCCTGGCAACTGTATGGCAAAATGTATGCAATTATGCTACAGTATTCAGTATATTGATATTCTAGTCCCCACAGAGATGGTGTGCTGTGATATTTAAGTCCCCACATGGATGGTGTGTAATAAGGTTGAAGTCCCCACAGGAGTGGTGTGTGTTGATGTTTTTACAGTACTGTTGTGTGATGATTCTAAAGTCCCCACAGAGTTTGTGGGGATATTAATGTCTTTATATGCTTCACATGAATTGGGTGTTATGATACTGAATTACATACTGCATGAATTGGGATTATAATGAGTGTTGTCCCAAAATGATGTGTAAATCTAATGAATTATCTGCAAGTTTGCTGTGTCATGATATGATGTTCCCACAGGGATTGTGCCTGGCGATACCAAGGTCAATGCAGTGATGGTGTGTGAGGATATTTAAGTTGCCGGTGTTTGATAATGTTGAAGTACCTTACAGGCATAGTTTGTGATAATATGGTTTATCTTCACAGTGAAGTTGTACGAAAATATTGAATTCTGGCTAGGCTTGGTGTGGAGGTGTTGTAGAAGTCCCCACAAGCATGATATTTGAAGATATTGTAAAAGTTCCCTATGATGTACCTAGGAGGTTCTTTAACAGATTATTTTCCATAATTAGGGGATTTATATGGAGAGTGGGTAGAAACAGAATGGCATTGGTCATGCTTCAGAGACCCTTTGTAGCTTGCAGGATCAGAATATCTTATTTTGAACTGTACTTCCTTGCTGGGCAGCTGCTGTTTGAGGCGGGTGGGCTGGTGGACGTTCCACCATGAGACAATATTTTTGCAGCCCTCAGTTTGGCAATATTATCTGATAGAGATGCTGTGGATACACAAGACCTACCTCACTCGAGCACCCCACATTCTGACACTGGCCAAATGGCTGTGGCATAGGATCTGGGGACTCTTGGGGGTTGACAGACCCATAATCCCTGCACTTCTCTCTGGTTGCTGTGCTACCAAGTAGTATGCAGGGTATTGCCCAAATTGACCTTTTACAATTGACCTTTTGCACAGTTGACCTAATTATAGTGGTCCTAATTGACCTTCTGCACAATTGACCTTTATATCATTTTAGTTATTTTATATATGTATTGGGTTGGTTTTGGATTATAAATAATATAAGGGGATTGAGTGGGGGGTTGCAGGGGGTTTTGGATTGGGTGTAGGTGTTGCGGGGGGATTCAGCCTGCATATATGTCCTAATTGACCTTCTAAATTAGGTCAATTCTCCCGAGGTCAATTCTCCAGAGGTCCATTGTGAAAAGGTCAATTAGTATACAACCGTATGCAGGACATCAGGAAGTACTGGGAGACCAATGGGGTGGCTACACTTGAAGGCTTGCTTCAGATGGGAAAGCTGACTGAGTTTGCCGTACTTGTTGAAAGGTTCGGCATATACAGGGGCCAATTCCTTTTACACTTGAGTTTAACTCAGAAGATTGAGAGAGTAGATGGCCTAGATTTCGCAGTGGTATAGAGGGCGACACTGTGTTGGAGATGATGTATGACATGTCAGACAGAGGCCCATAGTTTCTAGACTTCATGACCCATTCCTGAACAAGAACCTTGCACCTGATCTTGGGGTGCGGACTAGGTGGGAACCAGACTTGGACAGGATATTCTCTGATGCTGAATGGGTGCGGATATTGCTTTATATAAAAAAGATTTCAAGAAATGCCAGATTAAAACTCAAGCAACTATATGTCACACACAGAGCATACATGACCCCTCACAAGATATCCCGGTTTAAAGGAGCAGGAGCAAACAGGCAGCACTGCCCCTGATGTGCAGAAGAAAATGCAGACATACTCCATATGTTCTGGACTTGCCCGGTAATCAGGGAATATTGGTTGGGGATTGCGGATAGGGTGACCACAGGTGGAATAGACATGAATGCATGGCTCCCGGAGGCCCGTTTATTGGGTTTATTTCTGTGCAGGCGAGGGACAGCACATCTTAAAATAATGCAATACCTAATCTGTGTGCTAGCTAAGTGCAGGATTGTGATGACTTGGAAGTTGGCCGATGGCCCTAATATTGAGGCATGTTGGGGGGACTTACAGAGATGGAAGTTAGCTGAGACTGAAGTTTTGCAAAGAGCAGTGTATAGCGTTTTGAAAGAGGCTAGTGAGGTGTTAGCATAATGAAATTCACTAACGCAGGAAATGCCCCCCCCCCCAGACATTACGCCCACATTGGAATGAAAACGTTGTGTAGTCAGTTTCACCATACTGTCGTCTAAGGAGTGTGGAAGAAAGAAAATGTGAGGCACTACCTGAGGAGTAATGTATAATTTATAGGACTTATAGGTTTGGAACTGCATGAGAAGGCACTGTTTGAAAGTTTGTAGGTTAATGGAAGAATGGATTGCATATTAATGGAGTGCTGCAGAATTTACTGAACATTTTATAATTTATCTATGCTGCTAAATTTCCTTTTATAACCACCACAGCATGTAGGTAAATAAACATAATTTATTAAAATAAGGATGAGGTTTGAAGATATCAAAGTCACCTAGGGGCTGGGGAGCAGTGATGATATTGGTGTCTTCAAAACACTAATGACTGATGATGTCAATGTCTGATGATTTTGAAGTCCACACGGGTTATTTGAATGATACGGAATTCCTTGAATATTGGTGCTTTTATTTAAACTCTGTCTGAGAGGGTTGGCAATTTTACAGACATTTTCATGTGGCTTCTGTGGTGTTGGCAATTTGGTATGGGAGGGCTGGCCTGAGTAACAACGGCTATAGAATTGTAGAGACAGACTAGCATGACATAGGGACAGAGAGGCTTGGGACAGCTTTGTGTCATCCCGAAACAAGATCACTGTAAGGAAGACATTTATCTAAACCTTGGAAGACACACAAAACGAGTGTGCCTCTTTTCAGACAACAATGCTAATAACCAACCCTACTAAAACCTCACCCCTCTGCATACACATCTCAAACTCTAACTACACACAACCATACCTCTTAAACAACAGCATCCCACACGCACTTCACTACAACAACAAACAAACCACACATAGCTACACAACAGCACACAACGGATACCGACGCGATACCACACCAAAAAGCTCAGCGAACAGTGTTAACCGAACTGAATCTGCCAACAGCACATCAAAGCTCCCTGCTCTTTCTCCTAACTTTGTCCTACTAACGTACCTCAACTGACCCCCTTTTATCTTTTAGATCCTCCAGAGTGCCAGAGGACCACTCGGGTGGTGATAGTGCGCGGTATAAATATCCTTTAACATATTATGACAGTGCCTGGTAAATGTCTATTTAATGCCCATACAAGAGCCAAAACGTTTGGCTTCACCAATGCTGGCCATCAACAGGACTTCAGTGTAAGGAACAGATGCAAGGACACACATATTGATTATGAAGGCACACTAGTTTAAGACATTTTTAATGATATCATGAGCTGATTTTCATTTGCCAATATGCATTTACCTTACAAAAGTTGGCTAAATAATAACATAGGCTTCGCCATAAAATCACAAAGCTAGTGGAATGAGATCCTGTGTGAAGAGTGTTTTAGATGGGGAGGGTAATGTAGTAGGTGAGAATGGTGATACGAACTAGCATGGGTATAGGTGGTCATTATGTGGATAAAAATCCAAACAATACCCACAGCATGTCTGTCCCACTTCACATCCCATCTGTCTCCTGGGGTGTGCGGGAAGTTTCACACGCGAATGGGCTGGGTACGTGTATTTCAGGGGTGCGCGGGAAGTTTCACACGCGAATGGGCTGGGTACGTGTATTTCATGGGTGCGCGGGAAGTTCTACACGCGAATGGCCTGGGTACGTGTATTACAGGGGTGTGCGGGAAGTTTCACACGCGAATGGGCTGGGTACATGTACTTCAGGGGTGCGCGGGAAGTTTCACACGCGAATGGTCTGGGTACGTGTTTTTCAGGGGTGCGCGGGAAGTTTCACACGCGAATGGGCTGGATATGTGTATTTCAGGGGTGCGCGGCAAGTTACACACTCGAAAGGGCCTGGGCGAGTGGGGTACGTGTATTCCTGGGGTTCGCGTGAAGTTTCACACGCGATTGGCCATGGGCGAGTGGAGTACGTGTATTTCAGGGGTGCGCGTAAAGTTTCACACGTGAATGGGCTGGGTACGTGTATTTCAGGGGTGCGCCGGGAAGTTCTACACGCGAATGGCCTCGGTACGTGTATTACAGGGGTGCGCGGGAAGTTTCACACGCGAATGGGCTGGGTACGTGTATTTCAGGGGTGGGCCGGAAGTTTCACACGCGAATGGCCTGGGTACGTGTATTTCAGGGGTGCGCGGGAAGTTTCACACACGAATGGGCTGGGTATGTGTATTTCAGGGGTGCGCAGGAAGTTACACACGCGAAAGGGCCTGGGTGAGTGGGGTACATGTATTCCTGGGGTTCGCGTGAAGTTTCACACGCGATAGGCCATGGGCGAGTGGGGTACGTGTATTTCAGGGGTGCGCGGGAAGTCTCACACGCGAATGGGCTGGGTACGTGTATTTCAGGGGTGCGCGGGAAGTCTCACACGCGAATGGGCTGGGTACATGTATTTCAGGGGTGCGCGGGAAGTTACACACGCAAATGGCCTGGGTACGTGTATTACTGGGGTGCGCGGGAAGTTTCACACGCGAATGGGCTGGGTACGTGTATTTCAGGGCGTGTGCGGGAAGTTTCACATGCGAATGGGCTGGGTACATGTATTTCAGGGGTGCGCAGGAAGTTCACACGCGAATGGCCTGGGTACGTGTATTACAGGGGTGGGCGGGAAGTTTCACACGCGAATGGGCTGGGTACGTGTATTTCAGGGGTGTGCGGGAAGTTTCACACGCGAATGGCCTGGGTACGTGTATTTCAGGAGTGCGCGGGAAGTTTCACACGCGAATGGGCTGGGTACGTGTATTTCAGGGGTGCGCAGGAAGTTACACACGCGAAAGGGCCCGGGCGAGTGGGGTACGTGTATTCCTGGGGTTCGCATGAAGTTTCACACGTGAATGGGCTGGGTACGTGTATTTCAGGGGTGCACGGGAAGTTTCACACGCAAATGGGCTGGGTATGTGTATTAATGGGGTGCGCGGGAAGTCACACACGCAAATGGGCTGGGTACGTGTATTTCAGGGGTGCGCGGGAAGTTTTACACGTGAAAAGGGCCTGGGCGAATGGGGTACGTGTATTCCTGGGGTTTGCGTGAAGTTTTACACGCGAAAGGCCATGGGCGAGTGGGGTAGGTGTATTTCAGGGGTGCGCGTGAAGTTTCACACGCGAATGGGCTGGGTACGTGTATTTCAGGGGTGTGCGGGAAGTTTCACACGTGAATGGGCTGGGTACGTGTATTACTGGGGTGCGCGGGAAGTCACACACGCAAATGGGCTGGGTACGTGTATTTCAGACTGCCACTTACTAAACAAACATGCTGTTGCAAGGTATGTTTTAACATAGCTTTCAACTCACATGCTTTTGACGGGTGTCACCCACCATTCAATCAGTTCACTTACCTGCCAAGCCACTTCAATGGACTCTCAGGCACCAAAAACACTTGTGTGTAGGCGCGTTATAAATGTCATATCATAAGTGTTTTCACCTGCCAAGGATACTAAAAAGCTTGAGAGCTATGGCTTTCGTTTAAAAAAAACATGCCTTTCTTAAGGAACATGTGAAGTGTTGGATTTCAAATTCAGAGTGTGGGCCTCATCACGAGCTGGGCGGTATCCCAAATGGAATACCGCCCAACTGTATTTGTGTTACCGCCCAACCCTCTGTCTGTAATACTCCCGGATCACGGGTTGGGCGGTAACTGTAATTCCCAATTTTCCGCGCAAATAGCGCAGCGCTAAATGTGCCTGAAATAGGAATTTTTTGGGCGCATTTACCCCCAGCTTATAGCTGGGGGTAAAAGCTGCCAGACTCATGTTTGGGCGGACCCTTAAATGCAGCGGTAATAGCATTACCGCAGCATTTAAGGGCTACCCCCAACTCATGATGTTTATGCCTAGTTATTTATTTATCATTTCACCACTGGATTGGATTACAACTTTAATGCTGCTGCTGGGAGATGATTATCTCTGAAAAGATGCAAAAAGATCAATTTCTTTTGCGTACCATAATGTATGTTATGTGAAATGTGGTTTTGTTTTGAATACTTTAAATACTGTACTTGACTTTTAATTAAATCATTGTTTTTAAACTCATGCCGTACATCGCAATCGTTTTACATCCTTTTCATGAAGTTCATTCATGGCGCTTTCTGGCTTGCAGAATCAGGAGAAGCTGAGGGTGGGTGATGGGGCCGTGATATGCGCAAAGCTCAAAGCCTTTGTCATGTAGAACTTGACCGGCTACCATTCGCACCTCTCTGCCTGGTAACCATGACAATTTGAGTTTGTCTGCTGCCAAGGAGGCACACCCAGCAGAACAATCAAGGGCAGGAAGGGTCACTCTAGACGTGAGGCATCTTGCTTTTGTTTGAAAACGGCCAATGTTTTCATTAGGTTTTCCGAAGTTTCAGAAGAGCATTTCTGAAATCTGACCTGCTTCAAAGGAAAAGCGCTGAATCGTAATGACACGCTTTTAGTTGCAGGGAGTAATCACACACAACTCTTTAGTTGTCATTTTTGTTTGTCTATTTGAAAACATTATACAAATGTATCTGGCATAGACTCCTTTCAGCATGCGTGGGATATCAGGAAGGGGAACACTGTATGACGAGCAGCGTGTGTTGTTAGAGCTGTGTTTGTGTGTGCTCTCAGTGTCAAAATGTACAGATGCTGTAGGTAACAAACAGGACAAGTAGAAAAGATATGTTTTCAGAGAATTAGATGGCAAAGCTTTTCAAGGTTGAGGTGCATTGAAAGAGATGTGTGTGGTCCAAGCAATGGAATACATGAGTGCTGCCTGTCAGAACAGAGCTACATTGTTACATTGGTGTGTGCATTTGTTGACTGCTTTGGTTACTTTGCCTTGTGACGATTGGACACATAGGGCCTCATTACGACCCCGGCGCTAAACCATGGTGCTATTAGCACCATGGTCCATGCCGGGGTCCGCCATGGTGAATGGCGGAATTACCGCCTCATTCCAAGGTTGGCGGGGCGGTAATTCCCCATTCACCATGGGCCCTTCCCCATTCCCATTTTTGCCCCATAGGGCTCAATGGGAATGGGGAAGGCGCTAAGTAAGGTGCCGCAAATTGCGGCACCATACTTAGCACCAAGGTCCCTTTGCGGCACCCTACTTTAACGGCTGGTAAAACCAGCCGTTAAGGTCGGGTCCCGCAAAGGGACCTCGTAATTAGGCGCTAAGTGTTTAACGGCGCCTCAGCCTTTTACGGCGCCGTTAAACACTTAGCGTCTGGGTCATAATGAGGCCCATAGTGCAAGGGTAAGGCTCATGCCGGGTGCTGAGCGGCACCACAACGAGGCTAAACCTTGTTTTGATCCGAAAACATCCGCCGGCAGGCGGAGTCGCAGGCGGCCAGCCCGAAGGCCATACAAAGGCCCTGTTTGCGCCGCAGGTCCCCCACTTCAGCCATCCTCATAGAGGGGTGAGGGCAGGAGCCCCCCCAGCCCAGAAGAGGATCCGTGCACCGAGCGTGCTGCAAGGCAAGTTGCTGCCTCGACGAGTAGGGCCTGCCTGACGCTGTCCCCATACTGTGCCTGACTTGCTCATGCCGGGTGCTGAGCGGCACCACAACGAGGCTGAACCTCGTTTTGATCCGAAAACATCTGCCGGCAGGCGCAGTCACCGGCGGCCAGCCCGAAGGCCATACAAAGGCCCTGTTTAGCGCCCTGTTCGGCGCATGGGAGGCGCGGCGTGGCCTGCTCCCTTGATCCTGCTCCCTGAAGTTTGCTGCAAGGTCCCTGCCCGCTGCCATGATGGACTCACATAACCATGCTCCGGCCCGTCGACTAATATCACTGGCAAAAAATCTGTGAGTACACTACCGTATTCCGAACCCTTCCTCCTGAAGCTACGATTACGCATTTAGTGCTGTACGCGCACCCTCATACTGCACCGGCCCTCACCCGCTGCAAAAAAAATATAACACTCACTAATCTTCTCCCCCTGCACCAACCCATCACTAATCACTCTAGCCAGTCCTCTTACCCTAACGATCTAGTCGACCTGTACAACAACACCATCAACTCGGCGATCGACGCCATTGCGCCGCTGAAACCCACTAAATCAAAACCTATTGCCCATCTGAACACCTGGTTCACCCCAGCCCTAAAAGCCTTACGCAAAGAGAAACGACATGCAGAAGCCTGTTGGAGAAAAAACCCCTCTCCCCATAACAAAGACCTTCTCACTGGGCTCCCTAACAGCTACAAAAAACAAATGGATTAGACCTGAAGAGGAGGGTAGGAATTTCTTCTGCATTTGTGGGGGTGAAGAACAACATGATGGCGGGAGAGGAGGGTAGGGGAGTAGAAGAGAAGTACATGTGGGGGAGGAGGCCAGATACGTAGTTAGGTAGTTTGAATGGTGGAAATTGTCTAGGCAAAGTAGGTCGCAAGATCAGTAGCAGATAGAGTAGATAGGATGAAGCAGGGCTTGGGAGGAGAGAGAATAGATGTTAGTGATCTCTGGGGCAGCTTAGGTTGAGCAGATTGGGATGAAATCAAGTCTGACCGTGATGAGAGTAGAGGTGAAGCTTTGGAGAGAGATGAGATAGAGTTGGAGATCAAATGGGATGCTAGTCTTTTGCCAAGTGTAAGGGTTTTTTTCTCATTGTTGTTTTCAAGATGCAAATGAAAGGTGTAATGCAAGGACGAGGAAGGGAGGCTTTAGGAGTAATTGTTGATAGAGGGAAGTGAGAGAAGGGAGCATGGAGGGCCACGTTAAAATGATTGAAGGCTTTGTCAGTGGTCGGTGTTCTTAAAAGAGGAGAGAGAGTGTTGTAGGCCGGATAGGTATGATGAGAGTTTGGAGGAGGGGAACCTGTGCTTGGTAATCATAACAGTGGGTTGGGAGAGAGAGGAGAAGGTGGTAGTGAAGACAGAGGCAAAGACGATAGTGGTCAGAGATATTGGAGGCAGAGAGTTGGGAGGAGATGAGAATAAGGTTGAGGGAGTTGCCACTAGTGCAGGAAAGCTGTGGGGAGACACTAGTGCATGGCTGGAGAGGCCAAGGCTGAATTTCATGGACAGAGTAGTGGAGAGAGAGGATAGGTTGAAGTCACCAATGTTTGAGGTGGTGGTTAGGCGGAGGGAATCAATTAGCTAGGAGATGTGATCAAAGAATAGACCAAGTGGGCCAGGTGGCCAAAAAAGGGAGATAACATGAATTCCATAGGGGTAGTGGATAATGTGAATTCAAGAGAGGGAGAGACAGCAGACAATGGAGGAGTGGTGGAGATGGGTAGTTTGTAGGAAGAGAAAAGTGCTATGCCACCACCCTACCAGTAAGGCGAGGAGAATTGGTGACGGTGTATGCAGCGTCATGAAGGGCAGAAAGTGTAGCAGAGTCAGAGGGAGAGATCCAGGTTTCAATGATGGGTAATAAGGTCAAGAGAGTGGGATTGAGAACGAAGGAAATCAGCGCTAAAGGAGGTTTTGTTGCAGACACATTGAGCATTTCAGAGAGGAATAGAAAGAGAGTGAGACATAGAACCATAGAGATGTTGAGATTGGGAGGTGAAGAGATGATGCCGGTAGATGGGGAAGGGGAGGGTACTTGGGATTAGGGAGGAGATGAGTGGTGGATAGGGAGAGCAGAGGAGAGAGAGGAGGGGGTGATGTCGAGCAAATGTGGCGATGGGAATCCGGAGGGAGGTAAACTGGTAATGGGCAGAGGAGAGAAGTAGGAAGCAGAGGAATGGGTAGGAAGAGCAGAACATGGTGATGGTAGGGTTAGGGGAGAGGTGCAGGTATAACCTATAGAACAGTTGGAGGGTAGAGTATAGCAATAGCTCGTAAGCAAAGAGGCTGCAAGAAGACTGGAATAATGTCCCTTAGATGTTGGACCTTTGCTGGAACACCCCAGGGCTAGGGTTGCCCCAAAGGTAGGAGGTAAAATGGTAGGAGTGATGGGGAGCCGCCAATGGGGATCTGGGTTTCCAGCAATAATGCGACCCTGGCGGTGCTGGAAGGCAGAAGCATCAGTCTGGAGTGACAGTGCAGGTGAGACTGGGAGATGGGGTCCTATGGAGTCCTATGGCGGCTCCCCTGCTCAAACTAATTGTGTTGCAGTTGGTGGTGGGAGTGGGTTGCTCTATGTGCAGTGCCAGCGGGGGATGGAGGTTGAGCGAGGTCACACAGGGGTAGAATGGGGAGAGCCTCACCACAGGGCTGGTTGTAGTTGGGGGGGGGGGGTCAGAGCAACAATGCAGCCAACAGGGAGCTGGGTTTGCCGGTGACAATGTAGCCAATGGTGGTGCTGGGGTTCCAGCTATGATGCGGCCAATGGCGGTGCTGGGAGTCAGGAGCAGCAGTCTGGTGTGATAGAGCAGGGGAGGCAGGGAGATGGATTGTTGTGGTGGCCGCCCTGCTCAAAGCTCACAAGGTTGCTGTCGGTGGTGGTTGCGGGCTACTGGATGGAAGATGCAGTACCCATGTGCTGGCAGGTGCCAGTGGGGGATGGAGGTCGAGTGAGGCCATTGAGGGGCAGAAAGGGGAGAGCCTCATGTCGGGGCTGGGGTAGTTGGTGGGGTCACAGCAACAATGTGGCCACTGGGAAGCTGGTTTTACGTCGATGATGCGGCCAACGGCAATACTGGGAGGCAGAAGCAGCTTTCTGGAACATTCCAGCAGGGGAGGCTTGGCGATGCAGTCCTGTGGCGGCCACCCTGATCAAAACTTAGTGTTGTGGTCAGTGGTGGGAGCGGGTTGCTGGATGGTAGATGCAGCGCTCGAATGCTGGTAGGTGCCAGTGGGGGATGGAGGTCGAGTGAGGCCACGGAGGGGCATAATGTGGAGAGACGCCTATTTAAATAGTGCACACAACATGATTTGTATCTTGATTCGACTTTGTCAAAGTGAAAGATCTACTTCACACGTTCCCATCGTCTTTTCCTTGCCCGCTCTAATTTCCATTCCTCCAGGAGAATAAGGTCTGGATACCCCTGGTGGGGGCTCATTATGCCACTGCACGGTCAAGCCTATAGGCCTCATTACGAGGAAGGCGGTAGGGGGTTAACGGTGCCAGTAGAGCTTCCAGCGCCGTGAAAGATTTACCCATGGCACCCAGAGATGTGGAAAACTACCTGTTTATCAGGTAAAAACTACAGACCTTTTTATAAAGATTTTTGTGTCCTGATCGCCAGGCATCTTATGTCCTCCTATTTACTAGTAATTTCACACATAAAATCTATAGATGCATGACAAACGTATTGCTTCATAATATCTTTTCTATTCTCCAATTGCCTCTCCCTGTTTTGTTCTCCCAGAATCTCTTGTGCACTTTCGCTATTATTGCCACACTTTACTTGTCTTTGGTCCCAGGATTTTGTACCCTTCCCCCCAATCTACTTAGATACTTGGAATGTACAAATGACTGCAAATTGTTACATAGGACTTAATTACAATATTAGCAGTAATTATGGTGTTAATTCTTCCAAATGTAATTATTGTTACCACCCACCTAAGTGTCCAATGGAATTACCATTGTTTTACAGGCCCATGGGCATGCAACAATCGGCCTGACAGTAACTTTAATTACTTCTTGAGGAATAAGTATCAATTGGAAGATTTACCATTACCACTAGCTGTACATGGAGGAATTACTGAGTGGTAATTCCTCCAAGAACTTTCAACATTAACCCTTGGTATTCCTCCATTGGAAACGGGAAGCTGAGCAGCAAACATCTTTAAAAATAGAATCCTTTGAATAACCACCCATTTTCTGATGCCATCTATGGGAGAAATCCACAGCAAACATGTCAGGGGACAAGACCAAATCCAAAATCTCAGAAATTGGGCTGAGGAAGCCAAAGTTTACTGAATGAGAGCTCACTGTAATGACTTAGGAAGATGTGGCTCATGTGCTAGAGGTATTTGTGGCACAAGGTGGAAAAGCACACACCAGAGGAAGTCTGCCATCTGAATATGGCTGCATGAAAAGGTGGTGGCAGTTGGGACGGTGCCAAGGGGTGCAGAGTGTTAGGCAGAATCATATGCAGTACCCTTTGGGAACACCACACACAATTAAGACTACAAGTGACAGTACAAATTCACCTTTGGTACAAGCCTGTACTACACAGTAAAGTGGTAGCGATGGCTGAGCAGCCAGACTTATCTCAAGAGGAAAGTGAGCAGTATCAGAAGTTACACAAAGGACAGCAGTTACTATGGTTCAAGCAAATACTGACTCAAGGTTTCTGAGTAAAAGAATATACATTTATGTACACCTCATTTGTAAAACAGCTCACTAAAGTAAAGTAGTAGAAAATCACAATCTTAATACACTACACCACACTCAACGAATGCTGGACAAGTTAAGCTCAAAACGAAGTGTGAGCAAAATGGCACTCCAGTAATTTAAAAAGGGAGGGAAAGACAAGGTTATTCACAATTAAGCAGCACCAACAAGTGAGTAGGCAGGGCAATCTAGAAAAGGCTTACTACAATGAGGATTCAAATCAATAGGCCTGGGCCAATGTCTGTGGTTCAGGGTCTTTGCAGAGGATCACACAGTTCAGAGTAGTTTGCGGTTAAGTCTTTGCCAAAAGTTCGAAACGAAGTTGGTCAGAAGAAAAGTTACTTGAAAGAGTAGAGAAGGACAAGCCCTCGAATTGGCAAAAGATTTTAGACACTTTCACCGCGGTCGGATGAAACGTTGTAGCTGAGGCAGAAGTTCCTGGCAGATCCTGCAGGCTCACGGTTCCTGAAGCGACTGTCGGACTGACACGAAGAAGGAAGAATGGAGGGTCCTGCACTGCCCAGGGAAGAAACCAGCAGCAGGGCAAAGCAACAAATAAAAAGTGCGCTCTTTAAAACCCAAGCAGGGTCCGGTCCTCCTGGCTATCCGGTTCACTGTAGCTGTGCACAGAAAATTCGACCTGAGGAAGGAGGCCTGGCTTGGAGTTTGGTGAACTGGTTGGTCCCACCAGCTCAAGGGAAGAAGACAAGAGAAGAAGATTCATTGCAGATCTTCTCTGTCGTCGAAGTTTGACGATTCGGAACCGCAGCAGGGCTTCACCTGGAGGTTCAGTCATGGTAGTGGTCCTCTTCCTTCAGCTTCTCTTCGGTTCTCTCGATCCAGTGGCGACTCTGCCTTTCAGTCCCAGAGACCTGGTTTTTATGCAGTTTTCCCCCATTCACACAGCCTGGCTGTCAATCACACAGCACGGTTGGTTTCCTGGTGGGACAGTCACCACAGCCAATCATACAGAGTGCGACATGGGTTTCCAAGGAGACCCTGTGCAGGGAGTCGCAAACCCCTCCCTCACATCCTGTCCCCCTCAGACATTCAGAAGCCTAAGGAGGGCTTCTGTGCTGAAGCCCACCAAAGGACTGCGAACAAAGGAACCAAACCTGGTTTGGCGCGCAGAGTAAATGACCTTTACAAAAAGAAATGGTGAATAAACCCAGCTGGAACCAAAATAAAATAAAAGGGGTCCAGCGGATTTAAGTTTGAGGCTACTAACTTAGCCTAAAACAGTACCAAGGCTATTTACATAGAAAAATAGGGTAGATTCCACTGCCACCAGCCAAATCTTAAAGAAAGGGGAACGAAATAACGTTCCCTGAGAAACAGACAAAAAGGGATAACTATTAACCCTTTCCAGTACTCTATGTAAGATAGTTTGCACTGGGTCTGTGAATATAAAAAGACTAATAAAGTCAATGGCAACTTTACATGTTCTGGGAGACAGTAGTCAGTCCCAGAAAATAGAGTTTAGAGTGGGAAGTCTGAAAAAGACAACCCTGTGTCACTGCACTAAAGGTGCTGTGTGACACACAGTAAAAAGATGATGCCTATGGAGTAGGGGAGACTCCAGAGTCTATGAACACAAAAAACAAAAATGTAAAACACACAGCAAAATAAATGTATGAGTGGGAAAAAGGCTCACACTCTGACCAGGTGAAAAAATGTATCCTAGAAATCCAGCAAAGCTGCTGAGGCACTCAACAGGTAAAGGAAATTAGCCGTTCTGGAGAATTCTCCCTAACACAGAGGAGATCAAGAAACAGTGAATTTATCTTAAGGCCATGGTCTGTGATCTCTTGGCACTCCACCACAAGGAGACCACTAAAGTGACTTACTGGGAGGAGACGTTCAGCAGTATCCTTAATACGGCTTACATGCGGGGTGAAGAATCTGACTACTGTAGGTTGGCAGCAACGTTCATGCTTATGAGTACATGATTGTTCATTTGCAGGTTGGACATCCCACAATGAATGTTACACTGCCTGTTTTCCTGTAGAATATGGATGGCAATCACAAACACAATGGAAAAATCCAACTATCAAGGCCCACAGACCACGGTAGGTCATATTCAGGAAAGGAGTCAAGTGTAAAAAACACATCTACAAAGAACCTAATCTGTCACATTAAGGGTGTGTCATGTATCCCGCATTGCTCACATTAAATCAGCTCCTTCATCTCTGCTTCAGACATCAGCTACAAATTCCAGGCCCTAGTGCTCACCAACCTGGATGGTTGCCATGCCCCACCCCCACCCATGTCCCAACCGCTATTCTGGCTCCAGAAAGCCGTCCAGCATGCTGCTGCTTGACTCATTGCAGGACTGAAGAAATTCAGCCACATTTACCCCACTCTAAAGGAACTACACTGGTCTACCCTGAAGCCTGCATCACCTGCAAGACAGCCTACATCACTTACAAAGCTATAACCTCCAAAACAACATTATACTTCGCTACAAAGATCCCCCTCTCAGGGTGTCAATGTTAAACCAGAAGCCAAGATATCAGCAGACTGGAATACAAGAGGTGTAGGAACGAGAAGACCAGATAAGAAGAATTCTCGTGCAATGCTACCACAGTCTGGAACAACTTTCTTGCTAACATAAGTCTGGCTCCCTCTCTCCTGCATTCCTGGATAAATCTAAAAATCCTATTCTTCAAGGAACACTTAACCAACCAATGAGTGCCATAGACTGACAAGATGATCCTACTCCACTATGCTCCACTCCCTAAAATAGGTACACACTATATTAATGACCTACATACATACATACAGGTCCAGATAAGGAAAGAATGACAGTTTATAATTTTTCTAAGGCTAATAAAAAAAGTACCCTTGACTTGGTATAACCTTCTAAAAAAACAGTTTAGTTCCTACTGACTGTGCGAGCTACAGACCTATCTTCAACTATTAATTTCTTGTGGAAATGATGAACAAGATTGCCTCCCTTCAGTTAAGAAAGCATTTAGCGCAGTTAAACTAGCCTGGAGATTGCCAGACAGGTTTACGTCCAGGACGAAGCACAGAAATAGCTCTCCTCGATGTCACCTACAGCCTTACTAAATTGATAGCTACTTCGTATAAGCAAGACTCTTCTATCTTTTGGAAGGAACTCAATATACTCAGCTCACAAAATGACATTCATCCTCTTTCAGTGTAGACCTCTAACTATGATAAGAGCTCTCATTATTTACTTTTCATCTTCCCCTCTTTGATTCTTTCTGAGGTATTTGGTACTTAGTGCTTTATAAACATCAATAATGCATATATTCAATGACTCTTAATGATAAATAGAGCAGCAGGTAAGTCTGAAGCAATAGCCAAAAGGACTGAATTAGGAAGCAAGCATTTAAATGTACTAAATTAAGCGGTCAAAATAAGACAATTGTCAGTTTATTACAAAGGACATCTTTTTTTCCAGAAAGGTCCATTTGGGAATGGACACATGTGAAAAAAATGGGTTTATGAGAAACCTCCTAAAACCACTTCACAAAGAACATTGGGGTAATAGATATACGTGAGCAACTGTATTCAAAGAACAAAGGTCATTGATATGTATATCCAAATCCTAGTCTCATTCTGCTGCTAAAAACACTTCTTAGAAGCCTCCATATTATATTCACAAACTTTGATTTATTATGTAAGCTGGGAATAAAGCTCAGTGAATTAAGCACTCGTCTTTGAAATCTGTTTAAAATGTGCAGTCACTGGCTTGAATCCCACCAGGACAGATTTAACCTTTCATATTACTGCTGTTGATAAATTGAGCCCAATGGGATTGGGGTAAAATAATATCATCTGTTGGGCAGCACTCAGATGCTGGATTAACATGGTTGGAGGTGCTATTTCAAAATTAAATTATTGAAACATAGGGACAGAAAATGTGATCACTTTCTTTGGATCAAACCTCCCATGCTCTGATATTATCATCTTTCAGAATATGTTAAATAAGTACCTGGCACAAGAATAGTTACTATTTCTATGTTGTGAGAGATGTTTTAAATTTGGACTTAAGTATCTGCCAATATCTGTGGATAAATGTGAGAAACCAATCCCATTGATTGATTCTAATATCTAGATATAGAGATTTGAATCAGCATGCCAATCAGTACCGTCACAAACCATCTTTGGAGATACTTTTGTAATACATTTTACCCCATGTGATGCTAGCTGCACAAGGAACAAGGAGGCAGTGTGTTGCACAGTCCACAAGAGGTTATTTCTGTCACTCACAACCCTGAATATTACCAACAAACAATGTTTGATCTTATTCCAGCATTAGTACCTTCTCTTGTGTTTCAGGGTGGACACGGGACACGCAGGAAATATCACGGTATGCACACAATTCTCCCATCATTATACATATGTATATAAATAATTATGGACATCTTCGAGAAAGAAGTCATACAAAAGTATGCGAGTAATGGTATATTTAATTTAAATGCTTTTTAAAAAATTCTCTCTCTCTCTGGAACTACAAGTGCACAAATACTATATAGGAGTTAAAAGTTATTAGCAATATTATTTTTGCAAAGTGGATGGATCTTAGGGTTCACCATAACTGTATATATTTTATACAGCAATGTTTGTCACCCTAAGATAAGGGTGAACCCTAAGATCCATCGGCTTAGATTGCTAATAACGCTTGTCTCTTTTGATGTATCTGTGTGAAATTTTCCAAATATGTTTCCTACCACCATCCCCCTAAAGTTGTTTACAAATTCATCTAACGGTTTAAAAGATGTAAAGCATTGAAGAAAGGGGTGCTTTTCCTCTTTTGCATTAAACAGTCTCAGAACCCAAAGAGCTCCATGGATTTGCTTAAAATACAAAACAGGTTGGGCAGGAAGCAATGCAGTTGTACCTCGTGGTAGTTTGGTACAAATCCATCCAGTATTTTGTTTAAATATGGATATTGGGGTGCTCCTGTATCTGTACATATCTGTATAGAGCGCCTGAGTGTACAGAGCGCCTGAGTGTACAGAGCGGATGGGTGTACAGAGCGGATGGATGTACAGAGCGCATGGGTGTACAGAGCGGATGAGTGTACAGAGCGGATGGCTGTACAGAGCGGATGAGTATAAAAAACAAATGAAGGTATAGAGCGGATGAGTGTAGAGGGCAGACGAATAGATAGAACAGGATTACTGCCTACTAGCGAATGACTTTATAAGGCCGATGAGTGCATGTTGCTGTTGAATGCGCGGGGAGCGGATGAGCGCCGGGGAGCGGATGAGCGCCGGGGAGCGGATGAGCGACGGGGAGCGGATGAGTGCTGGGGGGGGTGAGTGCCGGGGAGTGGATGAGTGCCGGGGAGTGGATGAGTGCGGGGAGCGGATAGCGGATGAGTGTTACAGAGCGGATGAGTGTACAGAGCGGATGAGTGTACAGAGCGGATGAGTGTACAGAGCTAATGAATGTACAGAGCGGATGAGTGCACAGAGCGGATGAAGTATAGAGCAGATGAGTGTAGAGGGCAAACGAATAGATAGAACAGGATTACTGCGTACTAGCGAATGACTGTATAAGGCAGATGGGTGCATATTGCTATTGAATGCGTGGAGACCGGATGAGTGCGGGGAGCGGATGAGTGCGAGGAGCGGATGAGTGCGGGGAGCGGATGACCGCGGGGAGCGGATGACCGCGGGGAGCGGATGAGTGCGGGGAGCGGATGAGTGTCGAGGGCGGACGCGCGTGGAGCGCAAATGTGCGTGGAGAGCTGGTGAGTTCCGAGAGCGAGCGAGTGCGAGGAGAACGTGATTGCGTCGGGTGGATGAATGCATAGAGCAGATGAAGGTATGGTGCATACGAGGGGATAAAGCGAACAAATGCCTAGAGCGGAGGAGTTACATAGACCATGTGAGTGCGCAGAACGGATAAGCATGTAGAACCGATGAGTGCGGAATGCATGCATAGTAGATGAGTATATAGAACAGATGAGTGCCGGGAACTGATGGATGAGCGTAGTGGGATGGATGAGCTGAGCGGAAGAACGTATAGAGTGGAGGACTCCATAGAACAGACTAGTATGTAGGGCTGACAAGTATATAGAGCAGACGAGTGCATATGATCGAAAGAGTGCATATGAAAAAGGGGTGCGTAGAAGGAGATGAGTGCGTAGAGCAGATGAATGCGCAGAGGGGCGGAGTGCGCAGAGGGGCAGAGTGCACAGAGTGCACAGAGTGCGCAGAGGGGCAGAGTGCGCAGAGGGGCAGAGTGCGCAGAGAGGCAGAGTGCACAGAGGGGCAGAGTGCGTAGAGAGGGCTGAGAGCGTAGAGAGGGCTGAGAGTGTAGAGGGGGCTGAGTGCGTAGAGGGGGCGAGTGCGTAGAAGGGACGAGTACGTAGAGAGGACGAGTGCATAGAGCGGGTGAGTGAGCAAAACAGGTGAAAGCATAGTGCGTGTGACGGCATAAAGAGGACGAGTGCCTGGAGCGAACGGATGCCTAGAGCGAACGAGTGACTAGAGTGGAACGAACGTGTCGGATAGTGCGGAAGAGTTGCATTGAGCGGATGAGTACATAGAGCAGCCGAATGCGTGTGAGGGCATAAAGAGGACGAGTGCCTGGAGCGAACGGATGCCTAGAGGGAACGAGTGACTAGAGTGGAACGGATGTGTCGGATAGTGCGGACGAGTTGCGTTGAGCGGATGAGTACATAGAGCAGCCGAATGCATAGAGCGGATGGAACGAGTGAAGTGGAGTGCATGTGGCAGACAAGAATGCATGCGTGGGGCAGACAGGAATGCATGTGTGGAGCAGACAAGAGTGCATGCGTGGGGCGGACTGGAGCGCGCGGGGCGGACTGGAGCGCGCGGGCGGACTGGAGTGCATGAGTGCGTCGAGCGAACCAGAGTTCCTGGAGCAGATTAGGATGCATGGAGTGGATAGGAGTGCATGGAACAGACTGGAGCGCATAGAATTGCGTGACGTATATAGTATGGTTTGGAATGCAGAGATCGTTTTGAAAAAACATATAACCCATCATATCTCACCACCATGCTTACTCTCTTCTTTACACCACCACTCAACTAGAACACAGAGATACTATGACACCATTTGGTATAACTGTTCTCATACCAACATCCGCCGCTTACTACACATCATTCTAAGTAAACACTGCTGGTTACGCACCCCCCAGCCAGGCGTTCTCCTCAGGCCTAACGCAGCCACACTCGGTCTGGATAAATCCTGCCAGAACGATCACATATTCCTGATCTCTCAACCACCGCACCTACCGCTAAGAAGCAGCTACTACACGAATACCGCACCAGCTGCACACATACCCGGTGCTCACACGCACCGTTGACTCTCTCTCTCTCTACTGATCTGAACTTCGGTTCCCAAGGGCGTTCAACCTACCAGAGCCTTCAGACCATATCAATGGTATATAAGGCGCTATATAAATGCAAAATAACATAACAGAATATCTCCCGTGGTGCGTTGAAGCAAGAAAGACTTTCCAGAAATGAAAAGTCACACATTTGTTCCTTCAGTGTGAGAAATTTTCGAAAGAATTCCTGCAAAGACAGAAAAAGAAATGTGCTTACAATGTTACTAGGAATGAAGTAAAGGAATGTATTCTTTCAGGGTGGATGAGGAGAAGTTGAAACCGGTCTAATTGGTGAGTTAGGAAATTAAGGAGGATTATGAAATATGTTTAGTTCCTAACTTTTTTGTTGCTTTGTATGTACTGTTTCCACCGCCACTTCACAAAAACTGCAGGGTTCTCACAGGAATTGGATGTGCATCACAAGATTAAACATTCTTAAAATGATATTGGCAGATAGCCTGGTGGCACTTTGCCTTCAGGATGGATCTGGGTAGACAATAAAAGAGGATGTGTGCACATGTAAAGTTTGAGGAGTCTTGTAAAAATGTATAATTAAGCCAGGTTGTGGCAATTCTCATAGCAATCGGAAAACACAATTATAATCTTGAGATATTTACTTGTGGTTAAATTCCATGAGTAAATCTTGTCAGAATAAAAAAGCGGGACACAAGGAACCCTTTTCTAAATGTCTGCTAGAACACAGCCAGAGGAGCATACACATTAGTCCCAATCACTAATTGCTGCAAAGTGGCCACATTCCATGGCCAATGGACCATGGTGTCTTAATACCACAGGCCGAGTGAGATGTAGCATAACAACACCATTGGAATAAAGACGAACAACTTAACTGTCTCATAACTATAACATTTTAAACAGCAAGATCTGATTGAGGATGAAGCAAACACTTGCTCTTGGTCCGAAGTATGTTGTAATGAATCATGCCGCACACCCATCATGGCAAAATAAAAGGGGTGATGGCTGGAAGGTTTAGAACTAACTTTCACCTCTGGCATTGCTCTGAGCAACCCCCCAGACCATCTTTCTTCGCCTGCCAAGCCATTACAGAAGGGGAAAGACCATATGCAAAATCGGGGTTGGTGCCACCCCAAAGGGGGCAGTCCAGCCTTAACGGCTTGGTCACATCCCTTCTGCACGAGACCACGAGCATCTGCAAACATGTTTCAGCCGTGTTGGGTCTCATCAGCGAGGAGTTGTTTGGGTCTCTAGGCCCAACAGGCACGAGACCCATGTCTGGGCGTACCTGTCCCACTCACGGTAACTATAGCAGAACAAAAGGGGTGATGGAAGGTTTAGAGTTAATCTTAACATCTGGCATTTCTCTGGGCAACCCTCCAGAACATCGTTCTTCGCCTGCCAAGCCATTACAAAAAGGGAAAGCCAAATGCAAAATCAGGCTTGGCCCCACACCAAAAGGGTCAGTCCAGCCTGAACTGCTTGGTCACAACCCTTCTGCATGAGACAAGCATCCTTCTATTCAAGGAAAGGACCTCATGCCATTAATAACGGACAATGGCATCCCTTTTCCAGAGAGTAACTTCTCTCATGTTCATGTGTGGTGATATCCAGATCGGAAAGGGCTCTTAGATGTTTGCCTCAAGCGCCAGAGTACTTTGTAGGCTCTGACATAGTGTGACAGGAAATAACACATGAAGGACCACAAGGTCTTGACACTATGCACTCAGTTCACAGACCAATAATGTAAACATTACAATATTGCAGTTCTCATTGACATCTGTCCAGAAAGCTTGTTCACTCAAGAGGCTCCACACATGGTTTCCTGCAACACAAAGTTGCCACAAGCTGACAGGAAACCAGTGCCATGCTCCAATGTTTTTTTTAGTCATTGTTTGCCATTGATATGCCTGTTCACTGCTCATAAACCTGGTCTCTGGAGAACAGCCACATCCAGGATGTCTGCAGTGTGGCACACAAAGCGAAAGGGTTTTGAAGATGGGTATTGTGTAATATTCAAACTTTACCCAATCTCCCAGGTCCACATTTGACTCAGGTCAATCATTTAACACCCAATCACAGGACTTCAGCCAATTACCCATTGGATAGTGTTTGGAAAAATTGGAGGAGGGAGAGCCACTAGAGGAGGAGAAATAACAGCATGTGTGGTTTGAGGTGAACAGCAGGAGTTGGCTGGAGGTGTATGGCATGAGATGGCTGGAGATGAACAAAAGAAAGCGGTTGAAGATGAAGAGCAAGAAGTGGTTGGAGGTGTACAACAGGAGATGGAGGAAGAAGTTGGTGATCAGGAGGAGGCAGAAGTGAAACATTGGAGGAGGTAACAAATGGCATATTTATACAGCCTATGAAGGACAGAGTGGGAGATCTTGGCCCAAGGCAGGAGGTAGGGGCAAATCCCAGTCTGAAGGGGTTAAACCCATGGTGAAAGGGGGAATGAGACCATTGCACAGTAATCAGGAGGTAATGGTTAAGCAGAGGAGTAACGATGAGGGGCAGGAGAATAAGGCTTGCCATCCGAGAGGTGCTCCAACCCCGTGTTTCTTGACCACATCTGATCTGAGACACTCCACATGTACCTGTTTACTTGGGCAACAATTACAGACAGAAGATCAGAGAACAAAATTGCCTACTGGCAGAATGTGGGAACCCCATTAAAGCCAGATGAATAAACCTTGGCATTGACCCTGTGGTAGGTGAAGAAGTGTGCTTGGAAACTCTTAAGCCCGAGACTGTGATTCAAGAGACTTAACTTATATGTTGTTATTTTCCTTATATTTTGGCTGTGTAAATAAACTTAGTTTAACTCAAGGTGTTGGTGCTTTCTCTTTGTGCATAATCCTTTCACATCACTAATATGACATAGTATATCTATTTTGAAATGTAACTAACATCAAGCAAGTGCTACAAATATGTGGTCTACTTTCTGTAGTAGAGATGGTTTATTTGCTCATTTGATGATAGTGGATCACTGAATCTTGACTTATACTACATTGTTCTCTTCTTTCCTGTTATTACGCTCCATACCTCTTGTGACACAGAACTCCTCAACTCGCTCAAAATCTCTGTTGAAAGTTTAACATCAAGATAATCACAAGCTATCAATGCAGAGAAATCAAAACTTAAAACACCATGGCCCTCATTACGACCCTGGCGGAAATCGCGGTGCTAAATGCACCGCGGAGCACGGCGGAAAGCTGCCGATAGCGCCATGGAGGATGGCGGATTTTCCGCCCCATTCCGACCTTGGCGGGGCGGTAAATCCCCATCCCCCATTTTACCCTTCCCCATTCCCATTTTTGCCCCATAGGGTATAATGGGAGTGGGGAAGGCGTTAATTACGCCACCTCAAAATACGGTGGCGTAATTAACGACAAGGTCCCGTAGCGCCATGGATTTCTCCGCCCGGAAAAACCAGGCGGAAAACGCTCCATGGCGCAACGGAATCTCGTAGTAGGGCGGACGGGTCCGCCGCGAATAACGCTGGTGTAAACCCACTCCGCCAGGGTCGTAATGAGGCCCCATGTTTGCAATGATTTTGACATTACCAACCATTATCACACACTATTCATTTGAGGACCTGATCACCATTACTATCACACACCATCTCAGAGGGAATTTTAACAATATTATTATCACATTCAAGGTATCTGGGGGGATATCAACATTGCCATTTTCAATCACACTGGCTCTGTGAGGGCCGATACACCCTCTCTGTGGATTCCTTCACATCATCATAACCACATACCATCCAAACGTGGACTGTAACACCATTTTCATCACAAAGAATTACTGTGGGGATTTCAACATCCTTATTAACAAACACAATCTCGGTTGGGACTGCAACATAACCAAGAGAAAACATTTTTTGTCTAGGCTGTAACAACATCAATGTCATCATCACCCCTTTTCCAAACCCACACAATTCTATGGAGACTTGTATGTCCTATTTTTAACACACTACCTTTAAGGGAGACTTTAGAATCACCATTATCACACACCATCTCTTTGGGGACCTGAATATCAGTATAAGGACACAGAATCTCTATTGGGACTTTAACATCCCCAACTTCACACAATGTCTATGGGAACCTTAACATCATGAAAATAACACACTGTCTATGTGAGGAAACTAACATCATTATCACACACACCTTTGTGGGAACTTTAACATAAACCTCACACACCATCTATGTGATGACCTTGACATCAGTATCATGACATACAATATATATTGGTACTTCAACATCACCAACATCAAACACCACATCTATGGAGCATTTAACATCAAGATAATCACACACCATCTCTGTGGGGACTTTAACATCAAGAAAATCAGACATCATTTGAGTGGGGACTTTAATATCATTATTACTACATACCATCACTGTGGGGACTTTAAAGTTATTATAAACACACACCAGCTCTGTGGGGACTTTAACGTAAATAACACACCATCTCTGTGAGCACCTGGAGATCAGAATCATGGCATACAATATATATTGATACTTTAACATCACCGACATCAAACACAACATATCTGGAGACTTTAACATCAAGATAATCACACACCATCTCTGTGGGGACATTAATATCATTATTATCACATTCCATCTCTGTGGGGACTTTAGCATCAAGATAATCACACACCATGGGCCTCATCACGACCCAGGCGGTAAGTTACCGCCTGGGCCGTGACTTTACCACCATGGCGTAAACTACGTTTACGCCATGGTGGTTGGCGGACTTACCGCCCCATTCCGACCTTGGCGGGGCGGTAAGTCCCCAATCCCCATTTACCCTTCCCCATTCCCATTTTTGCCCCATAGGGCATAATGGGAGTGGGGAAGGCGTTAATTACGCCACCGTAAATTACGGTGGCGTAATTAACTCCATGGTCCCTTAGCGCCATGGATTTTAACACCTGCTAAAAGCAGGTGTTAAATTCGCCATGGCGCTAAGGGACCTCGTACTCAGGCGGTAAGGGTCGGCGCTGTTTACGGCGCCCTAAACCCCTTACCGCCTGGGTCGTAATGAGGCCCCATCTCTGTGGGGACGTTAACGTAAATATCACACACCATCTCTGTGAGCACCTGGAGATCAGTATCATGACATACAATATATATTGGTACTTCAACATCACCAACATCAAACACAACATATCTGGAGACTTTAACATCAAGATAATCACACACCATCTCTGTGGGGACTTAGCATCAAGATAATCACACACCATCTCTGTGGGGACTTTAATATCATTATTATCACATACCATCACTGTGGGGACTTTAAAGTTATTATAAACACACACCAGTTCTGTGGGGACTTTAACATAAATATCACAAACTGTCTTTGTGAGGACCTGGTTATCAGTATCATGACATACAATATATATTGGGACTTCAACATCACCAACATCAAATACCACATCCATAGAGACTTTAACATCAAGATAATCAGACACCATCGTTGTGGGGACTTTAACATCAAGATAATCACACACCATCTCTGTGGGGACTTTAGCATCAGGCTAATCACACACCATCTCTGTGGGGACTTTAATATCATTATTATCACATACCATCACTGTGGGGCCTTTAAAGTTATTATAAACACACACCAGTTCTGTGGGGACTTTAACATAAATGTCACATACCATCTTTGTGAGGACCTGGATATCAGTATCACAAAATACAATCTCTGCTGGGACTTCACCATCACCAACATCAAACACCATGCGTATTAGTACTTTATCATCATGTTAATCACACACCAACTCTGTGTGGTCTTTAACAACAGTATTATAAAACAACATAGGAATGCTGTCTTAAACACGATTATTCGTACAAACCATCTCTGTGAGGATCTGAAATCAGTATCATGACAGACAATCTCTATTCAGACTTCAACATCACCAACATCAAACACCATTTTAATGGGGACTGTAACATATTCGTCATCAGACCAATCATAGAGAGATGTTTCAGTGGACAAGATGGTGACTGTGAAACAATGAAACCTGTATTCAAATCTCTGCTTCTCCACCTGACCACATTGTGTGATGCTGAGCCATTCACCTAATATTTCAGTTCCCCAGTTCTCCTTTCTGACACACTGAGTTTTTTGTAATATGGTTGCATGCCAGATTTAGGAAATGTTTAGTGAGGTTCTTATGGAAAATACACCACCATTACAATCCATCTATTGTGTATACCTACGGTGTGGGTAGGTACACATATGTAGAAATAGAATTGTGCAATTTACAAAGATGCCTATGAAACAAACATTTAGCTTTTGCATAGGGATACATTCAATCCCAAATAAGAATAATTAAGTCGTCACAATGATGGTAACACGCGTTCAGGTCCCCACAGAGATGGTACCGGACACGCGATTAAAAATTAGCATTTTTGCACATTTGAAGCTGGATCCTATATTAGCATTTTTTTCTGAATATATATCTGCTGTTAGCATATTTTTAAAACATTGGGAAAGGTTAGTCCCCACAAGGCTGGTTTCCACACATAGTCCCCACAAGGTAGGTAAAACTTGTGTGTGAGCCCAGCTGACCCGTCCACCCCACGTTGGCACCACGAGGATGTCCACCAATCCTGGAACGGCTCATCATTGTATCACCTATAGCTTAGTCGACGCCACCCAATCCCCTATAGCTTACAGGATTTATGACATGGTTTTGTAATAAATATGACTGTCTTTGCTATTGTCAGACAGAGCGCTCTCGGAGCTTGCAGAGTCCTTTGCATGCCCTACATTGATTATATAAAAACCCCTTTTACATCACCCGCACTTGGTCCTGGTCTCATTCCCTGCGGGGGTGTGTCCTTATTGCCTCTCATTGTGGGGAAGTTACTGCCTTTTTGGGGACGCTTGCTTTGAAGATCTCATCCGCAGCCTGGCGTCTGGCACCAGCAGAATGCAGGATGCCATGAGGCCGAGCAACCTCAAGAACTCAAACGCCGGGAGACTCTGGGCATGTTGAAACTTGTTCACCATCTACAGAATGTGATGAGCTCTCATCTGGGGCAGAAAACACAGCCCCAGGGATGTGTTTAGCACTGCTCCGATGTACTGGAGC